>NW_024581133.1:13414241-13820973 GCF_017639235.1 Corvus kubaryi | reverse complement strand
GGTCGGGGCGCGGCCGCTCCGGCGGCACCGCCGCCAAAGGAAAAGCGGGGCAGCCCGGGCAGCAGTGGCCGCGCTGCGGACACGGCTGGCGGGGAGCGCCCGGGGGCGGGAGCGGGGCACGTCGAGCGCGCGGCCGCCGGGCGAGCAGCCCGGGACAGCAGCGGGCGGCGGTGGCCGGCCGGGAAGCGGGCACGGATACGGACACGCTGCCGCTCAGGCTGCTCCCTGTCCGTGCCCTCTCCGCGCCGCGACCCGGGACCCGCGAGGGGCCGCCCGCCCTGCCCCGTCGGCCCCGCGCCCGAGCGCAGCCGCCCGCCCGGGGCCGCGCTGCCAGGCAGCGCCGCTGGCGGAGCACCGTGACCCGGTCACCCCGGCCCGACACGGCTTCCCCAGTGCAGCCCGGTCTCTCCCCTTACGCCGCTACCCCCGCCGCGCCCGGGGCTCCCCAGCCTGTGTCGAGCTGGGGCTGCTTGGGCTCCCCGCGGGATGCCCCGGGCGGGGCCGGAGCCGGGACTGGCCTCTCCCGGCCGCGGCGCCTCCCCGCCGGCCCCCGCCTGGCACCGGGGAGCCGAGGGGGAACACGACGGTCCCGGTGACCTCGCTCCCCGCGGCCGTTCTCCGGTGCCGCTCCTCGGGCGGCAGGCAGCGACCCGCGGCCGGGAGCTCGGTGCTCCCGCGGGGTGCCGGGAATCCCCGGGACGGGATGGGGCGCGGGGCCGGGGGGACCTGAGGAGGCTGCGCCGCAGTGAGCGGGGCTGCGCCGCTCTCGCCCTAGGTAGGATGGACCTGCCCCCCTGCCTCTGCCCCCATGTCCAATAAGAAGAGACCCGGCTTGACACCTGCCTATATACAGAGGAGGAGAGCAACATCTTCAGCGCTGGGCTTTGGAGGGGGGGGACCAACCCAAAACACAACACAGCATCAGGGCAGAGTGGGGGGCTCGGTGGTATTATAAAACCCCCCCAAGACTATGACTTCCAGTAAAATTGAGATGCCAGGGGAGGTGAAGGCAGATCCTGCAGCTCTGATGGCATCTCTGCATCTGCTGCCTTCTCCCACTCTCAACCTTGAAATCAAATACACCAAGGTAAGTTGTGTTCATTTGTTCTGGCAGAGAAATTCATGGTTTTCTCTCCAAATGAGAGATTTTGCTTAAAATCAGTTTCATTTTGCCCTACCCAACCTGAGTGTAGAGATTAAAAAAAAAAAAAAAAAAAAAAAAAAAAAGCAAAACTGCTAAAAGACTGCCTTGAATCTGTAATAAAAGAAACCGATTTTTAGCCCTGTAATCATCTGAAAAAACACGGGATAATAGAAAAGCAAATTCGATCTGCTGGGACTGGCTTTGCCACTTCTCTTTAAATGTACTGTTTCCTACTGAGCTGTTGGGGTTTATTTTCAGTGCAAAATCAGTAGTTCTCGAATATGTTTTAGTTGCTTTTGATGTACTTCAGAGAACATTACTGTACCTGTGTATCTCAATCAGAAAATAAAAATGTTTTCTTTCTTGAATTACCCTGTATGCCCAAGGGACTCTTTTACAATTCCTGGAGGACTCTTAATACTATCAGGTTGTTACAGCACTGGAACAGGTCTTTACTAACTTCCATGATTCTTGAATATACCCTTGAACAATATTGCAAGAGGGCATGTTTTCCCTACTGATCTTTAAGACTAATTTTCATAAAGAGAGGGTTAAGAACAAACCCACTGGGTCAATGTAGAAAAAGCTGCTGGTTTTCTGGGGTGTCTTATGAGACTATATTGGTTTTGTCGATTAAAATGGGCATTAAGAACAGTCATTTGTTTGTAAATGCATTTTGCATTTTTAAATTCGTTTATATATTTTTATTTTGTATCTTCAGTATCTTTAAAGAATGTTTTAATTTCTGTTGGAGAGGTTTCAAATCTATTGCATAAACAGATTACAATGTGTCAGACTTTGTTTCTAATTACTAAGTAACTTAATAGGAAAATAAGCACATCAGCACTGGAAAAAGGTGATAACATTTTTATCTACTGGAAATACAACTTCAGGAGCTTTAATGCTGATAGGAGACTCATTTTGGCTGATGTACTGTAATTTTTTCTCTATATCATCACTTTAAAAGCTTTTCATCTTTTCTATTTTTTTTTTAGTGGGTGCCAAAACTAATTTGTCTTCTAATTTGTTACAGCAATTCCTTGTTCTAGAAGAATGTTTCAGAGGAAAGTCAACTATTTTAAATTTCATTACATTTTAGTGCAAACTGCAATATGCAAATTTTAAAATGCATATGGTTTCTTGCTCATAATTTCTTTTTAAATAGTTGAAATAAGTAAGGAATGCAGTTATTGGATGCTGTGTATTGCTACACCTCAGGAGCAATCATAGTGTGCAAATAGTATTTGGCATGAATTTTGTTCATTGCTGGTTTCAGTGTGAACTGTGCTTCAGGAGTGTTTGGTGGGAAATACTTGAGAGTAGTACCACAGCCAATTTGCATCATAAATGTACTTGCATTTGTCTGTTCTAAAACTGGAGAATTGGTTCTAAAAATCTTTGAGAAATACAGCAGTCATCAGCAATCATAGCTTTTTTTCTGTGAGAATGTATAGTGATCTTTAATAAATCAATACATAGTGCCATCATCTCAGATCTACGTTACACGTTTTATACTAATGGAACAATTAAAAGAAAGTTATTTCACTTAAATATTAAGCCAAAAACAACGGCAATATGTTTCTTCTAAGCTTGAGTTTGAGATATCAGGTAACTCCTGGTTGCTTTTGAGAAAATTTTGGTTTAGGACAGGTACCAAATGTTTCACTTGGCATATCCCCTGTCTCTGTTTGTCTGTCTGTCTCGCTCTTTCCTCCTTTTTCTCTTTCTCTGCAGGAAATTCAAATGATTTATAGATAATGGGAGTCTTCAGCTTGGAGTTTTGTCTTGGGCAGGACTTTTATCCAGGATCCACTTTCCCACCTATTACAAAGAAAAACAATCAAAAATGAAATAATGGATTGTAACTTGATTCTTTCTTTTGGGGGAGTGGTCACTTCATGTCCTAAATGACAAACAACTTCCATAAACAATAAATAACATTAGACCAAAGCACTTTGGCAAGGAAAAAAAAGAAAACAACAACCCCAGACCCTGTAAAATCAGACATCTGTAAGCATTCCTAGCAGTCTCCCTCCTGCTTGTTAGCTGAGAATTTTAAATACACAACCAGGACACAGAATTCTTGAACTCTTTATTACAGCTGTCTATGAATGTAAAAACTTCAACATTTGGGAGTTAATTCTTTATGAAAATAGAGATATCTATGAACACTTAAACTTTGTGAAAAAAATTTAAATATATTTTGCCGATTAAATTCTATTTCTATAATTCTAAAGTTGGTAAATAGACAGGCTCTTTAGAACATCTTAAAATTCCAGGATTCTCTAAGTGACTTTTGTTAAAGATTTGAAACATGTACTGGAAAAAAGAAAATTATTCATTAATCATTTAATAACTGCATTACCCTTGGGGTTGATATGAAAGCTCCTTCCACCTACATAGATAAAACAAATATCACCTGTGTAATTCTCATTTATTTGATTATTTAGCAGAATTATTGAAACTTGTGAAATATTACTCTGGTAAGTTTATTGAAATGAGCAGAAAACTGTATGTGAAGTCCTTCTGATCTGTCCACCTGACAGAAAGCCCAGAGGCAATGTAGGTTTGGATAGGTCAGAAAAAATATGATTTAGTGATGGAAATTACTCAATGCCATGGTTTTATGTAAGATGTGCAGCAGTAGCTATTGGGACTTCAGTATTGGAAATCAGCCTGTGCTGCTTTGAAAAAACAGTCATTAGAAATATTTTTCCCACTTTTTAATACCTTGGCACGGTCTGTGAAAAAGAAAGCATTGTAGATGTGTGTAATAAGAACTGGTGAGCAGGATGTGAACCAGACATGCAGGTGAGTGTTCAAGCACACATGGTTAAGTTTTTTTGTGTGGCTGGCAAGTTCTAGAACTGCTACATTCAGGGTTATCTCTCTTTTCACTGTGATGTCTCCTTAACTCTTTACTTTTTAACATTAACATTTGGGGAAGGATTGCATCTGCAGAATAGGACATCTTGGAATATTGCACGGAATTAGGTTGCTCCACAGCCCTGTGGCACAGCAAGCCCTCTTCAGGCTTGTCAGGAGCGTGCTGGCAGTTCTGCTCCATATGTAAGGGGGCACGTAGGTAGGAAGGGGATCCAGCCCTCCCCCTGGGAAGAAGTCACGCTTCTACAAAAGTCAACTTTGTGCCAGAAACTCTCCCAGAATGGGCTGTTCCAGAAATATCAGATGTGTGAGAGAAGCAGTAGCATGATGTCTGCTAAGGACATGTCATTAGCATGTTTAGTATAGGGAGCACAGCCCAGAGAACCTGACAGCTTTTGAGGGTGGTCAGAGGGTTCGCACTGTTACACTGATGCCTCTCTTTTTAGGTTTTACGAAACTCCATTTTCCCTTCTGAGACTGTTTCCCAAGTATCTGACAGTAGATATGGAATCAGCCCAGTGGATTAAGCGCTTTGCAGCATTTCCCTCCTGCTGTCTCCATTTGAGGGGCTAAAGGTGTTTCTGCAGGATGTGGCTGTCCTTCCTTTGTTATGGCATAATCACATCTGCTTTACAAAGTATTTTCTTTGTGGTTTTAGTAAGTCATGTTGACTCTTTAAAGGACAGCTTGGTACAGAACGAGGACCCCAGGACTCTGTCCTGTCACAGCTCTGTCACTATGTCAGGTAGCTGAGTGAATAAACATTCTCAGTTTGCATCATGTTGGGCACAGTAATCCAGATGGATGTTTTAGGTTTTGTTTGTTGCTTGCCAACTGATTTAAGTCTGAGCAAGAGCTGAACAACTTTAGCATAAGGAAAAGCTGAAGAATTGTGGTTTTGAGAGCTTTTTATAAAGAGGTGCCCTAAAGGGATGAAGTTACAGCGCAGTGGCAGTGGGGAGGTACATGAAACATTTCTGTATTAACAGCCTATGATTTAGCTGACAACCATATCTTCTTTGTCCTGTGTAAAAGGGTTTGCCTCTACCCTTACACCACAGGCTAAAATCTGTCCAGTTTCTACACACAGGCCAGGTAAGCTACCCAGCACTGCAACAGAGAGTTATATAGAGGAGTTTGTGTGAAGTGTAGGCAAACTGCTTCTGGGTAGAAGCTAACAAATACATCTCAAATTGTCATATGATAAGCATCTGGGTTTGAAGTACTTTATTGCTAGGTTTCAGTATTTTCATTCCCATTGCACTTCCTTGGCATTACCTTTTTCATTAAAATTTCCAGCACGTGTTTTCCAGATAAAATTCTTGACTGACATTACGATAGGAGGCAGGAAATCTATTTTATTTAGATGAATATGCAGAATCTTTGTTATTTTTTGAACAGAAGACAAGCATTGGCAAAACTCAGGTAAGAGATGAATACATGTACTTTCCCATCTGTCTTTCCCTGAATTAGCTACTTTAGTGCCTTTTGAATTCATATCCACTGAGTGATGCTTGAAAAAAACAGCTTGGCTTTTGGGTCACCTAGGTGAGCACAGTCCTCTTGCAAAAGATGGGGCACAGAAAATTAGAGATGTTTGCATGAAGAGTAGACAAATAGAACAGCTACTTTACTTCTACTTTGTGGAACACTTCAGCATCTGATGCTGACACTAGGGATTCCACTCTGTATCATCACATTTGATGTTTTAGTGTACATATTGTATGCAGATTTACTGTTGTTTAAATCTGCAGTTTGAATTCTCTACTAGTGTATTCATCGTGTTTAGTATTACAATCCATCAATTCAGATGGTGATTGCAAAATATTTATGCACTCCTTTCCAGTTAGCAGCCTGAATATGGGATTATTCTTTCCTCCCAAACTTTTATGGTCTTCTGCACAAACCCAATTTACCCAAGTTTTGCATGAGGGAAAAAGAAACAAGCATAGCTGTACGTGTATCCAGTCCCTGCCTTTCCTTATTCCAGTACAGCCACTACAGCCATGAGCCTTAAAAACCCAGAAAACACTGGGCTGAACTAGCCCCAGCTAGAAAACTACAGCAGACTACTGTGTTACTGAGGGGTAACTATGGTAGCAGTGACCTCTCACTGTGCTGAATCTGCAGGGAGAGGCAGGATCTTTAGGGGAAAATGCACCCTGGTTTAATACATCAAGCTGTATAATAATATATTGCTGGCTCTGTCCAGTTGGTAGGATCAGATGATGTACTGAAAGACTTTATCATTGCTTTTCTCATTGCAAATAATGTTTAACATTTAAAGTATTCAAATGCAAAAGATCCATGTATTTATTTGCATACCAAAACCAGAAGGCTTGTAATAATCAGAGCAGTTGCCTGAGTTGAAAGGCAGACAAATTCATACCCCTGCTCTGAAGCCAACAGAGCAGAAACTTTAATATGAATCCCTAATTTCTGATGGGGAATATGTCCAAATTTTGCCAACTTTGGCTGTCTTTGGAATTAATTTCATGTTATCTGCTGTTGGATAATTCACTTCTAAGTATTTATGAGGTCTCAGAGACATCAGCTTGATAGCCCAGTAGGCAGGACACTTATGAAGGAAAAGTAGCATTCAGGTTTTTGCTCCAAAAATAATCATGCTGTTGGACAGAGCAGAGAATAACACATGCTCTCACTCTTTCATTCTGACAAAAAAAAAGACAACCCCTCATTAATTCTCCATTTTAATTTGCCCTTCAGAAACATTTCCCACAGAAGTTCACCAATTCCAGTGCATTTCCATATTACATTTCTATCTTGTAGGTCTGCGTTTTCTGATAAATCCCACAGTCCAAAAATTCTTGATGCAGTTTGTCCATCTCCCTGTCCATGCAAAATTGTTCTTGGCAGATCTTAATGGGTTCTGCCAGTTTGAAGTTATTCACTGCCATAAACTGCCTGGGAGGACCACCCCATGGAACCACTGGATCCAGTTGTCCTCCTTTCTTTACAGTGCACATGAACAGTTCCCTTCAGTGAGCTGTTCATGGACATTGCAAACCAGTGGGAACAGATCAGCATCCAGAAGTTGTCTGAACCCTTCCTTCCAAGAGGCTTGGCTTTGTATTTCCTGCCTTTGGCAAATTTCATCTCCTTTGAGTTGCCCAAATGTCATTTCACTTCAGCCCCCGTAATATTTTCTACAATACTCTGATTAGCCTGAACATTTTTATCTACAAACTCTGTACCTTACTATTAATGATCTGCAAAGGCAGGTGAGCCAAGATGTCGATTGCCAGTCACAGTAATGAAGGGGCACCTTGCTATTAACCTCTTTCCAGGGAGAATTACCCGTTTATTTCCAGTCTTTTTATCTTATCTCTTAACCACTTTTTAATCCACGGCAGGACTTTATCTTTCACCATATGGTTACTAACTTTCCTTAATAGCCTCTTGCTAAGGACTTTATCATCAAAAGCCTTTTTAAAGTCTAAATAAATTATATCCACTGATTCATCTCGGCTCCTCATTTGACTAACTATCTT
This sequence comes from Corvus kubaryi, assembly GCF_017639235.1. Lineage (NCBI taxonomy): Eukaryota > Metazoa > Chordata > Aves > Passeriformes > Corvidae > Corvus > Corvus kubaryi. Next base: position 13,813,431 of record NW_024581133.1, on the reverse strand, counting down.
CCAAGAAATCTCACACATTTACAGAGATAAATGACAAAAGATGAGTTCAGTGGTCCATATCATAAATTCTTTGTCAGGTCTTGCATAAAGTCATATTTCTTCTTTTACAGTTTTGTAGCTATCTTTTGTAAGGCTGGACTGTAACATTCATTATTTTTTGAAAATTCTTTAATTCTCCCCAATTCTAAAAAAAACCCCACAGCTTTTTACCTGTTTGGGTTTTTTTAGGAGTAGAACTCATTCCCTGAAACAAGTAACCAATATATGAAATCTAGTTCAGCTGAAAGAAATGACAGACAAAAACCACATTTAAACAAAGACAAGATCATTAGGAAGCTATGTGTAAATGTAATATAAGCACAGATGTGTAGAGGTTTAAAAAATCTTCAGAAAGTTGCAGTTCTATGCAGTTCTCTAGTGAGGAATCCTCAGAAAAGGGCTGGCATCCCTACTTAAAGCGCAGTAAGTGCATGAATAGCTGTGTGAAGATTTACTACTAAGTATTATGCAGAGAACGATAAAGTCTAAAAATTTATTGCCATCCAAGGGCTCAATCATTCATTACTGTTGTGTTTACTCAAATGAATTCCTGTTCAAAGTGTGTATTCCTATCTGGTTTTCTCCAAAACACAAGTTCCCTATTTCAGAATTTTTCAAAAAACATATTTCTATTCATCAGTCTTTTCTGTAAATAGTCATCTACCTTTGTGACATGAATGCAACACATCAATGCTAAGTCACATGGTGAACTAAGTTTTAGGAGCACTTCATTACTAAAAGTGTGATATGTGAAGCCACATCAAAGTGTTGCTGCAATAGCATTGCTGCAATAGTCTTCCAAATGACAGAAGAAAAAAAGGACCTAATCCTTGATTACTTGGAGTCAGTGCCTTTCACAGAGAGCCTAGTGAACAATATTTTTATCTATGACTTGAAACATAATGCATTCCAGCTTTGTTGGACTGAAGTGGGAAAATACTGCAGAGAACCATCCACATCACATTCTGTGACCCAAGTGAAAATGTTTAAGGTCAGCTCAATCTCAATTTGCCTCAGCTGGAGGCTAAAACACAAGGACCACACTGAGTACTAGGGTATATAGACCTTAATCTGTGAGGGATTCATAGGTAATGAAGACTTTGAATTGAACTCAAAATCTAAGGGGATGCTATGGGACAGCTGTGAGGGGCCTACAGCAGGCGGTGTGGTTACAGAAAGGATATGTTTGCTAATTTCCATGTGGATTTATACTATGCCCTAATTTAAAATAAGTGAGTTACAAAAAAATCCATTTGGAAAGTCATGAAGATACCAGAAGTGTTGCATGGTAAAACAGGCTGCAGCCCCTTTGCTGAACTTGGAAAGAGGATGCCAGGGGGACACTGTCCTCTTACCATGCTCTGGTGGCAATGATTACATTAAATCTCTCAGGTTTTACTCAGAAACTATCAGGAAGTGCCTTTCCGTACAGAAATTCCAAACACATGTATTTACACAGGTAAGATCTTACCTCTAAAGTGAGACTGATTTATTTCCAAAGCAGAGCTCTTTATAGTTTTGGGTAAATATAGGTATTTTTAGACTGTCTTATAAAGGCTGATTTTATAGTCTTGTGAATAGGTCAGCATGCTTTAAATTTGGCCCCAAGTGATTAGAGCTGGTTAGAACCTCAGGTGTACATTTCATCTGAAATAGATCTCTCCAACTGGAAGATTCTTCCAGGTGTGTGCTGTGGCATTGTTTTCCTATGGTTCAGTGGGAAAAACCACCACTTCATACATCATCATCATCCTCCTCATCACCCCACCATCACCCTGGTACACTCTTAGTGGCTTTTAAGCAATTCCTGATGCCTTAGCTTTTGAAAACTGGAAGAACTGAGATGCATTAGCATTCAGGATTTCTTTTTATTTCAGGAACTTTATTTCAGCTCCTTGTGGCACAATTGGGAGTGAAGCACTGGGCCTATCCTGGGCACAGCCCTTAAATGATTTTTGGTATACTACTGTGGTTAGATTTTTAGTAAACATGATTCCCCAGAACAATTATTTTATCTGTCCTTTTCTAGTGTTCCAACTAGTGGCTCTGCTTTTCTAATTTTTGACCAGAAATATAATCTACTTTGGGATAGCCAAATAAGGATCTCCCCAAAATGAGCAGCCACCTCTGGAACTATTTTCAGTGTCCCTTCCATAGCCAGGTTGTTTTCAGAATCCAGTGACTCTCCCACAGCCCATATCTGCTTATTTACTTAATTTAGGCTTCTCTTGGCTGTTTTATTTGTGTTACCTTTTTGGTAATTGTCTTCAAAATATTCAGTATATTTAGTATAAATTTTTTTTGTGTGTTTACAGTCTCTGTGTTTTCCAGCCTTCTTTTCCTCTCATATCTTCTTTCTTTGCCACCCCATTTATTTTCTTGCTTGTGCTTCCCGTTTTTAGCCTTGGGAATGCAAATCATCTTTGACTCTTTCACATTCTTAAGCCTCCATGCTGATTCTATGGATTTTAATTTCCGAGCTTCAAGCAGGGAGTTTCTAAGTTACTTCCTCTTTAAAAAAAATCTGCTTCTTGAAGTTTAGTATCCCAGAGAGTAGGGCTTCTTCATGTGTTTCTCTCCTGCAATGAAGCTGGAATTATTTACATGGTAACCATTTCTCAGGGGTTCAGACACAATTTTTAGTCCTTGACTGGACTATGTCAAATGTTGTTTACATTAGGATACAGAAAAGTCTGTTCTCTACACACTATTTCAGTGCAGCTCTCACTGAACTAATACGGAGTTATTTTGGCACCAGCCTTACTGCCTTCATACTCTTTTTCCTCTTTGATACCACTTCAGTGTCACTTCAGTTGCTCTTATTTAGAAGTTGGTACCTCACTCCTGCTATTATCCTTCACGATCTACACTGCTTCTATATCTGTGGGTCTGCATTTTGTGTTATTCTTCTCCAAGCAGTGCCCACGCAATGCGTTGCACACAGAGCTGCTCCCCACTCTGCAGCCCGACTTGTCCTCCCTACACAGCTTACACATAAAAAGTGTGGTATGCCTCTGATAATTCTCATCCCCCTATGCTCAAAAAATGCTCGTTTTTTTCCCCTCCATGATACAGTCCAGATCACCCATTTTCACACTCAGCTTTCTTAGGCTGGTTTATAGGCACTTGTGCTTTTCTTTCCCACCTATAAGATGACCTAGATGAAAATTGTGATCTAGTTAGTTGAAAAACCCTGTCGTCTTTTCAGCTCAATCGCAAAAGCACTTCCCATGACACTGCACCTCACTTTTATTTACCACTCTGCTAGTGTAAAATGTCCTTAAAATAGAATTTAATTTTAAACTGGGTTTAATACTTCTTTATATTGTCAAATTGATTTTAGAATTTATGTAACTGACAGGTGGATATATAGATTTCTTTTTATTTTAAGGAACACTTCATTTTGTTGTCTGAAACATATTTGGAGTATATTTTAAACATTCTTTGCACCCAGACATAAAAGCAGTGTCCCGATTCCACTGGATATTTTCAAAGCTTACCATAACATATGCATTTTACATTTGCTTATGTTTCTTTTCAGCTGTAACAGAAATAGTTTTATTCTTGAGTTGTTCAAAACTAGTAAGAAATTACCACCTTCCTTCCAAATCAAGGGACTTACTTTATTTTTTCCAGTTGCTTCAGTTGTGACACGCTGTTGCAGCACTCCTGTATGGAATGGCCTGCATGGACCTTGAGAAACAAGCACAGTTGTTTTTCAGGACATATTGCTAAGCCTTTACCCCCTTTTCCATCAGTGCTTGATGTTTTGTTTGTCTTCCTCTTTTTGTCCTTATCACACTTTCTTTACCACAGCTACTTAACGGCCTCTTCTCTTTTGTGATGTTTACTGGATGCTGTTTTCCTGAAAGGTGTGAATCAAGCTCTGCTTTTTCACAATCCATTTGAAATTGTGATATAAGACTAACACTAAATGTGCTATAGCTATGCTGATGAGGGCCTAGGAGTCTTGGTGGTCCAACCCTTTGATAGTGATTTTAAAATCCATTTGTTACATTACTAAAGATGTTTTTAGCTGGCATCACTCAACTGCAAGTGTTAATATTCTGCTCCATCACATCCTTCAGAAGGCATTAATTGATTCAGCCTCACTGTAAAACTGTGACAAGGTTCCTTCACAGATGGGGGAGTTTAAATTTGTGGGAGTGTAACTATGACTAACTCAGACAGTAGGTCAGTGTCAGAGGCAGGATCTCTTGCTAAACCAGCCAGACTACAAGGAGATCAAGCCTCTATTTTTGTACATGGTATTCTGGGAAATGGCAATACAGATGAATTTCAGAGCCAATGTTTACCTGTGGATGCATGTCTGCATTTCTGTATGTTATTAATTGCATGCTTCTCTGTGTGCTCACCTATACATGCACACATGGTATAGATGAAAAGACCCCTTTCTTTGTGCTCTTTGCTCTCTTTCTGTGCCTCTTTATGAGAAGTTCTCTCTGTTGTTGTTCCTGTGAGCATTGTAAGGGAGGCAGTGCCCTCCTTACTGCAAGATCTGCATAATGAGTTCAGATGAAGCTGGAGCTGGTGATGTTGCTCCCTTCCGTACTTCTCTTTAGGAGGAGGTATACTCCATAAATGCAAAGCAGTGACAGTACTGGAACTCCAGTTCTGGGATTGCTTCTATTCACATCTCAAAGGTTTTGTTTTAGTAAGGCACTCCGGCATGGAGGGAGAAGGAAGGCCCTTCTATTTAGATGCCAAGCAGAAGCCCAGTGCAGAACATGCTCACTGACTGGTGCAGCACAGCTCTTCCTCCCTGCAGCCAAGACAATTGCTTTTAATGTTTGGATTCTGCATAAAACACAAATGTGTTCATGCTCTTGCTCTCTGTCTCAGTTCATTTCTTTCCTTGAGGAAGCAACAGGACAAATCCTTTGATAATTTATTTCCTGGTTAGAAGCCTTTACCTGCTTTCCCGGAGTGGTTCCTATGACTGGGAACCTTTGTAGTCAGCTCCTCCAGCTGTTTGCCTAAATGGTCTTTGGGGAGACTAAAAGCAGTGAACCAGCAATAGCAACATTTGATTTCAGCCGGGTCCCATGGGAATTTAGTTATTACTCACTGGATTGGATTGGCAACATACCTTATACCAGGTACCTGCCAAAGGTTGCATTGCCATGAACCTTCACAAACAGCTGTCACTGGTGTGTTCCTTGCAGAAGGGGGTGACACGTTTGCTGTAATTAATACTGGCCTCCATACCTTTACATACCAATAGTACTTGCAATGTCTGGGTGAAAAATTTCTCAGATTAAAGTCTTGATAGTGATTTTAGCCATTTAGCGATCATGTGTCATTGTGTTCACTACAGGCATAAATCCTGTCATGTAAACAGCAGGGAAACATATTCTGGCATCATTACAAGGCACTCCAGCAGAGAAAAATGGAGTTTGGTTAGAAAGGGGAAAAGAAACATGAATTTTAAAGGAAATGGAGAGAGGGGGATCTTGGGACTGTATGTATGAATATTCAAGTTTTTTAAGGAAGGCTCTTTATTGACAAGACTTACAGCACACCTTGCTCATTTAAGGAAAGCTCAGTATAACCAGGTTTTGGGTTTGCCCTAGTCCATGTTTTTAATACTGCATGTTTGGCAAAAGTTTAGGGTCATGTTTTTCATTTACATACACAAAGTTACTAGTCTGTTTCTATTTAAAGGTAAATAGAAGAGCTCATTTTTCATGCAGGGCTTCATCTCTATACAGAATAGCTTGCCGGTCATATATATAAAAATGTTAAATTCTATCAATCATTGGCATAATTTTGGTATATCCTCAAGTGTTCTATTTGACTGAGACTGTAATCAGCTCTTGCAAGAACACTCCACATCCAATTTTAGCCTTAACATCACAGTGTACTTTGAGGTGTAAATCTGTCAGGTATGCAAGCACAGCAGGATACTTTGATAGTTTAAACCCAGTTCTCCCCTATCAACCTTATGAATAATAAAAAGCAGAATGGCCTATTCCAGTTTTGTATATGTAAAGGCAATGACTTAATCAACAGAAAGAACTGGAGGATAAATCAGAGCTGAACTCAGAGAAAAGGGAGTCTAACAGTTTCTTCTCTCCAGAAGAATATTCTAAACTAAATAAATCAGTATTTTTCCATGACTTTTTATTGAAAATAATTTCCAGCTTGAGAGATTTCATTGCAGCATTGAATGAGAGATGTTGGGTTCCTCTGCATCTTCTTGAAGAGCAAAAAAGAATTTATAAATCAGACTTCTGGGAATTGTTATCTCACAGCTTCTTCTAACAAACACAACAATTTGTTTTAAAGGCTTTCACCAAAGATGTCATAAGTGGTAATCCCTATGTTGTAAGTGGGTACTTAATGTGATTTAACTTAATGCTGATGATGCAAAGCTATTCTCCCCCAAAGCCCATTAAGAACATCCAATTTTCTGGTAGACTAACACTCCTGCTTACTATCGTAGAGATAAGTGACTGTTTAACCAGGACAATAAGGAATACTTTCAAACCAAGGCTGCAAAACTGAGTGGCCACAAAACTGTGAAAGTTCAGATTTTGAATGTAAATGTCGCAAGCTGAGTTTTTTCTTTTTTAGGAGTAGTTTGAATTTCTGTATGTAGAGACAGACAGGCACTTTGCATCATCTTAATGGGTATACTGGTGAATATCATTATTTATGAAATCATTAGCCATGGTCTAGTAAGAAAAAGGCCAGTGCAAGCCATTTGTGTAAATTAAGTAAAGAAACTGATAAATAATAAGTTTTATTTCATGTCTCTTTAAAGTGCAGATAATTCTAACAGTTTATCCAAGACAAAGCTTCTTACACCACATGCTTTTTGTGGATTCTGTACATGCAGAATGGCACAAAAGGAAATGTCTCTGGAATCATTAACAAACCATGCTAACAGTAATATTTGAAAAGCTTCAGGATGCAAAGTAGAAGCGGAGGCAAACTTTTCAGGAGCTTAAGGCTGCTCACTTGGGTCTAATATAGACTTAGCACTTTGCAGGTCAGTGGCTCTGCTATTTGTCTCTGACCTAACAGATCTGGAGTTCTTCACATCAAAACCAAGTCTTGCTGAGCTGAGATCAAACGTGTTAAGGTAAGGATCTTGCCAGTGATTTATCGTGCCAGGGAGGGTGATCAGGCCATAAGGGGCCACTGCAAATGAAGCTGACATTCCAGCAATTTCTCATGTGTAGTTATAAGGTAATTTTCTCAGGCAGAGCTTTTAAGTCAAAATAAATTTGCTCATTGTATTTTTCTATGTTGACTATAATGTCTGAAATCCTAGGAGGAATATTTATTTATGCAGCACAGCTAATTTCTAAGTAAGAACTTGCTCTTGGTGATGAACATTTAAAATGGCAGTTACCTACAAGGGAGATTAAGTCCTTCCAAGTGACAGAGCATGTTTCCCATGTACAGATAAAAAGCTCACACTGTTTTCTGTCACACATAAGGAGCACACAGGACTTGCAATGCACAAACAATGCAAAAAACAGCAGAACTACACAGAGTAATATGAGTCTTGTTTGTACAAACCCCTCCTCATTCCCACCATTTCAAATGAGTGCTTGTGGAAGGGTTTCCAGGATCAAGTTCTTAATAGCCACAACTTCATTAAAGCCCAGTGACAGCCCAATAATAGATTCTGTAAACAAATACTCCCTCCTCTCCACTCTTGATGTAGTGGATTTTAAAAAATCTTTCATTATTTCATTTTTTAAGGTGCAATAAGTGACATCAAGGATCCTACTCCATAAAAACCACTGCCATCCTTACCCAACTCATCCACTGATGGCTTGTCTTTGTTATTAGTGAAAATGGAAAGAATACTTAATTTTTTAGTCATCCTGGTTCCACAAGCAATGTTTTCTGATGCAGTTAGAGAATGAATGCTCTTCTCCAGCAATTAAACAGTCCCCCTGATGAAAGGATAAGTAAAGCTTTGGAGCTTAGTTTCTTAGGAATACATGAAATATTACCTATGTTATTGCTCCTGTATTGTTCTACTAACAGCAGATAAATTCTTCATTAACTGAAAAAAGTAAAAATTACTTTAAGGAAAGCCTTTTATGTGCTGCAAGCAAAGTTTCTTCCTACAGGTTTAATAAGGCAGCCAAAAGGAGTAAAATGTTTGTGGTGGGCATAGTTCAACAGACAATATAATCTGAAGTTTCTTCTCTTTAGATTAATTTTCTTGAACAACCAGGCGCAAAATAATCCCTTTAATGAGACTGAATTGAAATAACGGATGCTGTATCAGCATGTGGCACAGTGAGAAACTAAAATAGGAAAGGGTATCATCGCAGTTTGGCAGCCAGGGTTTTGTGCAGGAAATACTTGGGGGGAGGAGGAAAGTAAGCACGCTACTGCATGTTGTTAAGACTTATTTAATCTTCTTAACTAATTACTCACACTTCCTAATTCAAAATCATACAAACAAAAATGTTTAGATAAGCTGGGAGTTTTTTCAAATGTGTGCCCCCTACAGCTTAGAAAACAAACATGACAGGTTTCCCCTGTCTGATGTGCTGCCATTTGCAGAAGAACAGTCCCAACTCCCAGAAAGACAGAAGACTAATTAAGACAGGAAGACAGGCAGGTCAAACATTTGGTGTGAGAGATGTGGGACACAGGGGAGAAAAAATCATGTTACATTCCACTTTCACAGCAGACTGATGGGAGGCTTCAAGCCCTTCCTCCGATTCCATTTGCTGCTCAGAGACCCTGGATTCCTCTGGTTTCTCCTCCCATCACACCCCTTTCCTAGCATACCATTCCCTAAACCTATTCTATCTGTGAGCTGGCTCAGTGGGGGACTTGTCCTATCTGCTTTTAAGCACCTGAACAAAACATCCAGGTGAGCAGAACAGGGCAGCAGCCCCTGCAGACAGGTCCTGCTTTGCCCTCTTCTCCCACCTCTCTGGGACTGAAAAGGGACCGAGCTCCTGCCACCATTAGGGCTCAATCATGAGAATCCTCCTCCAGGTCATGTCGGCAACACTGAAGCCTGACTTCATTTACACAGGCTGACATGTCGCTGAACCTTGATGTATTCACCTCTTTTAAATACCTGGCTTCTGATCCGAAGTCCACTTGTATGAAGTTCTGGCTTTGATTTTGGTAGAGTTGACTCAGGCCTTGCTATTTGGGATTTACCAGAGAAGGTACCCTGGTCTGCTCATCAGACACCTGCCCTTGGCACAGGACTGGGCTTGCACAAGCATAATTGTACCAGAGCTGGCCACACTGCTGCACTGACAGCAAAACCAGAGCAGCCCCACTCACTTCTTGGGCATTTTATTTCCGATCCCACTTTTTTGATCCTCTGTATGTTGTAGTATGTTTGTAAAGGTTTAAAATTCTCCAACCCTCTCAGTACACTCACAAGTTTGGGCTCTTGAGTGAAATTTCAAGCTCGAGTTTATGAAGGAAAGCCCCATTTATGGTACACCACATCCAAAAGCCATGACATTATCCTTCAGGCTCTGAGGTCCAAATGAGATTTTAAAAAAGAACAAGCACCCCACAACACACAGAGCTTTAAAACAGAGCTCTTTTTCCTTTCCAATTTTTTTTTTTAAACGGTGTGGGGGGGTGTGAGTAAGGAGAGAGGAGGACAACCCAGCAGCCAAAGAGGAAAAAGAAAAATCAACATATTCTGGGTTTGTTTGGCTTTTCAGATCTTACAGACTCTAGAGCATGTGTCGTTTCCAGTGAAACAGCTTTGTTTCCTGATACAAACATCCCTCTGGAGGCTGTTGCCACTGATTCTTTTTCCTCAGCTGGGGCCTGATTCAGCTCCCACTGAAACCAGCTGGATTTTTCCTTTTGTTGTACTCTGGACCTCTTGTAGCTGAAAACCAGCTATGCCCACAGGAGCTTGCTTGCCAGAATTAAATTTGGTGCAAAGTTGTTCCTGTACAGTTCCTCCACAGCTGAAAGGCATCTCACTAAAGAACCCAAATCTGGGCAATTTCTGAGGATGATTTTGCTCTGGGGTCATTAACGACATGAGAACCACCTGTGCTTGGGTGCTGGTCCAGCCAGGCTGCCTTGGCTCGTGCAGGGGTATCCACTGAAAGCACTGCAACCACTGGCACTGCCCATTCATGGCTCAGAAGCAGGATTCTGCACTGACAGTGCTTGCGGAGGTTGGCCTTGAAGCCCATTACTCACCTTTTGTGAACTGCCAGCAAGAAGCAGTGACTCTTGCTGGTCACCTGAACAATCCTCTTAAAAATAAAATAAAATGGCACTGTTGATCTATCACCGGTCATTCAGCCATCGGACTGCTGGCATTGGCTTTTGCTTTCCCTAGTGCCTTCTTCTAAACCAGGTTTTCACTGATTCCATAGCCAGCTGTTGGCTTCTAGTCACTCCTAGGAGTGCCTCACAACACACTCTAAAATGTGAGAGATCTGCTGTATCAAGACAGCCATAAAAGTGAAGGAAAACAAGGCTTGTGAAAATAAACAAGCTGCACCTCTGATTGGCAATCCCACCTAGTTCATTCCCTTACAATCGTACTAATCATTAGGACTCTTGCAATGTTTCCCAAGGAGAGGAAATGAAGTTTCTGAGATGGGAAAGGATATGAAATTTCCTGACCAGACTGAGGCACAGGTGCCTGGTATCTGGGATGTTATGCAGTATTTACCAAGGGAAATGCTGCTGCTGGATTTTTTGCATGCCTCTAAAATTGTTGTCCATCCCCCCTTGAAAAAGAAGTGCCATTATGCATTTCATAATGCCTCCAGCTCTGAGAAGATGCTGAGGGCCAAGCAGCTGTGATTCTCTTATAAAGTACTTTGGCATCTGATGCCCCCTCCCCCATCCCTGCAGATTTAGTGTCAAAAGCTCTCTAAGGAAAAAGCCACATATGAAAAAAACATCTTTGATGGAATGAACTATAACCAGCTACTAAATCAATTGAGTTAGGAAATTCCCATTCCTTCCTCCATTCATCCAGAACCAAATCTCCTGTGGGAAGCCATTATTATTTGGATGTTAAAATCCTCTTCCTGAAGTTCTTAGTGAAACAGCTGGGGAGCCTGAAGGAAATGTCTGATGACATCATCACTAAGCAATATCAAATTAAGAATGTAGATCATCATTTCACTCACACATCATTTGAGAACATTTTCAAGAAAGGAAATGAAAAGTTACATTGTTGCCACCTGTGTTGATTACTCTTATGAATTAAGAGAGCCCAAATTACTTTTTTTTCCCTATATGTTTTAAGGAAAGACAATATAAAAAAAGAGGCAGTGAGCATGCAGGAATCCCCAGTGAATGTAAAAATCAGTTCCATTTCCCAAATCCAGGGCTAGCCCCTGGCTTAACAGGAGAGAGAATTTGTAGTGCCATGAAACCAAAATTCCTTCAACTAAGAGCTGCAAAAGAGGTATTAGTTCTGTGCTGTATCTTAATTAATTATATTTATACACACACTCATAAAGATAGTTGTTTAGTACTTCCTTGGTGGTACATAGTAACAAAAACACAAAACACATTTTCTCCCTGGTCTAAATTTTGCTACTACTGCACTGAAGATTAGAATGTCCAGCCTGGCTTTGTACACATCCCTTCTTCTTTGAATACTTATCACTCCAATTACCTGCATGGTTTGAAATGAACATTAAGTTGCTAATTATTACTAAGCCAGCTGGGACAGATGGCTACTGAAACAAGAGATTGTAGTTGTTTTATTTGCAAAGCTAAATTTGCTTTGTGTCATGCTAAAAACGTTTACTCTTGGCTTGATTTCAAAACTGATGAGCATCCAAAATGCTATTGAACTCAGTGTGCAATGCTTGTGAAATGCAGGTCTTGTGCAAAATGCAATGTATGATTTTCTTCCAACTACATGTCAGCAGTCTCAAAGTAACTTGGAATTTTTACATTGTAACTTTGGAGTTTACTTTTCCTTTGTATACTTGTTGGTATGATGTGGTATCTTCAAGGCTCTGAACAGTCACTTGACCTGTAGGATGAGTCAGATTGCTTTCTTGATCAGCGCTGTGGAACTCTGTCAACAGAGGATATATATAATTAACCACAGGCAGGATTTGAACCTAGTGAAGACATGGTGGGACCATTATCTTGCAAAGTTCTAGCAAAAGATCTATGAGATCACGTGTATGTGAACAAGAGGTTATTGTCAGTACCAGGAGGGCTGTTCTTTTTAGGAAAATCCACGCCCTTTCCATCTTTCCTTTGGAAAGGAAAAGAAATTGGCCAGAGAGCTATGTGATGAGATCTCATGAGAATGATGCCACTCCCAGGGGCATCATGTTCACAGGGGCAACTAGGAACTTCCCCCAGGCCTGTCACATTGCACTGTTTGGAACGGCCCCTCCCATCCCCCCCAACTTCACGTACCCCAGCACCTGCACTCCCAGCTCCCCAGCACCCCCAGCTCTCCTTCTGCCCTGCTCTGCTGGCCCCTTTGGCATCACTGGGGAACAAAGTTACTTGGTTTCCTCCTTAGCCCACTGCACACCAACTGCAGCCAGACTCTTCACTTACAGCAGGCGTTGTGTGCTTTGCCTTTGGGTTTGTTCTTGGCTAAACCACTGCACTGACAGGGACACCTCAGTACAGCAGCAAAGTTTGCCTTTTATCTTCTTGCTCTGACGTGACTGCCATTACTGGCTCTGCTGAGAGTAAATGGCAAACAAAATGTTTGTGTATTCCAAGATTTTTCAAGTGCTCCCTTCTTCCCTTTGCCTTTTGGCACAATGCTATTGATAGCACCCAACAGGCCAGATTATTTAACTACCACAATACCACATAGCAAATGCATGACACACTATAGACTTTTTCTTCTCCCTGCTGCATATCACAAAGGTAACACCAGGACTCAAACAAAAATAAATTACCTCAGTAACTCCTGGAAAACTCAAGTGGTTAATCAGTTACCTTTTATTTACATATATATGCTTAATGCTGAATTAAGTTGTAAAAACCAAAGGCTGATTTATAGCCCCAGTCAGCCTTAATTAACATTGATTCCAGGGGAATAGTAAATGTGAATAGCCTTCACAATTGAGGTTGAACAATGAACTCACTGGGTGTTGTCCAATTTGTAGCATGATTTACATGGAAGCAAGCCCTTCTTTTTCTAGGGTTACCCCTTTTTTATCTGGTGTTTAGGATGGGTTATATATAATCCATAGATAGGAACATTTGCTGTCAAATATTCTCCCTGATTTAGAGTTAGCCTTTACCATGGTCACTATAAATAAGGGAGAAAAAAAACCCAGTTTGAGGCTTTGCAGGGATTCCTTGTTCTTGCAATGTGTCATCACTTCTCCATTTCATGGCATTTTTACGAAGTGGCCATAATGAAAGTCAGATTAAATGTACAGGATATATACGTTTAATCAACAGCCATTGGAGTCAGTAGTGCTGGAAGAGTTATAAAAGCCCCTGTGAATGCAAATTTATTGCAAAAGAATCTGCGTCTCAGTGGTAGGAATATCTGCTGAATGGTACTACCTGACACAGAACACCTAAAACTTTCAAAAGTGAATTATTTAAGTGTAAGGCTTTGCTAGTAAAGCCGCCAGCTGCTGGATTTCAAGACTTGAAACTGTTCCAAAACATGGGACTAGGTACTTTATTTGTGCACTAGAGTAAATACTCTGAATTTACTGCCAATTTAAATGTGCTCAGTTTACAGTAATGAGCTTGTATAGGCAATACCTTGTTTATAGAAAGTGGAACAGGAAGAAACTAACATTAACCATTAACAGTAGCAATTTCTCTTGCTTTCAGCTCTAACTTATGCCAAATAGATCCTTTCCATGTCCTATCTGAAATATTTACTATTACTTTTCTTTTTCTAAATCTGTGGGATAAATGGAGCATTCAATAAAATCATACAGCTTTTCCTTCCAGTCAGCTTGAATTGCAGCACTCTTTTGTAATTCCAAGGCTCTATTTCTCATTCCCATTGTGAAATGCATTTCAAGAACAAATATATGTCCTGTGTACTAGCAAACCTGATGATAGGTGTTAATCCCAGCAGAATGGAGTTAACATTTTTTAATCTATTTTAAAAAGATCAGACCACTTCTCTAAGGGAAGTGTATTGAATTGTGGCTGCCACGATTTCTCAGGTTCTTGTACTCAACCAAACTGCTTTATTCTTTCAATGCAGCTCACACAAGAAGCCCATGTGTTTATGTACATCCTGTCACCTTAAACAAACATGCTTACATCTTCTCTGGCCATCTGCTCCTGAAGCTGGAAGTTTTTCTCCCTTCCCCTCCCTCCTCAGCACCCTCAACACACACACGCTGGGTGCAGAGTTAACTCTGAGAAAACTCAGTGGAAAGCACCAAATAAATTCCTTCTTCCACACAGGCCACAGACCTCAGTGTTTCTTTGCTTCACTTACAGTCTGAAAGTGACAATGATACACCAGAGGATTTTGGCTTATGGTATTAGTCACTAGAGATCATACTGGTGATTCTTTCACTCTCTCATTTTGGGTTAGCTTCAGAGTGTCCTAACAGGGACCAGTACCTGGGTTTGCCAAACAGTGTAATCACTGATCAGGAAGGCACCAGCACGGTCTGAGGAGCTCACAGTCCAAGGACACAAACAGGTTCAGGATAAATTAGAGCGTGCAAAGAAAGCAATGGTAGTGGTGTGGTAGGTCCTGGGTTCAGCAACCTCTGAAAACCTAAACAAAAGGGGCAAGGGGGAGTTAAAGAAAGGACAGAATCTGGAATGGATGGAGGGGCACACAGCAAGGAGGCTGAAGTTTGAGGCATAGGGAAGATGAGGAAACACAACAGAAATGCATCCGTAATAGCAAAAGCACATGTAATTGTTGGGTTCCATGTACGGTTATTCTACCACCAGGGCATTTTCCAGGCAGGCACAGGTTCCTCCCACACACAGCTGCAGTGAGCTGGGCACGAGTGAGCTCTGAAGCAGGAGCTGTGTCACTGCAGTTACAGTGGCACCGAGCCTGAGCTAATAAGCCCTGCTGAGAGGAACACAGCTACAGGACTTCCATTTGGCTTGGAGAATAGGTTGAGCAAGCTCATGTCTGGTAACTGAAAACTCTACAGATGTATTTTTGCCTTCATGTGTATAAAGATGGGCCAGTTTCTCTTACCTGTGTATCTCTGACTGGAACTGAGACTCCTCAAGCTTTCAAAGGGTCCCTGTCTCTATAAACAAAGCCCTGTATGCAAAAAAAACCCCAGGTGGTGAACATTCCTTCTCTCTATGCATGAACTCCTGCCTTCAGTGAAGTCAGGGGTAAAATTCCTGTGTATTTCAACGAGGCCAGGACATCCTCTTACACATTTAAAGTTGTATTTCATGGAATCCAATGAAAGTACATTGATATCTGGACTCCCAGGAACCCAAATGGTGCCTGAAATTTTTGAAAACTTTCATTCTTAGAAAGATTTAAAAGACAGGAAGAGTCTGAGTACCTGGAAAACTTTTCGCTCAAGTCATTTTCATGTAGTGACTTCTTTAATATTTGCTAATAAATAATTACATCCTATTCTTGAAAGTCATTCAGCAGAGAATAACTGACATGTATGCGGCTACCAGTAAAAATCTACTTTAAATAAACTCATTTGTCATTACCTTTCTCAAGACAGCTCTTGTCACCACCATTACCATTTAAATTTGTTTTGCCCCTGACAATTAAAATGATATCAGCACTGAGAGAATTTAACAATTTCCATTGTTCCTAGCAGATAAGCAAGTTAGTTTTGTGCTGCAAGCCATCACTGTAGCCATAATTAACTGTGTATTGAAGAACTGTGATGTTTGAGATTATTCAGCCTTGACTGGGATGTATCAGTGACTAAATGTTTACTTACTGAACTGAATGATTATTCCAAATCCTTGTCTTGTCTCCAGCAGTTTCAAGGCTTTTTCTCTGATACAGGTATTTCTTATTTTAGTTTGTTACAGTTTTTGAACCAAATCTGAACATCAACCGATGTTTAGACTTTTATGTTGCTTCTATAATGACACTACTATAGAATACAGAAAGACATCTCGGGCTGGCCTCAGCATGAACTCCTGAAAACTGTGATTTTCACATGAAAAAATAATTTTCAGTTCTTTTGTATTAGAATCTGCAGCTTTTTTCAGGAGTTTGTTGTTACATACATTACTGTTTGTTCATGCAGGAGACCTGATGACTTTTTCCTTTTCTAGATTTTCATCAATAATGAGTGGCAGAATTCTGAAAGTGGAAGGATATTCCCAGTATATAATCCAGCAACAGGAGAACAGATCTGTGAGATTCAAGAAGCTGACAAGGTAATGTATCCTATGAATGGCTATATGTTTAATGTATAAATTAAATGTATAACAGGTAATAGAAATGTATAAATAGATCAAAGCAACTAATCCAGAACAGCACTGTTGGACAGTTCTTTTATTAATCATCATTTCAAAACCCATCACGTGACTAAGTTTGTATAACAGCCCATTCCATAAACCTGGTTGTGTTATTTACCTGTGTCTTCAATTTGTTTCTTCCTTTTCACAGGTTGATACGGACAAAGCAGTGAGAGCAGCTCGGCTGGCTTTTTCCCTTGGTTCCGTTTGGAGGAGAATGGATGCATCGGAAAGAGGCCATCTTTTGGATAAGTTAGCAGACTTGGTCGAAAGGGACAGGGCAATTCTTGCTGTAAGTGGCGCATAAAAATCAACAGTTAAATCAGTTGTCAGTTTTTACATTCTGAGAGCCAATTAGCTCATGAATGGGTTGATACGAATTGTATGTGAAATGGCTTCCTGGCTGAAATGGGTCTGTCCACTTACGACGTGATGCAAAACCCATAAAAATCAACAAGAGCCTTCCAATGGGCTCAGATCAGCTTTAAATTGGACATCACGCAAAAGCAGGGGTGTGCACTCATGTGTGTGCCTGGCATGCACACCTGCAACTCTTCTAGAATAAGAAATGGCAGGTTGGAATGATTTGTGCAGATGGGAAGGGAAGGGCAGGTGAGATGCTTAGGGACACTCAGCTGGTGACACAAATTCCGAGTGTGGCACTGTTTCACTCTCGGATGAAGCCATCGCAATGGTGGCATTGTTAATGTTGTTTTCCGCATGTCAAGTGCTTTGAACTAAGCCTGTGAACATCTTAATTCCAGCTTTGTCAACACTTAAATCATCTTACCACCGGCGGATACTGTAAAATCGCCATGGGGAGAAGGAAGTGCACAGCAAATCAAGTTTACTCTGCCTGTCATTTAATTTTTATTTCTAGAGCCGAGTTCTTTACTGAGTTGCACTGCAGGCAGTGACGTTAATTGCTCTTGGGGATATAAGTCAGTGCAGAACTAGGCCTCCATTCTTTTCTATAGAAACTCATTCGATGGTTGGTGTGTTACACGCAAACATCCTTTGCCCATTCTTAATGATTTCTATTAGACAGCTATTGAGAATGAGTTAAGCTACTCAACATCTTAGGATATTTTATTGGATTTTTTTTGCTAAATGATCTTAGGAACCCCTAAGAGGATAGCTTATAAGATAATTTAAAAATAGGAATATTAACTAAAAAGTAAAGACATTAGCTTGTTAATTTATGAGCTTCCCTAGAGGAAAGTTTGTTTATTTAATGGCAATAAATAAACTGGCTGTACAGTATAGATATCTCAGACCTCAGCAGGAGTCTTGGCAACCATATAGAGAAATTTTTATATTCACATCAATTATATAAAGAGGGATGTGTCCATTCTTCTCTTTATGGATTCAGATCATTAATACAGGGTTACAAGGAGCCCCTTCTCAGCTGTTATCATTAACATAACAGAACCCAGTTTGACAGGCATTTTTATCTTGGCTCCTGATTAAAGCAATTCAGCATTTATAGATCTGGACCAAACACAGTGGCTATTAGGTTCAAAGTACACAAAGGCACATGTACATGCATGTGGCTACACACACAAACCCACAAGACAGACAGACAGACACACACAAACACACACATATGTTCTTAAAATCACAGCGATTCCAGAATACTCCAGGAGAAACCAGTTTGGTTTTTTTTAAGGAAAATACTTTTTGTTCACATTTGCGAAAAGAAGTAATAAAGGGGACCAGATAATTGTTCTGAACCTTCTGGGTTAAAACTACACCAAGGTGCAACTGATTGGTCTTCATTAAAATCTTTGTCATGATTCAAGAGCTGTTAAAATGGTGAATACTTAAGTATGATAGTTCAAAAATGTTACTATACTTACATCTCTTAACTTTTTCTTGTCCTGCAGACTATGGAATCACTGAACAGTGGCAAACCATTCCTCCAAGCTTTCTATGTAGATCTCCAGGGAGTCATAAAAACCCTGAGGTATTATGCTGGTTGGGCAGACAAAATCCATGGAATGACCATTCCTGTAGGTAAGGGGAATTAAAGCACAGCTATGCACCTAAACCTTTCATGGCCAGACTAAGGCTTAGTAGCTTACAGCTTCGTGGAAAGCAGAGGAGAAGCCTGGGTTGCTCTTACAGTGTGTACTGTGTTGCTGAAGCAGATGTTTGAAATTCAGCACTGGGGGCCCTGCTCTTGTTCTGCCCCATATGCATATGTGAGGAGGGCTTGGTTTCATGTGTCCATCTGAGAAGGAGATAGCTCAATACCTACACTTAAATACTGATACATGTATAAAAATGCACAACATATAAGCCTGAAAAACACCTTGGAACTCATGAAAATAGTGTTGGGTGCCTGTTTAAGAAACAGTACCATTATGTATAGATCTTGTTTCTATATATCTTCTCATTGCTTATGCAAATAATTTTACTTGCGACTGACACTGGATCTAACTTAATTTATACTTTGAGAGTGCTCTTAATGTTACTGTAGAGAACTACATACATATGAGATATATTTTGCTATAGATGCTTCTTCAAATTATTCAGTGGGATGAATTTGATATTATATATATGAGATAAACCTTCATGCATGCTAGGAAATTATGTTCTTACTCTTTTACTAAAGAGATACAAAAAAATCCTTACCATTATTTTTATTTAACAAGTCTCTTCCTCCTGCCCCTCCCTCCCAGCTGTTTAACAAATATAGGCTGCATTTTCTGATGCGAATATATTCATTTACAGTCTGGACTAGATGTACCAAATGCTAGGATTACACAACATGGCAAAATAGCAGAAAATGACTTTATGTAGGTGCAGTCATTAAGATAAATGTACAAATCTTTCACCTGCATAAAATAAAACTCTGGAATAACATTAAGGAAAATGAACATTCATTATGTGGATTCTTTTTGGCTTCATGGTGCACGTCCCTTGCACATGCATGTTTATTCCTCTTTACCCAGTAAGGCCAGGAGGGCACACTCAGGGGTAAATGCCCTTTGCTATAGCCCAGTTATTTCCCTGGTGTTTCGCTGTGTGGCACACTATCTGCAGTGCACTCACCTCTCTACAGCAAAGCACGAAACTATCCAAGTGAAGCAAGCAGATAAATTGAAAATGTGCCTCCAAAATTTTCAGAAGGGAAACATCTTATTACAGTGGTACTCCTCTTGGTGTTTCATCTTATTAAAATTGCAGGGTGCACTGACTGGTGTTTATCTTCACGATCTTATTTTCACCAAAGAAATGACAATAATAATATTTCAGGTGTAGACATTCCTGCAAGGACTCAAAGTTTTCCACCGTCATTTAGGCTGAGATTGATAAATCCCAGTTTTGCTGCTTGTACTTCATGTTTAATCATACAAAAGTGCAGACCGCACCATAAATTCATGTGTTCAGCAAATTTCCTGTTCCCTAATCTCTTTCTCTCTGGTCGGTGAATGCCTCCTTCTCACTCTTTAGCCCCACAGGTACACAGAAATTAGGTCAGCCACCAAAAGGCATTACCAGATTAAGGAGAATAAATATTCTCTGTTTATTCTTGGTTTCAAGTACCTTATGGGATAAAACCTGATTTTTTTTCAGTGAGGTGGGCTATGCTGGGCAAAAGGAAGGCACATTTTCAGTATGCCTTCCTCAATGCAAACTTTGTGCTAACACAGTTTTCAGTAGTGTAGAATCGTAAGTCCATTCACATATCTTCAGGGTATCAACTAGTTCTTCATTTAACACTTCTCTTTATTCCTCTACTTTCACACCATAAATTTGTCATTCTCATGAGGCTATTTTAGGGCAAAGCCGGTGTTAAACAATGGTGCTCTTTACGTTCACTTACCATCAGCTCACCAAAGGTAAACAAACAACACAACAAAACCAAAAAACCCCCCGTATTAAATCTTCTCTTTCTATTTAGTATGCTAATAAATCTGAAACCTCCCAATCTTTTGTTGTTGTTGTTGTTTTTGAAGTTTTCTTTTATAACTAAAATAAAAATAGGCAACTAATAGACAAGTAGAACAGTGTGTTTTACAGTCACATTCCTTTTGGTCCCAGAGCTACAAAACCTTCAGACTGCCCTTTGCTTGCTCCCATGCGTAAAGCCTTGATGATTTAAATTAAAACAGAATGAAGCTAGACCAGAAACTGTTAAACTAATAAACTGAATGCAAGCAGAGATGTATCTTTAAAGCAATATATGGTATTATATATTTTAAAGAACCAACTCAGCTCTCCTCACCCCCTTGTTTGCTGTGTCCTGCTATATGAGGCATAGAACTCTATTATGGTTGTTATGCAAATAAAATATCCAGGATGGAGACTCCTGATGGAAATCTGAGCAAACACATCTGTGGAAGATATTGCTGTCCCAAAGTGAGATCCCTGGATAAATGGGACTTGCTTTCTGATTAAAAAATGAAAGTCTTTGGGCCAGGTGCTAAGCAGCTGCAAATTGATCTTGCTCTATATTAATATCAGTGAGGACTCAGAATGACAGTTTACTTCAGCTGAGTATATTAAAAATATCCCTTTAAGACAAAATTTTAGATTGGATGTGAGATCAGTGTCAGATCCCTCTCAGGCAGTGCTCTTCTGGCAGCCAGCTAGTAAAGGATAAGAGTAACAATCATCAGCCACAGCATCTTAGAATAAGTGTCATTAGCATGACTTAAAACTCTCAAACATTTTAAGAATGTCCTGTATAATTTCTAAGCACAAGGGAGCTTTCTATGCTCACTGTTTAGAATAACAGAATTAAGCTCACTTAATTGTTGAGCTATTTTGCCATGGTAACAGCTTGTTCTACATTATGGACAAGGTGGCTCTTAGATCCATCTTTGGCCCGTCCAGAGACATCCAAGGCTTCTGAATAACTTCAAGTCACATATGTTCCCAAAGATATTGTTAGAAAGCAACCTCAAAAATCCCATCTTGACAGAAAGTCTGTGGATGATGAACTTTGGAAGTAGGTGTCAAAAGGGGCAGCTGTCTAGAGTCTAGTGGGAGACAGCAGGGAGAGCAGCTCTGCATGGGAGGCACCGCTCTGCGGAAAGAACGTTCTGCCTACACTGGGCAGAATTAACCACCATTTGTCTGCCTTGGCAAGAGGTTCAGGTTATCTATAACTGTGTGATGAAGCACGCAGACATGTGGCAGTGATTATGCAGTGATGATCTAAAGTCAGACAGTGCTAATGTAACTGTGTTACTGTTATGTTGCCACCATCCTTCTGGCTGAGAACACACCTCTCACAGTACTACCAAGTACAAGCTGGTATTTTTAGCCGACTCCTCTGTGTTTCTCTTGAGCACTTAGTTTTGCTTGTATGTACTTCTCTGTATTTTGACTTCTACTTCGCTTCTGTCTGATCTGATGAATCTTCCTATGGTCTGTGAACCACTGCTATAATCTGTGAAAGATAACCTGGAAAACCCAACTGATCATCTCAGTCTGTGACACAAATATTCTCATCTCCACTGGGGAGTTGTTAAACATCTAGAGACCAAAACGTTGCAACGATGTTTTGTCAATGCAGTGCAAACAAACTGATAAACTATTTTCTTCTGACTTTTCCTGATGTGAATCTTTTTTCTCTCTTTCCCTTCCTCCTTTATTTTCTCTGCTCTGTCCCTTGGCTTGGTTGCAAACTATTGTTACCTTTCTCATAATTATTCTGTATCTGGCCCCCAGCTGACATATTATCTACTCTAGCTCAGGTTTCTACTAAGCAAATCCTGTAAAGTAGATGGATAGAAATAAGCAGACCTGAAAATAAGTTATTTCTAATCAAATTCAAGTTGAAGTCTTTTCTTAAACCCAAGAAATTTTAAGGATTAACCTGTTTATTGTTACCAGATATATCTTAGAGGACATTGCAGCAGGTTCCCAAAACACACTCTCTATTGTGAAGTTAGGCCCTTCCCCAATATCACACAAGGGTAGCTGCAGCTCTGGACTGAACGGGGGAGAGGCCAGGGCTGCCACTTCCCAGCCCAGCCTGGGAGGGAAAGCACATACCCTGTGTCAGACAGAACAATGGGAGCAAAAGCCCTGTAATCTCTCCTCCTCCTCTTACTCCCTTCCGCTGTCTGACCTTTTCTTATCCTGGTAAATCATCTCCTGCCATTAAGCCTAGGTAACCTTCTCATCATTCTCACATACTTAGCTGAAATTATTTTCCCAAGTTAAGAGATTTGAGTTTTTCTAGATGACCAAGCACTACAGGCCAAGGGGCACATTCAGCTCATGCCTTTAGCATAGCCTTTCCCTCAGCTGTAGCCTCACTGAAAACCATCTGACCTAAATTCATTGAGGTACAAAGGTGCAGTAAATCTATTTTGCACAGATACAGGCCAAACACGCTAACAAAGCTACTGGTTAGACAGTACCTTAACAGATCCTTTAACTGGTCCCCACACACCAGGTCCCTTTCTGGCTCTTTGTAAACTGGGAAGAAACCTGCATATGTAACCTCAGCATGTGCACCCAGACCACAGAAGTAAATGATGCTCAGTGACACAAGTCACAAACTTTCCCTCTTCATTCCACATCTACAGGTTGTGGTACATCATTCCATCACTTCACACTGCCTGTGTCCTCAATGGCAGATGAGTCAGCTGAATATTACTCTATAACCCCACAGCAGGTTGTAGATACACCTTTATATCGCTGTGTTCCACTCATGCATTTCAGGAAATTGCCTTTGTGACTTTTTCTTCACTTCTCTCACCCTTAAATCAGCTGAGGCTTCCATGCTACTGCAATTTTTTGTGCAGTACAGCTCTTTCCCAAGGAACAAAGCAGGTTACTTTCTGATGGGAAGTCTGATTCCTTTGTTCTACAGAAAGAACAATTAGGTTGCTCCTGAACCTAGGTTTCCCATGCTGGCTCACAAAAAAACACTTCCATGACTTCTTTATTTCTTTTACTGCCATCAAAGGCTGATCCTTAGAGGTTTTTTCTCCCCTTTATTTCAATTTTTTTTTTTTTGTTCTGCCAAGTCAAACTGCACTTGAGAGTAACCATGCTCATCTGTTTCAGATGGAGATTATTTTACATTTACAAGACATGAACCCATTGGAGTGTGTGGACAGATCATCCCTGTGAGTATCTCTACTAGTGCTTTCTATTTATTTTCATTTGAACCAGCTCTCTTTAAAGACACATAAAACATGGTCTTCAGCTATGTGTGTTTTCCATTACGAAAAAAGCTGAGCTCATATTGTTGACATATCTTTAACAGCCTCCCTGCAAATGCTTATTTGAACATGCTAATAGGGTTTAGGCTCTGTTATTAGGAGTTAAATTCTCAAGTCATAGAATTCACATGATTAAAACAAGCAAAGCAAAACACAGTGTTAATATGCTGTCAGTGGTTATGGATGTTCACACAACTTATGGAAAATTGATGCTTTGCTGTGGTAGTCTCTTTATTTATTTAGTTTTTACTGTGATTTAACAGGCTCCTCAGTTCCTGGGAGATTGTGATGTATTTTAATTCCATTCTTTCCTGCTATTTCTTTTACAAGGCTGGAGAAGTAAAGGAAACTCCAGGAGACATATCATTGCAATTAACATTGTGTAGCTAATAGAAGACATGAAATGTTTGTTTTATTTGTTGTGAGAGAGAAACACATCATTTCATCAAATCCAATGCTCCCCCCTACACCCCAACAGACACCCTCATAATAAAATCTTGCTGAACATTGCATGGGAATTGCACTGAGAGGGTAACTTTTTCAGAAGAGCCAGTTAACCAGCTTTGGCAGAAATTTCAGTGGGAGGCTTACATATAGCTATTAAAATATTGCATGGAAGCTTTTTTGTTTGACAAAACACTGGGGGACTGATCAGGCCATTCTCAGAAATTTTTGTTGATGTCGATTTTTTATTTTGTTCCTGTTACCACAAAGCCACTAAACAGAAACACGGAGCAATTCCATTACAAGAGGAGCAGCCAGAAAAGATTACTTTAACAATGTTAAGCCCTTTTTCCCTATTTAGATTTGTTGTTATTTCATGTCTTTGTTAAGGGGTGGCTTTTGTGTTTGGCACTCGGCAGAAACCCACAGAAACATGCAATGACTCAGAGAGTCTGTGGCTACAGCCGTCCTGCAAACACCTACGCACTCTCCTAACTTGGTCCTTATGAATGAAAGATTCCACAGCTCTGTCCCCATTTCTCAGCCAGGCACATGGATAAGCATTTACTAAATAACAACCCCAACACCTCACCCCAGTGTTGCTGGACATCTCTTATGCTTGTTTCATTGAGCTTAACTGACAGATCTGCTGAAGAAACTTGGCCACAGGCCAAAAGCAGGATTCATTTAGTTTAGATGTGTAAAACTTTGTTCAGGGTACCCAGCCATCTACGATATATGTTCGTTCTTCCCTCACTTTTGCCCTCCAAAGCCTGAAGATGGCTGTCGTATCCATCTATCCTAACACCACTGCTGATCTGTTCTGTATTTCCTCCATGCTACCAGCTCCAGCAGACAGCCCAGGCCACTGCATGTGCTTGGCCATTCCATGAGCAAATACATTATTCAAAAATAAAATTAAACAGCAAGTCTAACACTGAACTCCTCATCCTCTTTCACATCCCAGCTTCCATCAAAACATGTGCTCTTTGGCAGTGCTGTAGCATAAACAGGGCTGTATAGTGCCCTATAAAACTGCTGTGAGCTCTCCTTGCAGTGCCATTAGAAGTGCAGGCTGTTAGCACACTGCTGGCCCTACAGCTCCCCTCCCAGGTTTATGTACTGGAGATGGAATTAAAACATCACTTTGTCTCCGGAGTTTATAAACAACAGAGGGAGTAAAAAATTGGGTGTTCAGTGAAGGAAAGACAGTTGTGTATTTTTTCAAGCTAGCCAGGGGCTAAAGAGATGTCTGTGAGAGTGGCAGCTGATATGCATCAGGCAGCAACACATTCTGGCCAGTGGCTGACTCTGTGACTGATATTTTCTATTCTCCTTCTAAAAGAGACTGTTGTATGCATTTGTGAGAATGATTGTGCAAACACAGTTATTTTATTGCTGTGACATTTTCACTAAAATCAGCAGGACTATCCACTTAACCTGCTAGGACCAGGCCTTTGTGCAAAAGGCTCATTACTTTTATCTTTATCCACAGCATGTTTGTGCATCAAACTAATATAATTCACTACAGCATCTGCTGCAGTTAAATGAAATTGTAATGAATAACAATACAAAATTTTGTATCAGCAAAGAACTTCTCAACTTTTTTTTTACTGTTCTTTTAACATCTTCCATATAAATTTCTCAGTAGGAAGTCTTCAAAAAAATGAAATGCTTTGACTGACCATTGACATTTATGGACTTTTTATTGTAATTCCTTCAATTAAGGATTATATCATTTTGAGTATAAATTTTATATCTTAAGATGTATTCAGGAATATGAAATTTACATCCAAAAATGAACAAACATCCAAATGCATCAGAAGCAAGAACTATTTTCATGGGGGAATTAAAAGTGCCAATAGCAAAACAGTAAATTAAATTAAAAAATTGTGACTTAAAAAATCGACAGATAACATAATATTTTCTTAATGGAGATTGCAGGTGGAGGTTGTATTTCTTTGAACAAGAGAGAAATAACTAAAAAGTCGCTGTTGCTGCTTTCTTAATGTCAGTAATTTAAAAAAATCCGTGCTTTGTGCTGGGAAAGATTTATGCTGAGGATCAGCCTGAGAAATAAGTGAGGTATCAGCTTGACATCTTGAAAACAAAACACCACGGCGATATTTTTCCATCTATCAACTTTTTTTTTCCCTACAGTGGAACTTCCCCCTGCTGATGTTTGCATGGAAGATTGCTCCAGCTCTGTGCTGTGGCAATACAGTAGTTATTAAACCAGCAGAACAAACACCACTCAGTGCTCTCTATATGGGTGCCCTCATCAAGGAGGTAAGAATAATTGAGGGGAGTGATGTCTGTCTATCCTTGGAGGGAAGGAAGTACCAGCACATGCCTGGTTTAACATGCTCTATCGGTTTTCATAAGTCATGTTTACCTTTATTCATTCCTATTTTGACAGGCTGGCTTTCCACCAGGAGTTGTCAATATTTTGCCAGGATTTGGTCCAATTGTTGGTGCAGCCATAGCCTCTCATGTTGGCATTGATAAAATTGCTTTCACTGGATCCACTGAGGTAAGAGGATTAACACATTACTGTAAAATGTGAATAAATGCTTCAGTCCTTACACTACATTTCTTACTGTCACTGAGTAAAAGAGCTCCATCTAAATAACAGTGGTCTGTCCTTCCCAGCTAAACTTACGTACCACAGGACTTCCCAAGCACAAATGGCTCCTTTCCTCCAGCCCCTGC
Organism: Corvus kubaryi; assembly: GCF_017639235.1. Taxonomy (NCBI): domain Eukaryota; kingdom Metazoa; phylum Chordata; class Aves; order Passeriformes; family Corvidae; genus Corvus; species Corvus kubaryi. Next base: position 13,786,642 of record NW_024581133.1, on the reverse strand, counting down.
TGTGCTCGGCACCTCAGCACAGGAGATATGCCTGGAAAAATATTGCTGGGATTTCCTGTGGGCTTATGAGGATGTGAATCACATGCAAGTAGGCAGAACATCCCGTGTATATCATAGCACACATAAGTGCTGCTTTAACATCCATAATTTGTGTATCCTGCTGCACTTGGGGAAAAGGGAGAGGAAGGGAGCAAATTGTGCAAATATACTTCAACTTTGATGCTGCATTCAAGTATATTGAGGATGAGGAGGAGGCCTAAAAAGGAAAGAATGCCGGGAGAAAAGGAGATTGTCCAAGGTGTCTGTTCCCAAAATGATGGAAAGAAGCTGGCCAGAGGATGAAAGGAGTCAGTTGTCTCCTGGATGCCAAAATGTCTTGCTATGAGACTATGCTGCAGATGTTAGACAGGAGGCTCACTCTGAAGATGAAGGCTGCAGCCTACAGCAAGACTAACCCCCAAAACTCTCATCACATCTTGCTCTCAAATATGTGCCAAGCTGGCTGTTATCAGGGTTGGGGTGGGGATGACAGAGGTACTCCAGACTGAAGTCACAGGAGAAGGGGCCTTATCTCATCGTCTGAAGGCAGACAGAAAGGAATCTCTGTGGGAGTTTCAGGGCTGGTTATATTTAGAGAGTGCTAAACCCAGCCCTTTTCAATTCAAAATCTGACAAACTATTGTATGGAGGGAGCTAAACCCCAGGGACCCAGTCTCTCTTTGATATGTTTGACTCCCACTCGTGGCAGTGGAAGGCTTTATGCATCCCTGCTTTATGCAGGGATACTGCTCTTCACAGTGAGGCAATTTGCTTTTTAACTTGTGTTGATAAATTCACTGACCATGCAGCCCTGCTAGATACAATGTGGGTATCTCCCTGGTGGGCTCAAGGATTGCAGAGACCAGCTCAATATTTCAAATGAATCATTCTGGTGGAATTATTCTGTAATTGAGTTTGCAAGTCACACACAAGCCTAAATTACCAGTAAAATGTAGCTGCAGTTGTATGCTTAATTTGCACACACAGTTGTTTTGCAATTACTATCTGCCTGTACATGATTTTTTAATGACAACTTCAGATTCTAATATACACAGGTTACATTCTAAGTCAAGGGCTACATCAGATTTCAGATTATTCTATGGAATTATTCTAGTCATTACATCTCCTGTATCCAATTAAGATTAGCATCCTGAAATATTGAAAATTTTAATATGAGCTGATTGCCCCCCATAAATTAAGTTGAAACAATTGTTTTCATAAAGATATGTGGTCTCTGTTTAAGATAAATATTCTATTATACAGGATGTTGCACTGTTTGGAAGAGGAAAAATACAGATGGGTTAGGTTTCAAAGTTGTCTCTTGTAGCCAAAATAAATTTTTATTGTAGTTCCAGACAGCTTTAGTTTTAATAGGCGTTTAAACTCAAAAGCTGTGGGTTTTATACTAACTCAGTACCTACCTTTAAAAGCCTTACTAATAGGAAGTGAAAAGCATTACAGAGATGAAAAAGCAATTCTCTAAGAACCTAAAGCAAGAACAGATGGATCGTTTTAATGCAGAGTTAGTGTAAACTATTCCATATTGTTTCTGATTTCCTGTAACACTGAATTTTTGTAATAGCAAGTCAACATTGTAACATTTTAAACACTACGTTCTGATATGGGCCGGACTATAGTCTCTGATTTCTCCAAAACAGATTTCAATTTCTAGTGGAATAATAATGGAAATATTTTGTCTCTCTGGTACTTGTCTGAAGCATGTCAACTGTACACTCCAGTGATGGGGATTTCTGATAGCCATTAGGTGTATAAACATCATGTATTAACTCCATTCCTCCATTCCATCCATGTCTTAGTTAAGGCAGTTCATGATGGGCAAGTTAATGATAAAACCTGTCAGTACAAACGCAAAGATCTTCAAACTGAGATTCTGAAGCACAGGTTTTTCTCAAATTTTCACCATGAGGTTCTTTTATATAAGTTCTTTACCTTTGAAGTATACTTATAGCTACTGAAAACTCCCCATTTGCCTGTAAAAACCACAAAACTGGGCTATTATTATCTTTTTCCTGCAGGATTCTTGAAAGGCAGAAAACAGGCTGCTCCTCCTACAAAAAAAAAAAAAAATTGAATGCTAATGTTTTCCAAAATTTGTAGAACCCAATCCATAGAAATATGAGCCAAAAGGCCAAGTTCATGACCTCACCTCAATAAAGCCTGACACAGCCACACCACAGAGCCCTCCAGCCTCGCACCTTATCTTGCAACACGACCAGTAACAGATGCTCACAGAAGAAGAGAGCATGTGTAGAGTGATCCTTTCCTTGCTGCAGCCTCACAGCTTCTGACAATCGACTCACAGACTTCTTGAGCCCAGAGGTGCATGTGGACACTTGTATTCCATGTGCCAATGGCCTTGTCACCCGTGCATGAGTCCAGTACCTCTTGACACTTATGACTGGGACACGTCAAGCCTGTGCCCATGCAGTGACAACACAGAAATTATTTCAATCTTCTGCTTCTGATTTCTAGTTTAGAGCTATCCAGTGTGCACTCTCTTCTCTGGATTTTAGATTCTCAGGTGCTCTGAATTTTTTTTAAATACTGATCTTTACTTTTCACACACTGCCCCCCAAAATAATATGTTAAAAATCCTTAAGAGCTCTTTTTCTGTGGTACCATTACTGTTTGATTTCACTTCTCTCCCTCTTTCCTGCAGCCCCTCCTTTTATGGGTTAGCTACACACATTGAAAAAAATAGTCTGCCAACTCTTTCATCCCTCAACCTACCTGCTTCTTATGAAACACTCTCATGTGGATCACCTCCTTCTCCCAATCCCCTAGTGCACGGATCTCAAAACTCTTCCCTCCACAGCTCACTAGGAAGGGGAAGGGTTCTGCAAACACCTGGCAGGCTATGGATTTCATTCTGACAACTGAAAGAAATAAAATCATACTGAGTGTGAAAGCCCACCTAAAAACACCGTGTCTCCTTTGATTCCAGTAGCTTTCCTGGCTTCTCTGCTTGCTTCGGTTCACTCTTCAGCAGCCTGTTTGGTATAGGCATTTGAACCAAAATGTTTATTTTTACTGTGTTGGTTTTAGTGAACCAGGGCTAATCCATGATCCTCCTTAATTACAGCAATCTCCTCTCAGGCTTCACTGACACTTTTTTCCCTCATCTTCCACAATCAGATGAAATTTAAACTGCCATAACCAAACTTTTTTCCAGCCAATATGACCATGTTAACAGTTGCTCTTATCCTTTTCCTACCTTCCCTTGAAAGTCCATAATCAATTTATGTATCTCATTACATCTTACTGAATTTCTCCTTGATCCAAACTGCAGGGTGAAACTCACTGGGACCATGGGAGAGGTACTGTAAAGCTCAGCTGTGTCCCACTATCCCTGTTGTTTACTGTACATGCCTTTTCCTTTTGCACTGCCCCTCTCTGCCTCAGCTTCTTCACTGAGTTCCTTTAAAAAAATTACTAGCAACAATTTAATTAAAATTAGTATTTTACAATTTCTGAGTTTAAGAACAGATCCAAACTCAGGATGTCTGGCATTCCCATGTGTCTGCTGTTAGGCTCCAAAGCTCAGAAGTACAGGAGACGTTCTACAAGTCTCCTCCCCAGTGAAATAACACTGGGCTTTATGTAATTCCAAGACAAATGCTGATGAGGGGACAATTTTTGCACATACCAGAAAGGCAGAGAGTTTCTTCATATTACCTTCTTATTTGCTAAAAGAACTTTTGCTACGCAAAAAAGGTGACAGGCCTTCAAATATCAGAGAAAAGTAGCCATCAGAAGCAGGTTTACTCTTCATTTGCCTTTATTTCCATTCAAATCTGTGAGCTCAGTTAAGGCTTTGCAAATACAGCCATTCTACCACTGTGAGCTGGCTGCCCAAGCCAGTACCTGTGTGCTCCATCTGAACTGGAACTGTGTGTGAGGATGGTGTATCTGTAAGTTCCTGGTGCACAGGGAACAGTTGAGGGCAGTATGCTCTGGGTTTAAAATTAGAGATGATTATGGAGAGTAAGAAGTTATAAAGTTTTTTAAATGCAGATTTAAAGCCCTGCCTGGGATAAAAATTGTATTTTAATTGTTGCAAAAATTTAATGAGTTCTAATAACTTCTGTTTAAAACCAATTGTGTAACCTCCAAATCAGAATGGTTTACAGCTCCCTACAGTTAAATGCTCTCAAGATGGGAATTACAGATAGCACACAAAACATTTGAAGTTCTGGCCAACAAGAAATATATCCTAAGTGGCTGGTTTCCACTTTGTTCAAACTATGAGCCATTAAAATGCAGACAGATTTAAGATAGGATTCAGGTCTGTGTTCAGGCAGTTTAGTAGAGTAACCCAAATAAATATCCAACAAATTGTTTTGGATGCCTGTGTAAACAAAACGTCTATAAACAACTGCAATAAACCCCAGCAAAAGAGTCTGCATTTTGCTTGGCAGAATGTTTTCTTTATGCACTTAGATTAACAAACCATGATCTCATCATTAGTCAACAAGATACTAGAGAGACCATCAAAGCAAACTACAGGAGAGTTGAGATTGATTCATGCCAAACAAATGTTTGTAGCTAACAGCTGTATTACCACTGATTCTAATTTACTCAGCAGGATTCTCCTTTCATTTCCGAAGTGAGATGACTGTCCCAATGCATGATGTAGACAGAATGTCTTCCTACTGCACAGGCACTGAGCTGTGTGAGCTCTCCTGGATCACACAATCACTTGCTGGTTTTAGGCTTCATGAATTGCAATCTGGCATTTTCTACTTTAGCAATAAGAATCCTAAAGGTGATTTAACCTGTTTTGAGAAGTCTGTGAGCTAATGGTGCTACACACATGCCCTCTGTAAGGATTTAGGGAGGCTACATTAGCATTCATTCCTGCTTCTGTGGAATCTTTTGGATCATATCTTGGACAGCTTCTGCCTCCTGAATGAGAAGAAGTTGTTTCTCTTTTCCTTCTTTTGTGTTTTTGGTAGCATTTAGAAAGCTGTCCTTGGGCAACTGTTCTGCCTCTTTGCTTATGGAAGATGCATGTCAAAAGGAATCACCTTCTTAAACCCAATACAAATAGGATGGTGTATCAGTCCTATCAACGTTAACAAGAGTTTAGCCACAGACTTCCATGGGGCCAGGATCTAACAAATGACCCATTTATAGCTTAGGATTCTCTCCAGGAATTTGTGTTTGGGATTGCCTTTTCATTTGTGCTGCACTATTCAGTATGCTCTTTGCAGGGCTGCTCCTCACACAGGGCATTGTACAGTCGAATAAAGCTGCTCTTCTTTGTGCCAGTATTTCAAATTCACTTGTCCTTGCAAGAGACACACCCTGAACACATCATGAGATTCTAAAATGCTTCTCAGAAAGATTTTGCATATAATCTGGAATTCTTAAAAAATAAGGCAGACTGAGCAACAGCAGCATGGGTTTGAGGGTTTTGCCAAAACACTGACATCCAGTACCACAATAGCTAGAGAGAGAAAACTATACTTCCAGGAAACACTGAACATTTCTGTTTGGCCACACCATCTCCCCAAAACTTAATCAATCTCTTGTAACTTTAACCACTTACTCTTCTTCAGATATTGTCTCAATATCCCAAGAAAGGTATACAGGGTATTGTTTCAAATGCCTAACTAACTGATGATGTGTATCTCTCCTCTGTCAAATTGTGCACCATTCATGGAATCTTTTAGTCTATACATCTCCCTGTGCAGTTCTTCCCTTCACTGTCTTGTCTGTGGCAGTGTCAAGAAAAATCACCTGCTGTTCAGCTAGACTGCAGTTCCCCTGCATTCAGGTGTTCTCTGATGACTTACTGTTTATCTGTGAGCAAAGGAAGGTTCAGAGCAAAGGAGAACCCAGACATTCCAAATGACAGAGCTAAAGAGAAAGTACCACAAACCTTGGAGGTTTGCTTTTGACTCCTGAGACTTTCAGTGCTTTAACAGTAACAGGCAAACCCACCTGTATGCTTTAGAAATACAGGTTTCTGTCTGAAAACAGAAAATTAAGAGAACATGAAAGGCAACAAACTTTTTAAAATTTCTGCATGAGGTATTTAAAATGTGACTGCTTAAGCCTCTTCTTGAAAGAAACATTAAACTTCCATACAGAGAATGCATAAATAAACAACAATTAAATGTTTTAGATCATGATACATTCTCACTGCCCAATGCCACACCATTCACAGTCCAGAAACAGACCCTTCCAGGACTATCCTTCAAATAGCTTTGTTATACAGGGGTGCCTCAAAATCCTTTTAAAATCTTTGTTGTTATTGGTCTGCATAACAAATTGTTTTCTTTGAGATGGACCAAATTACATCTGCCTCACCCTCCATGCAGCTTATAAGGTTATGGTGCTTCACAAGCTATCCAGGGATACTCCTGATATCAATCTTGAAGCCTATTCAAAACAAGGATGGGGAGTCAGGGCTTTCTCTGCCAACATTCTTGCTGAATAATCACACAGCTCCATTATCTGTGGGGGAGTCCTCTCTTCCAGCGTTCCCTCTCCAGGCTGTGCTGCCTATTGGGAGCTCAGGGATAGAGCTGAGAGACACCGCGGGAAGCGCGTCCTGAAAGCCCATGCAGATTGCAACACTATCACTTATCCTTTTCATGCTGTCTTTCTCCATAAAGAGAGGGTCAGTCACAAAAGGCCGCCTTTGTCACTAAATAACCGCGGTGCTGGTGCCTTCCCTAAGACTTTTCTCAACTTGTAAGCGCACAGGGCACAATGGGAGCACAGTGAACAAAAATGCTGAGCAGCATGAGCCCCACCATCCTGATGTCTACACTGATCTCTAACAGGAAAGACACAGTGAAGCTTTCTATTAAGTTTTTACTTGGACACTTGACAACAACTTTCCTGTATTAAAAATACTTCAGACTACGCTTTTCCAAATTAACACCACTGTCTCAAAGCCCTTTGTACTTTAATATTTGCCAGATATACTATACTTGGACTTGCATACTTGTCAATCACTTGTTTGCATGGAATCCTTTCAAAATCTTTACTTACATGTACAAAAGTGTTTTGACATTAAAGTAGAATAGAAGGAAGAGAGATGAGCTCTGGCTTCCTTGATCTGTCCTGCTCTTTGTGAATTTTTGAGGGGAAATAGCTGGTTGTTGTTCTTTGAAAGAAGGAAGTTCAAGGCAGTGAGGGTGTGAATGGCATTGGCTGGCACTGGCTATAAACACAGCACTCTGGTTTCCAGTGTATATTTTCAGCACAGTTTGAGAGGCTGGAATTTCCAGATGACGTGCTCGATGTATGTGGTGGGGGTGGAAGGCAGAAAGGATCTTTTTTTTTCAGGTTCACTTCTGGCTGTCAGTCAAACATAGCAATAAAATCAGCTCCAATTAAGGGGATATGCAAGGAATTTCATGATAATGTCAACACTCCATTCCATCAATACAGGGGTAAAGAAAAAAAGCTTTTTCTTTTTTTTTTAAAGAAAAAACCTCAGTCACACTCAACTGTGGTATCACCAGATAAACAGTTAATCACAAAGGTACATGAAGTGGTTCACAATTCCTTCATTATCCTGTGGGGGTTTTCCTTTGTTTTTTTTTTTTCTTTGCGGGCCCTGGTTTCTGTTTCATTTGCTTTCTGATTACTCCAGTGCTGACTTAACTTTCTCTAGCAGACTGCCTTCAATTCTCTAAGAGGTTCAGCTTCTCATCCATTAACCCCTTGTTGCAGGGAATCTCACTCACATAACCTTAGAAATAGAAAACAGATAGAGAGACCAGAGTACTACATGGAGAAAAAAGCTCAGCTCTGGACTCACTCCCATCTCACTTCACCTCTAACTTTCTGTGTGACATTAAAACATGTCCCAGTTAAAATAAAGCACTTACCTAGGTTCTTAGGCTTCTCAATATTCAATAGGTACTTTTAATCCTGTGTTTTAACATGTAGGAGCCTAACTCTACTTGTGATTACTTCCTTAGCTGCAAAATGGACACAGTTACAGTGCAATTGTACAAAATTTGATCTATTTTGGATTTGTTGATCCAGGGAGAGGAGAATTTCCAGGGAGCACAGCTGCCCCTCCAACTGTACTGATGTGGAAGCACGTCAAATCTGTAGCTGTCAGATTGCTACTCCATTTAATCTACTCTCATGTTCATTGGTGAGATCTGCAATTTGTGGCTGCTCCAGATGACCCCACAATCTACAAAGACATTTTGGAGGTGATTTTGACCTCCTCAACCCATATTAAGATTATCTGTAGTGCAGCTGCGGGTCAGGTGTGGGATGGTGCTTTTGTAACTTCTTGCCCTACTTGCTATTCTGCTCTGTTCTGTTAGTCCTGCAGAGGAGGAGGATGATTTCATCAGAATTTGACATATTAAGCCTTGTGAACGTGTCAGTGGTTTGGATGGAAGTAATTCTAGTTACATCCCTTTCAAATTTCTAATTCAGCCCTCCTAAAATGCCCTAAAAGAAAGCCCCAAGCCATTTTAACATAGCTACATATGGGTGAATGGTACACAAACTTTGTGCTGTGCCGTATCCCCTCTCAATTTCTAGGGGAAAAAAAATGGAAAGCTGTCCACTACTGATGAGAATATGTTTGGAACGAAGAACCTGCTGGATTATTTAAAGCTCTGCTCTACTGATAGCCAACGCTGGCTGTTAAAATGAACTGTATGACTACATTCCCTGTAAAATGTCTCCATTTCCTTTCAGGTTGGGAAGCTGATCCAAGAAGCAGCTGGAAGGAGTAATTTGAAGAGAGTCACACTGGAGCTGGGTGGGAAAAGCCCAAACATTATTTTCGCAGATGCTGATTGTAAGTCAGCACTTCCATATTTTTCTTAAAAACATGTTTGCATGATGTCTTTTTCCTTTTTTTTTTTTTTAACTAATTTTATCTTTCATACAAAGTGAAGTGAAGCAATACAGCTGTATCTAATGGCACTTTTCAATCTTACAGAAGCAACCTAAGGTGTGATATCTTTTATAAAAATACAACGTTTGAACCCACAGATTCATAGTCAACAAGGAAGCAGAAAAAAGGTTATAACCAAGCATACAGACATGGCGTTTTTCACAGTCATAGTCCCACACACATTTGCCATCCTATGCTCTGCAGCAAGGTGATTTAGTGCTTTAAATCTGGAAATTCTGTGATTTTTTTGTTTCACAGCAATTATAAAAAGGGAGGGCTCTTATGTACACTTGACTTGCTAATCTAATCAGTGCAGAATTCCTTTGTTAAATAGCTATAAAGGGAGATTATTCAATTTTTTAAATTTTCACAACTGAAGAATTGTGTATTGAAATATGCTCACTGCCACTGTTAGCAGGGAGTTGAAAATTTTGGCAGATGTATGATGTTGTGCAGCTGAGATTTTTGGCACCTGAGAAGGTACAGGACAGCTGTTTAGGATAGGATATAAACACAAACTGGAAGTTTCTGCTTAAATGATCAGCAATGAAACAGTTAAAATGTTGATATCTAAATTGTCAGCAGGAGGTTTTGAAGTTAACACCCCGTTAAGATGAATGAGATGGTTCACACCTTGCTCTGAGCTCTTGTTTCAGGCTGTATGCAGGCACATTGTACTCAATGCCTTTTCTGAGAACTTTGCAACCCCAATAAATAGACACATAAGGATTTGGTCTTCTTAATTTAAAAGGGGGAAGTGAATAGAATGGTTTTGAATAGCATGAATTACAAGAGATGGTTACAATCCTGTATCCATTTTCAAAACTTATCAATATCTGAAAAACTAGGGAAAGCTTGACAACTTCCAGCAGCTTTTCTATGTAGAAATGCTTTACCAAGCCGAGGATTGAAATTTCAGTCACAGTCATCCTGGTAAGCTAAAAAAGCTCTTGTCAGCTGGAGCCAGACACAGATATTACAGTCTTCTACCTCAGTTACTCATCTCCACCTCCCACTAGATATCGCCACACCTCAAATGTCCCTCACCTACTAACTCAGACTTGATCACCTAAACATTTCTAGCAGAGTGACACGTGCCAGGGGCAGGTCTGTATTATGACCTTCCACGGGGGAAGGACAACTGCTCTCTGGTCTTCCCACAATTACAACCTCCAGCACTTGGCCTAAGATTAAGACTTCAAAGCTCTGATTATTTAAAAACAGCAATTGGCTCACCATTCCAAAGGAGCTGTTTGTTCTGCTTGAGGAACACTGTGTGCCAAAAGTTAGCAGAAAGCATGATAAAGCTGTTGAAGGTTTAGTGCACCAAAAAACCAGAGAAGAATGGTTAGAGTCCCTCATGGTGAAAAACGCTTAACAATAGAGGAAGAAACATTAGTTAATCACAGCTATCCACTAGTGCTTTCAATCTCCATGGAGCTGCCAGGGAAAATTTGAATGTGGTCCAGGGAACACCCCGTATAATTTTTCTAAATACCACACTGAGGGCAGAAAAGGACATTTCTTTTAGACACAGTTGTCTAGAATGTGCTGAAAGTAAAGCACTGTTGCTTTGTTTAGTCCATAAAAGATTATACTTTAAGCAATGTTCCAAAGTGCTACAGCTGGTAACAGAGGTATTACAGTGCTGCAGGGCATCACTGTTTAGGGATTAATTCATTATTCTTGTCTAGTCAGTTATTACACCCAATGTAAGAATGTGGCCTTGAATGTCTAAATATTACTGGATCCTCTCTCCTGCTTGGACAGAATGTGTTAGTTGTACCTCCAAGGAAGTTAGAGTAGAAATCAAGGGTTTATAATATAGGTCTATAACAGACCTATAATTTTAAAGCCTTACCCAGTCATCTGCATGGACCAACAGGAAGCTTCCCTGTTGCAGGAAAAGAATCTGGCTTTTGGGGAAGGACAGGTCTTGCCACTATCAAAGTAAAATTCTCCCAAGTATTTGGTTTGCTGCAATTCTCACACATGAAGTATTAAACCCAGTGCCAACTTGGGATCACAGACAAATTTTCCCCTCCTATAAAGATCCAGTCAGATGTCTTTATGTGGGGCACATCCTGCTTCCCTTAAGAGTTTTACTTGGTGAATGACATGTTGCTGGATATAAGACACTGGTGAAGTTGTTCTTGCATACCGTACACCTATTGACTGCTAAAGCACTGTCTTAAGGGAAATCATCCTCATTTATGACCTGACACAACTATAGGATGTTTTGATTTAGTTTTATTTAACCAAATCCTGCTTCTGAAGATTCGTGAATGTGTAATACACACAACACTGGTGCAAAGGCAGATTTGCCTACGGTGTTCCAGTGCAACAGGCGCTGTCTTGGTTTTTCAGTGGACTATGCTGTGGAACAAGCTCACCAAGGGGTCTTCTTCAATCAAGGTCAATGCTGTACTGCAGGCTCACGGATTTATGTGGAAGAATCAATCTATGAAGAGTTTGTTAGAAGAAGTGTAGAACGTGCAAAAAGGAGAGTTGTGGGAAGTCCTTTTGACCCAACTACAGAACAAGGTCCACAGGTAAAGGAGTAGGACTTCGGCTCTACAGCCTAGGAGGTGCCTGGTTAATTCATTTGAACTCCACTAAGGCAGAGGTCAGTCAGTGCACACTTGCTCAGGGTCCAGGGTAGCTGACACAATACATGTTTTCAAGATTAAAATTCTAAAGGAGTAAATAATCTGTGCAGCTGTGACATGTTTCTTGTTAAATAAAAAAATCTCAATGTTTGCCTCCCAGCTTTAAAAGCAAGACTTGGATCTTCAGCCCCCAAAATACAGCTGTAAGCTGCGAGAAGCTCTCAAAAGTCTCTGTGAGCACTTACTTTCAAGAACTGTCTACAACCATGACTATGCTTGGAGATCCAGGAATTCTAGGCAAAAGATGGGCATAATCAGAAATAAGTCTTTAGAAAAATAACCAGCTGGGCTTATAACATTATCAGGAAGTTAACCAGGGACAAAAATTAATGATCTCCTTTTTTTGTGCTTATAAACTAGATTGTTCAGCAAGTGTGTTAAGCCACAAACATAAGGTGACACATCCTTAAGAAGTCTGAGCCTAAGGTTACAGCCAGCACCTGCTTGTAGATCTTTGGCATCTGCAGCTCAAAGAGCAGTGAATGGAAGCAGGAACCAACTCACTGGAACATGACTTGCCTAAAAACACCCATTTGGACTATATGGTCAAGTACATGGTCTGCACATCAAACAGCTTCTTCTCTCTTTCAGATTGATAAAAAACAATACAACAAGATCTTGGAACTGATTCAAAGTGGCATTACTGAAGGAGCAAAACTTGAATGTGGGGGAAAAGGGCTGGGAAGAAAGGGATTCTTCATTGAACCTACAGTGTTTTCCAACGTAACAGATGACATGCGGATTGCCAAGGAAGAGGTATTCACACATGTGGGCAAGATCCTTTTACAATGTCCTAAATTTTACTTTTTTCTTTTGTTTAATTCCTAAGACAAAAGTTTCAGAGTGAAAATTACCACTATATTAAAAAAACTAAACCTTTTCAGAACTCCTTATGCACACAGCAAGTAACATCAGTTGGGTAATGAAGCTCATTGACTGTAAGGTCTCAGACATCAAAGAGGAGATAGAGATAGAATGGACGAGGTTCCACTGAGAACTGCTTTGGGAATCATGCACTTTTACAGACAGATATTATCACTATTTATCACTAAATTTTGCTGGGGAAAATTTTAAAGAGTATAATTAGGAGAGAGAAGATAATTTAAAAAGCAGAATAAAACATTAATAACATGCCTCTGAGGGGGCTGGTTTATTAATTATTAATCTTTGTTGCAGATTTTTGGGCCTGTTCAAGAAATACTGAGATTTAAAACCATGGATGAAGTTATAGAGAGAGCCAACAATTCTGATTTTGGCCTGGTAGCTGCTGTATTTACAAACGACATAAACAAGGCCCTGACAGTCTCTTCAGCAATGCAGGCTGGGACAGTGTGGTAAGCAGAAGTTATCCCACTCCCACTCTTGAAGATAAAAAGAGTTTGACTCGCTATCGTCATTTCACTTCAGTTTTGCACCCTTTGTTAAGACTATTTATGCAGCCCACCCTCATGGTGGATCACTAGCCAAGCCATGGAACAGCAGTGGGGAGGTGCTGTGGCTGCTCGCTGCTGGGGAATGCTGGTGGAGCTGGAAAGCACCTTGCTTCCCAGGAGCACGGCAGCCACTGCTGAGTGGCTTTGCTGAAAACAAACAGGATAAACGATCCTTTCTGGTGAGCACAGGAATCCTGGGAGGAGTCTGCTAAAGGCACAAAGAATTGTGTACTTTCTACAGCATTAAGGAACTGAGGGGACACCTCCTCTCCAGTCTTTAGGAATAGATAATGCCAACTCTAGAGTTTAGTAGCTTGCAATTTAGTATGTTAAACCTAGGTAAACTAAGGATCTGCAAAGACATTAGGGAGAAAAAGGGAAAATTCAAATCTAACAGCTCTTTGTTAAAAACTGGCACTGAGGTTTGGCAGCAGATTAAGAGTTCATTACTGAAGCTGTGTCCAAGGGTATGGTGCTCGCCTTTGGCCCTCACAGGTCAAATCCAATTCTCCTTAGGAGTAAGAAGCAGAATGTTGTTTTTGTAGCATAAATCCTTCATTTCTTTTCAACGTGAAACAAGTGTGTTATTACTAAGAGGTATAGAGTGTCTGTAGCTCCACAAGTTTCAGCCTCTCTCTGAGTTATCCAAAGGTCTCTCTGGCAGTGCAGCTGGACTTAATGCCTCTTCCTGTTACAGGATAAATTGCTACAATGCCTTAAATGCCCAAAGTCCTTTTGGAGGATTCAAAATGTCTGGCAATGGGAGAGAGATGTAAGTATTACACTGCTGTTTTCTAAATGGTTTTCAGCTCTACAACTTAATAAACAATAGTGAATCCTTCCATGCAAATTAAGATCCAGAAATATTCCAGCCTGAGACTCAGGGCATAATATAAGGTGACCTTTAATCACTGTCAGTTCTAAATGCAATTGATTTGCATGGTAAGACCACTTTTTTTTCTTTTTCTTTATTTCTTCTTCTTCTTTTTTTTTTTTTAAACATTGCAAATTAACTTACTGGAATTCTCTTCTTATCCTGAAAGGAACTGAAAATTTCTGACTATTTTTCTGAACTTGTAACCTGTGTTTTCTGGCAGGTTTTTTTAGCCATATTAACCATCACTTTTCAGAAAGACTCTCTCTTTGGTGCTGCTGAGTGCTTGCTGACTGGTTTGGTGTAATTGTTTTAGAGTTGTTTTGCCAAAACTCTCCTGCTAGTTTTTCCTTTCCTTTCTTCAGTTTTCACTATATTTATAAATATAGGTGCATTTAATTTTATAAAAAAATTACCAGCTTTCAGATTTTTAAATAATATTACATGCAATCAGGCCTAGAGAAGGAAACAAATGTGTTTACGTCCCTTTGAGAACAAATCACTTGCCACTATAAAGCTTTCTGTCTTTCTTATTCCATTTAGCACTAAGTGCCAAATATTTTGAAATGGAGCTCCACGCTCAAATACTGTCCCATGTACCTAATTTAAAGTCTGACCAGTTTCTCATTCTCATTACAATCACAAAGACGCTTAGCAATTGCATCAGCCCCAGATTGGTTACATACCAAGGATTCAATTAATTTCTGTGCAGGAGGCATGTGTACCAGATATGTCTCACCTAAGCTTTCAAAATAGCTTATGGCTAATGGCAAACTCAGCAGTAAAACTAAAGTAAGGTCAAACTCTTTAAAACTTTAAATATGTTGAAGTATACAACTTGATCTATAAAATAAGCTCTATGTAGTCTGAAGTATTTTCCCTCGTTAAGGAGTGCTTTGAATAACACATTCATACTATTCACATTCATGAGTTATGAGGTGATCTCACACTGGCATAAATGTGTCAGGTCATCTAACTCTTATCATTGTGAAAATATTCTGAAACTACTAAGCTCATAGAGCACATGAGTAACTTGACACCCAGGGGTGACCCCACTGACTCCAGAGAGGTTAAACTGTGCAAGCAAAATATTCACATATCGGTGTTGTAGAGTTCTTGAAAGTGGGGGGAAACCCAGGCAGCACCCCAGCTCTCGTGGAAAACTCTGTGGTAATTGCACACTTAATTCCCACTACAGCTTTGAAAGTATTCATCATAAACAATAAAAGTGTGGAATAGCAATAATCTCCATCTCACAAAGATGCCTGAAAATCTACCTATGAGTAATTATTCTACTCTTTTCAGAACCTCTTTGATCAGATATCACCTTCTAATTTACCTCCTCCACCTTGCATTAATACCACCATACTTTTTATTAAAATGCCAGTTTCCTAGATTCTTGTTTTTAAGGGATACATTTTACAGCATAAATAATGTTGAGTTGGGCAGTTAAAGAAAAAAAAGTGTCTATACAAAAGTGTGTCATTGCTAAGGTGACACTGTGTTGCAGCCAGATCATAACTGGGCCACTGTGCTGCCTGTGCCAGCACTGCATTATCTGGAACTTGTTTTGGTCCTGCATTTAAATTCACAGGCTTTCATCACACATGGGCAGAAAATCAACACGAAGTTGAGATCTGTTATTTTACACTCCCACAAAATGTAGCAGAGTATGTGCATCCTGGTAGAGAACCAAAACTCATGTACACAATACAGGTGTTTTATGTTTGCATTAAGCTACTTAAAATATTCTTGTATTCTTGAAGGGGTCTAAAAGACATGGGTTTGGATTTCTTTCATTCATGTTTCTTTAAAGCTTCTTATCACTACCTGGGAGATGTAAAATTTAACTCCTGTAACTAAAAATTGCGTGATTCACCCCAGATAGCCACATGTGGCCATTTTGCATTTGACTTGCAAAAATGTGTCCAATGGGTGTCTGGAGCTACACAGCAGCCCTGCTGAATCCAGAAACTTCCACACAGACGCTTATTAGCATTGGTTTCTGGGCTCCAGGCAGCTCCTGGTGACAGCTTCCACTGAGCCCTAAGGAAATGCTTCTGATAAATAGCTGAAGTTTTTGGTCATTCTTTGGAGACAAATCCACCACTTTCTACTGAAAGCTGGGGGTGGCGTGGTACAGATCAACAGGAATCTTTCACATGTAAAAAAGTCTTCACTAATATTTGCTTGCAGGTACTTAGACTCTGGTAAATCTTAAAAATGCCTACTGAATCACCAGTCTGATGTATCCCTTAAATACTAACCAGTATATCACATACAAGGCTTACCAAGCCAACAGGCACATCAGCTTTCAAAACTGCAGATGAAGTAACATGGGCTCGTACTTCTGCTCAAATGAATTAACTTTCCAAGGAAGGTTACAGCAGTTTCACCCCAATGTTACATTTTGTGTAAAATTCGAAGTGTAGCAGTAAATGCAAAATCAGTTACGCAACACCGGAGGCCTCCAGAGGGGTTTAATTGCCTTGAACAGTGGCCTCTCACTCCATTGTGAAACACGTATTAGAAGGAGGCTCTGAGGAATTCCTCTGAAATACTCTTTATGGTTCACTTGGCATTAAGTCCTGCACAGGAGAATCCAGAGGGGAGGCAGTATCAAATAGTAAACATGTTAACATCTTATCCATGCCAGCATGTTCTAAATTTTAATGTAAGTAATAAAGCAATACTGTGTGTGTTTTAGAGGTGGGGATAAAAATTCAACCAAGAAACAAATATCTGGAAGAATTTCTGCAAAAAAATCCTCATTAAGTTAATATGGAAAAGATACTCTACTTCCAGACTTGGACTGCACCTGTTCTGAGGTGGGGACAGTGTTTGCTTTACATACACAGCATCTAGAAGACATATTATAATTTAGCTAATGACATAAAGAGACTTCATTACTCAAAATAGGCACGGGAAGATGGAAATACGTGTACTTCAGAGAAGACAAGCATTAAGTCCCAAGAAGCCATGCAACATCCACTCTAAACCTCAGCAGAGTGGCCAAAGAGATGAGCCAGGCTACAGATGACTAAAACAAAGTGTTAACAGCATTCAAAACCACCCACTTCTTAAGCATAATCTATCCAAAGCAGAACATGTACCCCTCAGAGCCATGTGTCAGATGACTGGGACCTAGTAAGTGCCTGGTTTCTAGCAGTATGGAGGATCTTATATAAGGTCCTGTGCCAGGACAAAATTAGGAATTCTACAGGGAGTCGTTGAAGGGAATCTGAGCAAGCTGAACCCTCTTCCACATTATTTGCAAATGGTGATTTCTACTGCTGGATATTTTGTTAGGGAGAAAAGATCAGCAGGTTAGGAGTCAATTTGATCTTTACCCACAGTTGTGAGTAGTTCATTTCTCATTGTACTCAGTGTGGACCTTCTCTTTCTCCATTGCAAATATAAGCAGTAATTTCACTGGGGTAAGTGGGGTAGGTCTTGGTGTTTGGACATTTTCAAGGTCTAGAAAGGACAGAGGACATCAATTCACTCCCAAAAGCTCCATCAGCACATAGTGAGTATTTCTGGGTTTAATGTTCTGTATCTCCTTATCAAATTCTGGAGCCATCCATTGTTCTTTTGACTAAACTGAACTGCAATTTAGGGTTATATCTTAACTTTATCAAGAAATCACTTAGCAGATTTTTGCTTGATAAACAATACCTGGTATAAGCTGATGCTGCAATTTGTTTTTTAGGGGTGAATGTGGATTGAGAGAATATTCTGAAGTTAAAACTGTGACAATAAAGATCCCTCAGAAGAACTCCTAAAATGACAAAGGACCGTGTTGTGCAGAAGAGCACATGATGCCACTTTCTCTATTCCTTATGGAGACCAGCACTCAGGAATAAAAAGTGTTACGCAATATATATTTAAGAAATTAAGTTGCAACAAATATACTGGGCACATAACTGCGTACGTAATGCAAACCAACTCTGCATGTTTTCATAAAACTCTCCTGAGAATCATTACATCTTTATAAAACAAATCATAACGAGATAAAATTGCTACTGGGCATCATTTAATAACTGTTCCAGCTATAAAACTGTTAAATGCAAGTGCATGCACATACACATTTATCTCTTCTTTAAATAAACAAAATAAGTCTTACTGCTTTCAGGTTGCCTTCTCAAACAGACCTGCATTGTACTGACATTGTCATTTCAATCAGGGCTCTACAAGCCGGATTTTACCCAAAACACTAGTAATGAACAACACAAACAAGTAGCATTGATGTTCTTAAAAAATAAAAGACTCTGAACAGTAATGGCCCCAAACCTGGTATAGTGGCAACTTTCCAATTAGCATGCCCACATAAAGAGGTCAGACCGGGGAGGGAATCAATCTGCTTCACAGACAATGAAAGCCAAATACTTATCAGTGAGATTTGGCTTTCATGGCCCACAGCAATTTGGATTTCAAAGCTCATTTTCATAATTACTTGATATCTTGCTATAAGCGAAAAGTCCTCCTTCACTTACAGGAACTTGAACGGATTTACCTGCCTGCCAAAAGAGCAAGGCCAGACAGGGTGGGTGGGTGTTAACAAGAACAGGAACAGATTCCAAGGCTTCACAGAATACTTCAGCTTTCACTGCTTGTCTAGTTTTGTTGTTGTTGTTACTGTTGTTGCTTTCACCTTTTTTCTTTTTTAAAATGAATATATGCACGCACAGGCTCCATTTATTTGTCTGTTATTAAACTGCCTGTGATTACACTGGTAATCATACAGTACTTGTTACAGCTTTTACTAAATAATGTCTTGCCATCCTCACCATGCTTGTGCACCTCAGGTGATGTTACTGGCTGGTACTGAGTTTTCAGTTATATTTGGGTTTTTTTGGCCCAGGACAAAAATATGAGCAAGTTCTTTCAGAAGTGAGGTGTTTAAAGCCTGACACATTATTACCTGCTGCCTACAGAATCTCTTCCAATCTATCACTGACAAACTAAACACTATCTTTTTCTTCTTTCCAGCTGTAGAGCTCATCATTTTCCACAGTTTTTTAAAAAGAGGTTTCATTTTATGCTTAACTTAGAATTAAGAAAATCTATTTTAGAAGTACGGTAAATCATCCACACAGTGTAGCTACATGATCTGGGGTGACAGAATTACAGCCTCCGGTGTAAGTTTTCCTAGCAGCAGAGTCTGTGCTATGAACTGTTGAAAACTCCAGACCTGATCAGCAACTAACTTCTGCATGTTCTTACTTTCCTTTACTCTCTGAGGAACTCCTCTTAGATCTGAAGTTGTATGTGTCCTTCATCACACTGCTGGATCAGGACAAGAGTCTCCAGCACTCTGTAGTGTGGTGGCCCTCAATATTTTGTAACTCATGTCAAATTGTGTATGTGTTTTTAAAGCAATACGTATACATGTCGTTATTCAGATCTGATAGTACATTCACAGACATGGAGATAAATCAAAGTATTCCTGAGTTGTTAAATTCAAATCCCATATACTTCCACTGTAGTGTGTGTCAGAGTGAAGAAAAACAAAATACAGCAAGTAAGAGATTAGTTCTCTTTTAAACTGCAATATAAAATGTGAAAAAGGAGATTTTCCTTCTTTTCTCCTATTTACTTAAAAAAGAAACTTCCTGTGCTTACAGCATTTACACCATGTACTCTTTTGTATTCTTTTCGTGTATTTTGTATGTCTGTGCTTTATTCCCAATACATTCAGGTAAATAATATAGAGTGGCCATTTTTTCCAACCCTGTCACTGCAGCTCCATTTGATGTACATGGATTTGTGAAATCCTTTTTTAGATGTACCATCTGCATGGATCCAACAAAACATTTTTCCAGTCCCTGCAGCTTTTTGTTACAGTTTTTAATCATGTATATAGTTATATGTTATTAAAAAAGTAAAAGGATATTTTCTATGAAGTTTTTTCCATTAAAAAGGTTTAGAGAAAGACTTTAGACTGTGAGACTCCTTTATTGTTGACAGAGCTATAAAAATATTAAAAAAAATATTTTCTTAGCAAAAGATCTGTTCTCACAGTAGCTTTATTTTCATTTGCTAAAGTGAACGAAGTAAAAGGCCAATTACATTTTCTGGAATATTATTGCAGCTGTATGAAAACACTTGTGAATTGCAGATCTAGGTCATAGTCAAAGTTCATCCTCACCCTTCTAGTCATAAAGTTTAGCTATTGGGGCAGGTCTGAAGTCATCAAAATCAGTGGGGCACCCCTGCAAACTGCTGCATCACAGCTTGATTTTTGGATAATGTTTTAAAAAATCATGATGCCTTTTCTTTCTCCAGTAGATGTTTCACAGAGATTATTAAATTAACACTTAGATGTTTTATGGAGTGATAGTATACTTATCTTTGGTTTCAAAATGCTGAAATGGGACAAGGACAGACTGAATTCATATGGCCAGGTACTATACAACTGTTCCTCAAGCAATGCCTTTATTCCAGGTTACTTTCATTGCCAGGAACTGCATTCCTTTTTGAAATGGTGCCTATTTAGGTAAAGTAACTCCTCAGTTAATACAGCCAAGCTCCTTCATTGTATGGCAAGCAGTGGTCATGCCTCAGCGTCACAGAATAATACTGTTGGTTTAATCAACACTGGATGGGCAATCACAATAAAGTAACTTGACTAGAATAGATGGGATAAAAGAGACTAAAACTCAGTAACAGGAAGGAAATTGCATTCATAGGAAGGAGTACTGTTCCTGAAAGTCTGGAATATCAGGTATATATTAAGCAGAGTATCATTTCTGTTTAACTAGTGGCATGGACAGCTCTGTCGTGGGACTTAGCACTTTCCATATTCCCCATCTCTCTGACCCACTTGAAACCTGTCTCACCACTCCAAGCAGTCACACAGGCACAAGCACCTTTCCTGAAATCAAAACAAAGGAAAGGAGGTTGTTCTGAAACACACTGAAAACAAGGAGCGTTGTCTTCTAGTGAAATGATCAAAGTTTAGTCCATAGTAAATAAATGCTCTGTGGAGCTCCAGCCAGGGAAAGTGACTGTATCAATAAAAAAGTGTAGTAAGGGGAGAGTTTGGAACTAATTGTGCATTTCTTCTACAAAAGGATGTGAAGAAAGGCAAAAAAGTTTCAATTTTGTGGCCTTTAGACAAAGCAGTGGATGTTGATACTACTTGCATAGCATTCACAAGTTTACTGGTGCCCTGTTACAGAGAATGCTTTTTCTCCCCACAGAGGCCATGATGAAAAATCTTGCCTTGCATATGCAGTGGCATTGTGTGTCACAGTACCCTCTTATTTCTCAGTTCTGTCCTGGAAAAAGAGAGCCATAATAACACTGAAATCAGGGCACCAGTTGAGCTAGAGGGGCAAGCAATACACTGTACTTTTCACTTATGACTCTGCATGGTTACACCTAGAGCTCTGGAGAGCTACATTTACCACCTTACATTTGCATCCATACGTCTCCATTTACTGCATGCTAAGTCCATCAACACAGGAAGTTATTTTTCTCATAACAACTTCATACCACAATGACTGATATTCACAGTGCTATATCTATCAGGAAGCAGGAAAAGCCTCTGTGGCTATTAGATGCCATCAGCATTCCCAACCCATTCAAACAGATTTCTCTCAGCACATTAGACTACAGCTGCATAAAACCCATCTTTCTCCCTCGTCCTTGTTAAACACACAGTCTATAATTCTTTCTGTATCTTCACTGTATCTTCTGTGTCCACTGACAGTGCACAGGTATCAGGGAACCATGTGTGGCTCTGCCAGAAAGCTCAGGAACTCCTGAAGCAAGTGGGGAACTCTAGCATGAAGTTGGGCCAGTTATAAGGATATATTAGTCTAAAGTGAGAATAGTGATATAATCTCACGTTACTGAAGTGTGGCTAGAATATGCTACTACTAAGGCTTAAGGTCCCACTTTCCTCTTCCACCCAGCACAGTGTAGAGTGCTGGGATGCTGGTTTCAATAAGCACTTTCCTAATTTTTCTCAGAGGACCGGAACTGACACACTGGAATTCAAGGTTAACACAAGTAACAGATGATTATAGCTGGCTACAGCACAAGTTCAGGCATTGCAGTGGTGCAGAGCAGGTTAAGTTTTCTGTGTAGCAACAGCTGCTACCCTGGGTAGTGCTCAGCACCAAGTGCCTGGTTATCTATACCTTAGGCCTAGAGGCTGCACATACACACAGGACTGAGAATCCATCCCAAAGACAGTAAGTAGAGGCACAAGCCTGACTTGCCTCTTGGTACAACTGGGGTAAGTCACCACAGCTGTTGCACAATGTCCCTACCTAAGCCCCTTAGCTTAGAGGGAGAAAAAGCACATCTGCATGCCCCTGGTTCCTAAGAATGGTTGATTCTGAAACAGTTCTGCCAGCAGAGTTTACATCCTGAACCCTCACTAAAAGCCAGCCTCATCCTATTCTAGAGCTCAGTTGCACCATAAAGACCACAAATATTTTTTTCTGATATCATAAATTTAGATCTACTCAAGGCAGTACTGAAGAGAGACTGCACCTGCAATCCACTGCTTCTTTATGGTGAGCATTTGTCCTGTTACTTTTCATGGGTTTATAGGATGAGTTGCATCAAATAACAGAGGCTGTCTTGTACTGTGCACAGCACATGTATTCTTGGCTGTGCCTGCAGTGCACTCCAGGGAGCAAATTTTTTACCTGATTTCATGTGAAATTTATAAATACATTAGGAAGGAATACATTTATAAATACAAAGGAAGGCCTTTGCCTTTCTAATACTCTGAAGTCACCAATGCCCAGGAAGGCTGGGACATCTGCTGGGACAATTTGACTTAAGGATCAACTGAGTCTACATTACTGATATGTTCCCTGGTGCATTGCTGTAACCATTCCGTGCATTGTCATTTAATCCTAGTATCTAACATCAAAATCCTGCAATTCCAGGATGCTTTCAAGGTGTTTTGAACTGCCTGGAGTCTCTTGATGAGACACACTACATAAACCTGGATTGTGCAACCACAGCAGCAATAGACTGTAAGAAAAGCTCCAGCTGCAGAGATTGCCAAGGAGGCTGTGCACACAGCAGGCTGGAGTAACCCAAAAGGGTGCTTGTGAAATGTTTGTGCTGCTGGCAGGCAGCACATTGCCAGGACAGATCACACATCATGCATTTGCACATCAAATGAAGCTGCACTGGTCTGAGAGCATGGGAAAGGCCTGTCTTGAACGGCATGTGTCCTATTTCCTAAACATGTATATTTTACACTTTACACTTGGTTATTGGCCAGATTGAAAGTACCGCAAGTTCCCCAAAGCTTGTCGTCTTGCCTTTGAAGTGGAACTGTTTGGATAATGTTTCCTTTGGCAATTTATCTGTGTAACAGAGCAGGAACTTAACTGCATTGGCCTCTCAACAATCCACCACTAGCTTTTGTCGAAGTCTTCATACGCTTGTGTATATGCACTCTCACAGAATTTGATCATTTTTTGTGACCTTGCTTAGCCCCTCTCCTTCTCCCTTATGGTTCCTCATGGCGAGGCTGGTGCTCATATTAACTCACTTAATTTGGGGGGTTTTCTCTGCTCTGTGTATGCCTGGCTGAGTTCCTATTTCCTATAGCAGCATAATTAGCAAGAAGTTTATGTGCACCCTGCTCCTGCTGCCAAACAAAAAGAAAATGTGTTTCTACTGTTTGCCATTGCAAAAGGGCTGCAGCTCATGATCCACTGCTTTTCTCTCTCTCCGTACTCTCACCGTACCACAGAAATGGGACATAGAGCAGGATCTCCTGAGAAATTTCTGCTGTTTTCTGTTTTCTATTGGTCCAAAACCTCTCCCACAGTCTTTGGCACTTGACATCTAATCTCAAAGCACAGTCAGTACCTGGCAAGAGAGGCCTCCTTTTAGTTTTTAATTTTGAACATCGCAAACACTCGGGTTTCTGGGAAGGATGCTGACGGGAAAGGCACTCTTTGCTCCCACCAAGAAGTTGAAGATTAGGGATTTTGGCTAAAGCAGTCCCCACTAGGGATGCCTAGTGGCATCTGACACCACTAGGTGAGAACTCACAGCTTGCTCATTCACCAGAGAAGATTGTGGCTCTCTCTCAGAGCTGGCTGGTGAGATGCCCTATGCCAGGCTGTACAGCTGTGGGGACTAAGCAGCCAGACTCTACTCAAATCAAGTATTCCAAGAAGTCCAGAAAAGTCACCAAATACTCTTCAGCCTTATCCCTCCAACATCATGTGCATATATATTCTATTTTAAATACAATCTGCCTGTGAAATCAAGGATAAAAACATATTGTTGCCAAAGAAATGGGCATTGACAGAGCTACCAGTCTGTTGTTCCTGAGTAGCCTGAAGCTCCTGAGCAGTACCAGAAAAGCTCCCACACTGCGATGCTGCATTGCCCCAGGGTTGCCTTACCACAGGGGTGCCATGCCTGGTGTATGGGAGGCTGCTGAGAGTACCACGCCCCTTCTGTCCTGGCATGAAACTAAACTGGATCAAGACCCTTTCTTGAGAATTTCTCCCATGTTTCTCCACAGTGCACACTGCACGCCTTAAGCCACAGGAAGCCATTGCTACACTGCTCCTGGGGACTGCTAAATTGGCCAGGTCTCTGAACACACCAATATATACAGAACCACCTACTCCCGTAACTGAGACTGCAGCAAAACACAGAGCAATTCCTACTCTGTCTTTGCTGCAGCCCAGCCTCTCCAGCAGTCTTCCCCTTGCAGCATTTGCCTCCCAAGGACAAATACATTTATGGGGAAAAATGCCCAGGAAATACCACTGGTAAAACAGACTCTTACAGGAGTTTCCTTAGGGAACATCTGACACTCCACAAATCCCATTCGATTCCCTTTTGTGAACCTTTCTGATGACAGTATTTCAGATCACTCTAGTGGGAAAATGATGGTAAGCTTCAGCTGCCCAATGCCTTTCAAAAAAACACAGAAAAATGCACATATCTCCTGTATCTGTAGCAATTTCATAGTCAAGTCTCTGAGACAAATGTTTTGTTAATTTCATATTCCACTATAGAGACATAAAAACTACGATGACAAAAATCACTGCAGAAACCTTCTCAGTGTTCAGAATCACCTTGTAGCTCTTTCCTATGAAAATACCAAGCCTGTTTTCTTCCCTGTAGTGAACTGCATGTGTATTATAGAAGGGCTGGTGCAATGCTAAAAGACAGGGTTGCTGGTTGATTTCTGTTGTAAAATCACATCAAGCATCCTGAGCTCTTTCTCAGGGTTTTGGCAAAAAGGCTCTTTTAAGTAACTGTGTTCTTAGGTAGAACAGCAACAAATGACTCCATGATTTGTTTTTACAATGTCCTCTCTGGGAAGACTAATTACCAGCTAACCTTCTAGCATGCAGTTTCAAACATGAAAAGAGTGGGGCCCCATTCCTTTTCAGGAAAAATTCATACTACAGTCTGCAGAATTTGTCTGGGTGGAGGCATTTTGCTGAAAGTTTCTAAAAGCTCTAGGATTATGCGCTGGCCAAGAGATTTCATGAT
Organism: Corvus kubaryi; assembly: GCF_017639235.1. NCBI lineage: Eukaryota > Metazoa > Chordata > Aves > Passeriformes > Corvidae > Corvus > Corvus kubaryi. Next base: position 13,761,214 of record NW_024581133.1, on the reverse strand, counting down.
GCTTTTAGAATTTTGAAAAATTGAATGGAAAAAATCCCATACTTTCCTCAGTTTTACCATTTGTCTCTTTGGGGTAGTAACACAGTCACCAAACCAATGCCACTGGAAATACTGTTCTCAGCTGTTTTGCTGACAAAGCACAGAAGAACAAAGGTAAATTTCATGCATTGGTTGTGGAAGTTGTGTTCAGCGGCACGAACCATGTTGAACAGAGCATTGTGTTGAGCCACCAGCAGATTCTGCCTGAGAAAAGAAATCAAACTGATGGGCTTCTTCCAATTTGTCTTAGTTTCACACAAAGTTCGAGGACAAGCAACTTTTCTTACTTATTCTTCCTATTGGACTTTTTTCTCCCTTCTTAATTCCTCTTCTTGTGGAGTAAATGGTGCCTCTCTGAAGGTTTGGGCTGAGGCAAAGCCCTGAATGTGCACATAGTCTCTGCTGGTATTTTCCAGCTTTGCAATTAAACACTGGGAAGGCCAGGAAGTAGCTTCTCATTAGACTATGTTCCTGTGTGATTCAGACTGCAGAATCAAGGCAGCAAACATCACTGAGTTTTCTGGACTCAGGCACAGCATCCAGTGTTTGCTAAGTCATCAATCACATCTGCATGAGCCTATCTTAACCATCCTCACCAGCCCAACACACCTTCTCCCCGGCTATAGTTATCAACCTTTACAGCAAATAATTTTGTAATCTACTTTTACTGGGCAACTAAGCAGCAGCAAACATACTGTATGTTCAGAACTCATTGTTCAAACATGTTTTATAACCTTAAAAATAAAAGTAAACTTGCTAGGTTTTTAAGTATTTCCCTGCTTTGAATGTTATTAAACCTCTGTTATTGAATGCTTGAATACTTTAGCTTGAGTTGCAAACTATCTCCCATTGCAACCACAGGCAAATTAGTATCTGAGCAACTGTAGATGCTGCTGAGCAGAGAGAAAAATTGATAAACGAGAACAAAATTTACAGACAGGAATGGGGAGTGGGAGGTTTAAATGGGTTTTCACTTCCTCTTTTCCCCACAGTCCTTAGCACACCTCGTACAGCCTCATGCCCCACTCCCAGTCATGCGCTTGATCACATCTCCTGCACAGCTCCTCCTCTACAACTGTCTTTTAAGTGGTATTATTTTAGAAATTTAAATAAAAACATTCCTCTGCATATAAGACATCTAGTTACATAAACCTCATACAATATTCAGAATTTCCAGAATCCATATAAAGTCCAAACCCATGCATTTGCTTCAGCTGCTTATTTATGTCAGGGGTTTTCAAGAGTTTCAGACCTGGAAAGCAACTTGTCCTCTCTTCATGAGACTGTAGATATCATCACTTCCTATGGAATATATTTACAGCATAAATAGGCTTTGGATGATCTACAAACCAAAGTTACAAGAACTGTGGGAATTCCAGTTACAAGGTAAGCATCCATTTTGAAACTGTTCTAATAAAATCAAGTTATTTCAGCTGCAATGGCCTGCAGGGACAACAATATTTGCTTTCTTTTGCAATATCTTTGTCAATCCTCCTTCATGGCACAAAAAAAGGAAAAGTTGATTATTTGTGTGCCGTTGATCAAAACCATGGCCTCACCGTCCTCTACAAACATTCTAGATTTGGTATAGGCCTTGAAGGTTTTAAAAGTAAAATGAAAATCTATGAAGAAAATTATTATTATTATTAATTTAGAGACAAGGGGGTGATTGGGAAAAAAATGGAGTAACTTGTCCCAAGATTACAGAGGACAATCTGCTGCAAAGGCTAGGACTAAGCACAGATCTCCTGGCTCCGAGAACAGTGACCTGCTTGGCACTGGCTTATTACTTATGTTATTGCAAAGGAAAAATTAATACATGCAAACACATACACAGAGATGAGGAGACTCTTGCAGAGGAATTCCATTTATGTATAGATCTGTAGAAGTAGAATTTATATTTCTGACAAACTGAGCCAAGGAAAGCCCTTGAAATTCTTTGGAACGAATGATCTTTCAAGGCTTTATGTAGTGGGGTCTGATTTTCCTTGTTACACATAGCCATACCAGCCACTCACTTCTACATATTTAGACTCAGTGCAGAATCTCTCAGCTAATAAATAGTACCATCAGTTTTCACCATGGCTTGACCATACACAAATGAGCTTTTCAGCACTTGTATCAGTCTCCTGCAGTTTTGGTGTGTTGTTTCTTGCTTCTCCATAGCCACTTGGCAAGCTCCATCTTGGATACACCTGTGATCTATTTATTTCTTTGTTTATTTATTTTTCCACACACGTGTTCAGGCTGCAAGTTTTTTTATTCGGATGCACACAATTCAATCCCTTGCATTCCCTTTCTCTTTCTCTCCCCATTCTTACAGTTGCTACCCACAACAGAAGGTGATTTTGCAGAGGACCTAAGCACTGTTCATCCCTGCTGAGTTCACTGGGAACTGACTGTGTTCAGCACCTATAAAAACATAGCATATACAGGTATTTGGGTATCTGTGAGGCATTAACTCAAGGAAGCAATTAGGGGATCAGGTAGGGCTGGCTGTGCTTAACATTAATTAATTGCTGCCTGACTAAAAATCTTTGAAAAGCTGAGTCTAGATATGGACTCCTACCTGAGATTCCTAACTGAGATCCAGCCAGCACAGGCAGTGGCTTTCAGGTGAGAGCTCTACACTGAGGTGACTCTGTTGTCTGGATCCTTTAAGACAGCAGTGGGAGATCAGACACACAAAGCAGGTGTCAGCACCTCCAGCACAGACATATCAGTTTAGAGTAAGATTCATCTTGTCCAGGTTCCTAATTTGGGAATTTTATTTTAATCTTACCCTGATTAATTCAAATTATATTCAATGCTGTATGTTTTGAACTCACAGCTATTGATAACTGATGGCAAAGCTACATAACTATGTATGCAACGAGCTGGGTCACCCTCAGGGAACCCTGATTAGAGTCTCTTACTAACTGTTGTTAAATCCTGAGGACTGAAAACACTAAGGTGCCAATAAATAACTGCACTGTAACACAGGTACATTAATGACTTGAGAATGTAAAAAATAAAAATGAAAAAGAAAGCGTATGCTTTTAAGTAAAAAAACCCTATAATTTTATAAAAACATATATAGAGGAAAAACACAAACTAGTAGACGTTCATTCTGATTTCTTGACAATCACCATCCTAAATGCTAATGATTTTGTAAACTGATCAGGTAATTCATGTCGATACACTTTTTCTTAAACTCTTGCCACTTAATTTTTTGGTTCCTTAAGCACCTAAGCATTTACATAGTGTTATTTATGCAGGCCTGTGTGTTATTTTCCTCTACTCCATTATTACTAGTCTCGGTACTCTTTTTTGCTGTCTAATACTGAACAAACAGCATATAGTCACAGTAGCTCCTTGCTCTAAGCTCCTGGTATTTTCTTTTTACAGTGCAATTACAGTGCAATACCCTCCTAGAAGGTACCAACTACTACAGACAATTCAGCTGCCTTCACAACTACAATAATATGCTCAAGCCAGTGCAAACAAGTGATGCAATGCAAGCTGTGTTCTTCCCAAGGGTGGAGAGCATTCCCCAACCAGACTCTCAACTTGTTTCTTCCCAAGAAGAATAACCTACAAGGTCACTTTTGAACCCTTACTTCCCATGGGGTGACCACAGTCCACCCAGCAGAGCTAAGGGAAAAGAAAATTAACCTTTGAACTATCCTTGCTCATGTACAGTGTACATGAACTCGCAAAGAGCAATACATAACACTAATTAATTGCAGCTTCACTTGCAAGGATTGAAAGATTCTCCTAAATAACCTGAAAGGGCACATGACTATTAACAAATTCTTGTGACTTTATTCGGAAGCTCAAATTAGATGGAAACATCTAAGCCTAGTATAGATTCCAAATGCACAAGCCTCAATTATATTCTTAATGTTTCTCTAACAGTTGAGGGCGATTTCCATACAAATCTATCATTGAGAAAATGTTTTAACTAAAAGAAAAACAACACAATCTAAACAGAGTTCAACTTCATACTATTTGCTGTTTAAAGCACTGTGGAAATAGAGAACACTAGAATATATTAATTAGCATAACAAAGGGATTGATGGGATTAGAACTATAACAATTATTTAGTTATTAATCAGTTTTCTTTATACAACCATCATTGTTTGATCACTTAAAATCTACAATTGTTATTCTGATGAATATAAATAGCATTTTTTATTAAGATTTTATGCTTTAAGCAGCCAAAATACGTATCTCTGAATTGGCCCCTACTGGCATTTGGACTTCTGGCAGTTTTTCAAATATATAACTAGACATGAGCAGGAAAGCATATACAAGAAGACAAAGTCAGATGCATTAAGAAATACTTGGACTTTTGCAAAATGTTGAACATCTCTGAACTTTCCTCAGGGCTTAATACCCAAGTATACCTGCTGTCCTGTTCATTCCCCTGCTTCATTCCCATTCAGAGTGTTTTTCATAATTTAGTGCACCAGACAATTTTTTCTTGTCATGACAGTCTCAATTCAGCTGACTCTGGTTAGAAATCTCTTCTTGTGGCAGCCCATCCCATTCTCACACCAAAGAATGGTGATAAGCAACCAGAATTCTTAAAGGCCAGACCAATATTTTTTTCATTTTTTCAGACATTCCTAGCCCATCACATAGAACAGAACACTTCAATATCAGCCCTTTGCAATTCAATCAATATTCTTACCTAACAATCTAAAGAACCTCAAAAAACTCATCATCTTTTGCCTTAAATGTGTACACATAAGAAAAAAAAAAACAAACCAGAATCATCATTGCACATGGGAATGGACATGAGAACACACACATGACAGATGCTTGTTACTCGGTACTACCAGGAGGTTCTCAACTGTGCATGGGCTGGAATAGTCTGCAGGGAGACTCTCATACCACCTACCAACCACTGCTGCTGCAAGATTTTCTAGCTTCTTTCAAGCCGATAAACAGCTTCTGGAGTGTTACAAAGGGCCATGCTTGGCCTAATTTGGACTGGATTGGACTGAAATTGTGCGTCTACTGCACTCAATAAATAAAGGTTTTCTTGCACAGGGTAATATGACTCACTTAAAATGTAGTCTTCATGCCCATAGCATTCCGTAGCATCTAAAAGAATCATGAACCAAAGGTATGACCTTCCAGTAGGTAACATCTGTTGTCCCAGTGAGGTGTTCCACAACAAATAAGTGCATACCACTAAAGATAACATGACATCGGTAAAGAAAAACAAAGCAAAACAAAACAAACATGGGAGGGAGAAAAGACAAGACGACATCACATATTTCTGAGCAGGGCAGAACAAATGTTTGACTGAGAAGCTTCAGGTCTGGCTGGGAGAAGGCCAAGACTAATTTAACCTTTGGTCAAATTGTTGGGAGTTAGCTAGTTTCCTTTTTCCTCTTACATCACTCCCAGAGATTTCGACAAAAATAATATGGCCCCGATTACATGACATTACAGGCTCTCATAATGCACCGGGGAGGATAGTGTTGAAACCCCTTAGAGACAAATTAATCCCAGCAAAGCAACAGCTGTAAGATTGCTATAAAGAGGGAAAACAACTACAATGTTTGCATGATGTACTTACATGATTTTAATACAGCTTATTAAGGGGATTAGATTATTGGACTTTTTAATAGGTCTAACAGCTTTGTATCATCATGAAAATATCAGCTGTCAGGTTGCACATAGTTGCCATTAAGGCATTCAACCACTCAGTACATTCCTTCAAAAAGCTAAAGCAGACCCAGATATAAGATGATTTGTCTTGCTTTCAGAAAATGTATGCAGAGAATACACGTTCTACTGGGTTTTTTGGAACATGCTGGAACAGATCACCACTGCTGTCACTGTGTGCCTCCTGGAGCCCCTGTGAGTGCTCAGGTGTCAGCCACCTGCTCAGCCCGCCTGACCCAGGACGCTGCTGCAGCTGTGGCACTTCCAAATCAAGAATTCCCCAGCTGAAGCAAACACCACCTCTCTGTCCTGCACTCCAGTTACTCTATACACACCCCCCTTTTCTTGTATTCTTAAACGTGTTATCAAACACATGCTGTTCTCCCCTGCTATAATACCACTCTGGTTGTAGCCCACACACTTACAAACAGACAAACTGACCTAAAGGCAGATTCCACTTTAAGCTCCCTCTCAGTAGCCAACCCACACAGCACTCCCAGGTTTTGGGGGCTACCACCCACATGCTGCCAGACAAAGATCAGCCACCTGCATCCAGCCTGGCAGAACCTCTGTCACAGCAGCCACCCCCGAGGCCACATGTGCTCCAGGCCAACTAAAGGGCCTGGAGAGCTGCAAAGTGGTTGTTTTAGTTGGGCCAGGCTGCAAAGGGTGCACTGACCCCTTGCTATGTTCCTCTCCACCCATGCCTCCTGGCCCCATGGCACTGCATCAGACCCCACATGTGAGCCCCACACCACAGCATCCCGGGCGTGGATGACGCTCCAGCACAGACAGGACACAGGATGGGTCACAGGCAGGTTCACCTAAGCCAGGTCTGGACACAGTGCATGAAGAGAAGCCAAGTTGGCTGGAAGACGTCCCCAGCCACAATGCTGGGGCACTGCCAGGCACTGGTCCTTGTCCCCAGGCCCACAGGAGTACATGGTGGGCCAGCACTGTGGGCTCACCACTCACACCCTCACCGTCAGTGGCACCAAGAGCCCTTACCCATCCTTGTGCCCTCACTGTGGCAGCACAAACCCTTGGTAGCCCTGCCCTCCTCTCACAGCCTGCACAGCAGCTCTGCCCAAGCAGCTGAACGGTGCCCTTGTGGGAAAGACTTCAACTAAATCCATTGCTTTTTTGAGATAAAGCAGCCAAAACTACCTCCCTCAGTTTATAGCAGCCAGTGAAAAGCTGTGCAGTAAGCGAGAAGTGCAGAGACCTCTGCATGTGTTATGAGGAGAGAGGAAGATTTTTTTTCCAAACTGAGAAAATATGCTCATATGGAACAGTATTTTTAGGTGTTTTGTGTTGCTACTTTGAGAACAGGTTTTATCTTCCCTTACTTAGTTTGGATTGCATGTCTGCCTTCCAGTTTGGAGGAGTAAAGAGAGTTGGTCATGGTAACTGTGAAATATGACACTACATTCATTTTTAAGAACTGTTTTTATATATAGTAAGGTTAATTTCATCCGACTAAATTGTGACTGCCATTTGTTAGTGCTTTGTTTAATAAATTGCAGCTAATAATGTCATGAGTATAACAACCAGTTTATAATATCACAAATATTGCTGTGAAACTTAGTGCATATTGCAACTTAATCTCACGGAAAGCATAAAGCGGTTTCATGAAAATTTGCATCACTTTCAAATAAACACCATTTTTTATTTAAAGTTGAGGGTTTTTATCAGGTGAGACAAGATATGACTAAATATGCTGTTATGTTTACCCATATATATACTTCATGAAAATATATGGATCTCATGGCAGATTTTAGGAATATACTACTAGACCTGTACCTTGACAAATGCTGTATCACTGTATTGTACGTAATCCATAGGGGTTTAAATATGTAAAAATCCACAAGGGCTTAAAAAACATACTGTCCTATAGAAATTTTAACATAATAAAATAAAATATGGAAACTTAAGAAGAAGCAATTAATAAGAGCAGTGGAAGTTTGCACACTGTGTTGAAAGCTCAACATTACCCCCAAACTTAAAAGCTGTGAATGCATATGCCTCTGGTGTGCAGGCTGCACTTCAGGCTGGGGCTGGGCTGCTGCCCATCTGAGGGCTACTAAGGTGGGCCAGAAACCACAGCTTTCCCTGACAGGTCGGGCAGGTTCCTAAACCCTGCCGCTGAGAGAGTTATTTGTTGCTTTATAATTCCCATTCACACTGTTCACAAAGTCACAGCACTGGTCTACTGTGAAATCAGAAAGATGGAGGGGCTTCCAGGCCACGTGTGTAGTGAACACGTAGGTGTCTGCTGGGCCTTGCCAGGAACAGGGCTCCAGCAGTCAGATCTGCCCAGGGACCATTGCTGTGGCCTGGCTGGCAGGGCCTTTCTGTATTTCGTGAGGGCAGAAAGGGCCTGTTGGGGTGACGTGTTGTTTACAGGAGGTCAAATAAGAAATTACCTGTGTTCTTGTGAAGAGCAGAGCTGACACTTCTTAGGAGATGCAAAGTATATCTCAAAGACAAGGGTCTCCACTGCTATGCAAGGTATGCTTTGATGTTATTCCTCCCAATGATCTTTCAAGATCTACTGAACTGGAAAGGCATCTTTGCATAAGGTGGAATAAACAATAAGATCCCTTAAGTAACAAGGCCACAACAGAGCAATTTCCTTGACATGTAATTGTTCTGCATACATGCAGAAGATATACAAGTCTGCTGGGAAATAAACAAGGTCTTTCAAGGATCATTCCAAACCTGGAAACCAAGAATGTTCTTACTTCATGGATGCCTTATTAACTCTATATACTTTCATGAATTTTCTACTGAAAGTTTGGACTCCAAAGTGTATGGCCTGTGCCAGAAAAAAAAAAAAAGGGGGGGAGAGAGTGGGGCAAAAGATATAAGTATGAGCAATGTATGCCTTGCAGAGTTATTTTTCAGTCCCACATTATATGAACGCTGCAATCTCAAGCAGGGATTAAGTGCACCGAGTAAATGAGAAAAGCCCATTTAAGTGTGGCCCATGGTGCAATGATTACAGCTTTTTTGGCCTACAACTGACTCTACGACCTTGGCACTGTGAAAGGCCTCATCTTGGTTATCCTCTACCATCTAAACAAGTAAGTGCCATTTGAACAGCTTTGCTCTAGCATGGCAAGTAAAGAGGCTGGATATCTAGGTGAAGGAATAAGGTAAAGAAATCTAGGATGGCAGCAAGGAGACTACTAAAAGAGCCTGCGGTACAGCAAACAGGCTACAAAAATGTCAACCCACATTAATAGTGCTCTGAAAATTCACTGTTTCCAAACAGAACACTAGAATATGCACACTGTTCACACATTAGCATGCAAAAGTAATTACTTGAAGAAAAACAGGGATAAGTAATCCACGGCACTTATGGCCAAGAAAATTCAGCACATGGATGAACACTGTGTAGGAGGGCCAGTGTGTGGCTGAGAGCTGAGGGTTACAAAAGCTGAAAAGAGGTATCCATAGGAAGTAGCTGCTTCCATCGAGTTCAACCACACAAGGAATGGCCATACCACCCATCAGCCGGCCCATCTGGAAATCAACAGGAAACGGGAAATGCTGCTTTGCCAGAAGAAAGTTGCTGTCATTAGCTCTGATCTACTTGCATACTTCACCCCTAACTGTAGAATACCCAGTTTGGACACCAAAATAACAAACTTGCCACTCATAAAATGCTGTTCAGTATTGTTAAGCCAGTTCCACAACCTAGTTGGAGTAATTTTAGTAAAGTTGCTTGTTAAAAATATTGGGACATTTCTAGTAATTGCATGATGAAAATCTTAGGGCTTTTTAGAGGATAGTCTGGTAAGGGCAAACTAATGAACAGAGTCAATTTAGAGGAGCAATGAGATTAGAGTTTGTGGCACTGTTATAATTCAGCCTTATTAATGATTACAATATGGAAAAAAATCCTTTCCTAGGACTGTCTAGTCACAATCTGTTAGGTGAAAGAAGGGGGAGATAGCTGAAGTTGCTCTCCTGAGCCTTTGCATTAAAAACCTTTGTATGATCCAGCTTTTAATTGACCATTATAACATATTAAAAATAACAGTTTTAAAAAACAGTATGCAGCCTCACTGCATATAAATGCAGACACATGCATATTAGTGAAAGATATATTTTTCCTTAACTTCTGAATATGAGAGCCATGCTGGTAGGCAGACTTCTCAAATATCTTCTATTTCATGGTACACTTTTATGGTGGGAAGTTATTGACATCAGAAAGGAAGAATAATGAAACTGAGGTCACAGAGTTATTTACTCTGGCGGGTGGATCCCACAGCATTCCTGTATGATTTGATTGTTTTGATGACCCTCTTTTTGGGATTCTGTCACACATTACATCTGATATTTGGATCTTGGTAACTTGAAAGGGACACTGAGAGGTCTGTTTGGTTTCTGTTACCAGTGAGTTAACACAAGGTTAAAAAGTCTGTCCCTGTTCAAGTCAATGGCATGATTCCCAATGACTTCAGGAAGTTTCCAAACTCTCTGTCCCAAAGTGCCAACAAGCCAAACAGAAGGAGCCATAGAGATACCAAGCTGAGCAAGGGACACCTAAAGAACACCCAGGAAACATCCAGAGAAATCTGATTAAATTATTGAGAGGGGGAAGGAGAAAGAATAGTCAGCAGTATGCAAGTGCCTTTAAACAGCAAGCTTTACTTTAAATTTTGCTGTCAAAAGGGAAATGTGGGAATTATTCCCTTAAAGGCCTTTGTTTAGAGTTAGGAATTGACAAACCACTGCCACATAAAGCAATAGAAGAAATAAAGCACAAAAAGCCATATTTAGATCATACACAGAAATCTCATAAACAACCCAAACCCGAGATGAGCCTTCTTTCTGTTTTCATACCACTACTGTAAAGCTGTTAACCTTCACAGATACTGTACCACGGTCTGCCCAGCAGGAATTAAAAACTCAGGCCACGGTGATTGAAAAAAACAGAGTAGTGATACATTAGCAACAGGGACGTGTATGTATGGCTGTGAATAACGCAGCTCTGATCCTAGTGCAGAAGCCTAGGGCTTCATTACATTTAATTACTTCCGGCTTTAAATCAAGGCCTGCTTCAAAATGAGGGTGGCTGCTATTAAACTAAATTACTTTCCCCTCAAGCTTGTATGGAAAAGTACAGTACCAAAGGAAGACAGCTTCTATTAAAAGCAGTATGGTAAAGGTGCTGCTGCCAGGCTAGAGATGGTTTGTAACTGGGAGCAGCTCATAAATGAAGCTTTATATGGTACCTGTCTTCAATATTTTATGAGGGAGAAATGTTTGTATTTGGCTCAGTTCCTTTCTGCCTGATTCTTTTTGTGGCTCCTTGTGCTGCTCTGAACTGCTACATGACAACTGTTTCTAATGCACAAGTCACACATCAGCACACTGATCCTTCTTCCTGTGGGCTTCCCCTCTCCAGGGTAGATATAGGGAGTGCCAGTACAACAGTGAGCAACACAAGACTTCCCAGAAACAGAGTGCTCCGAGATGCAGGCAGGTTTGGATGACCGTGTGTTTGAGCATGTGTTTCAAACATAAACACATTAAGTGATAGAAGAAACCTTCTCCCACAAAGGTCACAACACTTATATCCTGGGCCTACCCAGGTGACAGGCCCAATTAGTACTGGTTTAAAAACCAGTACAAAGAAAAACACCAGCAACAGCCCTTGAAAATAATCTGCTCTGGATATACCAGACTCCTAGCAGACAAGCTGAAATGAAAATGAGGGATGGGTTACTCAAATCAAACCAAATACAAACTCAATGAGAATTTACCCAAATCTTCTGACAGATTTTTTTAATCCCTGTTGTGTTTTGGCTCTCACTCATATTCAGCATCTGCTCTCTATCCTTGATCACTATCCGAATATTTGTTCCATGCACTTAATTTCATTCTCTTTCATTTTACAGCCTGCCTGGTTCATTTGTTCCTTCTTTGATTTGCCCTCACATTTTCTCAGCTTTTCATCTCTTTCTGCTTTTTTTTCCCTGTCTCCTGGCTTTATTGTCTCTCTCTCTCTTTTTTTGTCTTAGCCTATACAGCCCTAAATTTCTCTTTCCTATTTCCCTGTTGCCTTCCTGTCACCATTTGTTTTCTATCACCCTGCTTTTCTGCTGGTTGATGTTGGAAATATTTCAGGAATTTGTAATTCTCAGTGCCATGAGAACCGTTATCTTTGCATTTTCACTGGTGAAAGTGCTCTCAGCATGGTGAAGATGATGAGGATGACGACGGAGCAGGCCTGGGACAGAGAGGCTTCAGATGGACTCTTCCCTGAGCCCACTTTGCCTCCAGAGTGGTATGCTCCAGTGTGGAATGTGCGAGAGGAAGCTGGGTCCATAGGGAGTGTGCAGGCTGGGGGCAGGGAATGTGTACTGAGAAACCTCAAATTCCACACAACAGAAATGAGAACAGGAGAAACTGAAATACAAGAGAGAAGCAAGATGCGGGACCAGCTGGAGAAGGGTGGGGGGGAAGTGCAGGAAAAAAAATACACCCATCACCACCACACCCCAGCCTTCAAGTTTTTCTTTCATGCAGGTGCAGATGAGCAGCAGTACCAGCCCTTGCTAATATTCACTTGTTCTGACTAGTAATCCTAAGAAAGCCTCAGACCTCAATCTACCCATTATTTCTTTCCCTGAGCTGGGTTAGGGGTCACCTTTAAAATAACAACTGCAAACAAAAGGCAATTACATGGAATAAAAAATTATCACTGACTGAAAAAGCTAGTCAGTGCATGGAGTGTGGTGACTTGTCATGAATATGACAATATGCCAACTCAAAGTCACCACAGAGAGAAAAATAAATAAATGGACAAGTGACTGTATTTTAATACCTAGAGATGTCTCAGGAAAGGACCATCAAAGGTTAACCAACCTGCTTTGTTATTGTTTTTGCTGCGCCTGCTATTGTTATTTGTATTCTGGTATCACCAAGAGGCCTCAACCAAGATCAAGGCTGTTGTGTTAGACACAAGATAAATATGCACAGGAAGAGAAAGTTCCTGTTTTAAAAATCTAAATCTTAATGGATGAGATGAGCAAGTTTAGGAAAAACAGAGATAATGAGAAGTGAAATGTCTCAAACTGAGTCACAGCAGGTCAGTCTGAGAGCCCCTATCCTATCTTTTAGAGTTTCAAGGAGCTGAATAGGAAGAAATTTGGAATATTGTGTATACTATTATGATTATTGTTTAGAAAGGTAAGAATTCCTCAGGCTCTTCCATCCTTCGTGATGGAAGCCTCCTCTGTATGTGCAGATGAAATTTAGATCGTGTTTGTTCGGCTGGTCCGTCACATGCCCACCATAGCGTCTCACCATGATGAACACACATGGTACTCACTGCCATTTACAGGTCGTGTGCATGGTGATGAGACCACAATATGTTCAGCTAATATAAAATATCTTTGTCTTGTCCAGCTCTCTTCCTTCTTCCCTTCAGTTTCAGCGCTGGCTTTAGTTAAGCTCTCACAGTCTCAGGAGCTGCCAGAGTTGCCATGCTGTTACAGAACAGGTGACCTCAATCAGTAGTAAGACTTAAGAGCTCCTTGGACTCTGTGGTCATCTCTGCTTCAAGTTCACATTCTCCAAATACTACCGTAAAGAGTCTGCTAAAACCCTCCCCAGGGTTTCAAAATCTTCAGAAACATTTTGCTGAAGTGCTACAACTTGCTAATATAACAGTGCAGAGATGTCCCTTACTGCCAATTGCAGACATACCAGGATGGGGCTCTTGAAAGAAGTACTGCATATCACTCACCATCATCCATGTTTTTCAGAACTTCAGACCTTAAAAAAATGTAGAACAAATCCTGGACTAGTCCTGTAACAGTAGCTCCTCCCAAGACTTCAGAATGGATGCAGAGTGGCTGTTAATGTTGCAAGACACTCATAAGATAATGAACCATAAAGTTTGTTGACACTGGGTCAACAGGACACCATGTTTGAGAGATGCCTGTACACTGAACTCATAAGTATTGAAAAGACTTTCAGCATGGCTCACTACTGTCAAAGAAAAATTTTCCTCTAAATAATAGAGAAGAGTAAGCAAGCTATTACCTGTGATACCTTTCCCTACTAAAAACACTTTTCCCCCTCAAGATCAGAGAGAAGAACACCTGAGCTGACCAGCTGCCAGTGCCAGTCACAGCGCCTTCCAAGCACCACACAAGCTCCAAGCAGAAGACCTGTGACTACAGCAGAGAACCCATTAGTCCTTGTCCTCGTGATTTCCCCTGAAATCCTATTGACTGGTTAGAAATGACTGGCAGTTACTGCAGCATTGATTTGACTCCTGTCTCCAAAGTATAAACCAAACTAGCATGTTTATCAAAAGCTGTTGAATGGTTTAAGATGGCCAACTAGAAATGAAACAATAAGTTACAAAACCCTAACATCGGGAATGAGGAGAGTCTGAAATCCTGAGAGAAACACATGAGAGGAGGTACTTTCATCAAGTGTGCCTCTCTCAGAATGGCATATTCCTGAGGACCTATTTCAAAACTATTTGGGTCCAGCATATAAAGATCCAAACCCAAGAATACTCAGCAGCAATCAGCTGAGAAAACAATTAAGACAACACAGAGTAGATTAAACACTGTGGCCTATTTAAAGCACTTAAAGGTGGTCCTTTATTCTCAGTAGTCCTCAGGCATGTCAGCATAAAATCCCTGAATGATCAAATTCAATGTACTTAATAAGGAGGTTCTGTTCCAAATACTTTAACTTCATTTGTGATCATTAAGCACTGGTGGTCTCAGGACACAAAAGATAGAAGGGGAAAGACAGAAAAGGACTCAGATATGAATCTAAATATGCCTGACTATAAAAATACTTCATTATTACTTTCTAAGCTTTTGAAAAAATGTTGAAAATATCACAATGGAACTGCTACCTCATATGGTGTTCAAAATATGGCATAGTTAAGCAGATGTGGCCACACCAGAGAAGTAGAAACTTACAGAAAATTATCTATGGTTTATTGTGGATCACACACTGAATAGAAGTCAGCCATGTCATGCTGTTGCAAAAAAATGTAAACACAGGAGGACAGAAACAGAAGCACAAGCAAGAAGACAGAGTCCAGTTGTAGGTTGGAGATGGTGGAGTTAAAATAATGAGGCTGACCAGGGATTCTGACAGCATGTTCACTGAAAGATTCAATGAGCTAGAGGTATGCAACCTCATGAAAACACTCTAGAAAGTGACAGGGGGTGGGCAGGTTTCGAACACTAACAACCTCTGAACGTGTAAAAGGCTATACAAAAAGGACTGGAAGAGTCTGACCTCCATAAATTTAAACTGTGGCAATGAAAGTTCAGATTAAGCACCAGGAAAAGCATTTTTAATGTTAAATATTATACTGGACTAGATCACCAGAAAAACTGTGCTGTCTTCATCGCTGGACCCCTTTAAGAATAGTTAAACAAATACTTATTGGGAATGACTGCATTGGGAATGACGTAGACTGCATCACTTCTTTGGGCAAGGAGACAGACTGGATGTTTGTTCAGCATAATGGTTTTTCACATTTTTCATTGCAATTGGTCACCTGGAATAGAACTCGCTTCTCTAGACAGGGAAACATCACCAGACTTCTGGTAATGCTCATATTCAAATGCCCCAGTTGTCAGACATTCATGTTAAAGAACGGGTTTGGCAGAGCGAAAAAGGGAAGCTATCAACATGTCTTGAATGGTAAACTGGAGTCTAAAACACAGAAAATCAATTCAGCTATGAAGGATAGAATGCATTTGGGAGTGTCCTCAAATCACTTCCCATATTGAGAAATTACAGCCGTAATTTTCTGTGCAACTGACACAGTTTTCAAATCCTGAGGGCACTTTCATATTACCTCAGGTACTATCTCTTTTCATGTTACCTGATGCAAAAATACTCTTGATTTTTCCTGTGGAGAAGAGAGGGTAAGGGCTCTCCCTGCAAGGTTTATGGGCAAAAACAAGAAAAAGAGGTTGGTATTTTAAACTAATGCTCTTGATTACCTCTTGTGTTAGGTTCAAAACATTATCTTCCTTGTTCAACATGTCAATCTGTTTGACTTTTGTAACAAAAATACAGTCAAACCTGTGCATATTGCATTTCAGAAAAGTCTTCTTTTTTTTTTTTTTTGAAACATCTGTTTGGAAGTGTTAAGGTTCTGCTGAAAAACCTCACACAGATGTGGGCAGCATGCCATATTCTGAACAACAATAGAATCTCCAAGCATCCTCCCAGGACATGCTTAAATAAAATTCTCAAAGAAGAATGAAATCAAAGTTTTTTAACCCAAAATTTCTTTTGCTAAGCTGCACATGGTGCCATATCTGTCCACTTGCAAGGAAGACTAAGTCAGCTGCCATTTTCTGGCAGTGCCATGTATTGTGCTATTGCATTTAGTCCCATTTACATGGTCCCACAGTAGATTTTCCACAATCCCATGTCTACTGTACCCTAGCACATTAGTCAAAGGAGAAGAAAATGGGGGAAAAAACACCACAGAACTCAGAGCAGTTAAGGTTTACTTATTTCTTCCCTTCTTGCCATTACCATACCCTGTATGTGCTGAATATCTGCCAGGATTCTCTGCCCAAACTTAGTGCTCTCAATTCACCCATGCTTTTCAACACTTCTCTTGCGATTCTCATCCCATTGTTTCTTTCAAATTTCATTTTCTTTTCTCTTTTACTCTCTAGCTTTCTTTACTTTCCCCCTCTATTTTTCACAGTCCCTCTCACCCCTGCAGGAAAGAAAGAAAAAAAAAAAAAAGGAATGAAATGAACTGCATTTTAACAATCAGAATAACAGTGAAACAATGCTCTTGAGATCCCATCTGTTGCCAACACATCTCCCAAGACAGCAAATGATGGGCATTCCTTGCTAAATAAAGAGAATTTCCCACACCCATTAAAGATCTACACAGCAAAGACTGTTGCTTAAGTATTTACTTTTTATGGCATACAAGAAAACTACCTGGAATTGTAAATACCAATGACATATTGTTCACATCTCTACCAAACATGTGGTCAGTGGCCATATGGATAATTTCTGGGTGTGAAATGTCCTTTCTCTTTTTTACAGTGCTGCAATATCCTTGTGCCAGAAGCTTTTCTAAAAGTTTAATTGCATAATTCTACCTCTGGTGCATGAAGTTAAATTCTATTTACAAACAAACCCACATCCCTTCCTACCCCAAAAATCTATCAAAGCAAACCAACTCAGTTCCTACATCCTACCTAATAAAGAGCTGCCTTTTTTTTTTTAATTCATTCAAACTTTCTCTGATTAGGATTTCACAAATCTTGATCCGAAACAGAAACACTTATGCACACAATTTATATACTCCATCTAATTCACAAAGAGTAGCAATGATTTATATTATGATTACCCTGGATTTATAAAGTGGACTTATCAAAAACAACAATATTGGCACAACACTTCTCACAGTTACACAGTTTACTAAGGCCTTACATGGGAGCATAGCAAAGCTACAGCAGAACATGTTTAAAGTGTCATTTCTCATTAACTTAATAATGAACTTCTTCATTAAAAAAGGAAAGTGACAGACTCTTCAAGAGATATTGTGCGAGTTCTTAAGAATTTTCTGGGGAGTTGCCTTGACATCCCTACTGTTTCAGCTTTAGGTCTGCACTCTAAAGAAATGCGATTTCCATATGGTTGAGCAAATGTTTCTCACCAGCATATCTCCAAACCCAAGTTATTTTGTATCTCCTTTTTCATTAGAGTTGTATCCCAGATGGTGCTTCACAACAATAGGTGTTACTGTGAAAATACCAAGGCTTCAGAAATGTAAAACCACTAGAGAAAATCTGAGGCAAGGCTGGGAAAAAAAATGGTGCAAATTAATGTCACTTTATTTGCATCAGTGCTGAAAGACTTTTTGAAAATTGGTGGAAATCCATGATCCAGAGAAATGAAGTAAGGAAAAGGCAAATATGGAAGAGTGTAAGAGCAGGTAATGGACCTCTATTAGTTGAAGAGATGAAAGGAGACAAAGATAAACCCAAGCAGTTTTAAAATCAAGCAGTGCTTTTTTTGAAGCAGTCTGTGAGGTGAGTGAGGAACCATTTGAGTTGTTTGAGGATGTGGATAGTTTGGTTATGGTCTCTTGCATATGAAAGACTCTAGGCAGCACTGCTCTGTATAAGCTAGAACCTGGAGGAGGGAAAGCCACAAAGAAAGAAACTGCATTAGGAAAGGTGGAGAGACAAAACCAACCACAGAGAGGATTACAGCTAAAGCAAATCCAAACCCTGACATACATGTTTGGTGTTTTAGAGGTATGATTGATGTGGTGAGGAGGAATTATTCAGTGTTCAAGCAGAAGGCTGAATTTCAAGGTAGGGGAAGTAATCAAAAGATCTGAGCAGAGAAGGGAGGCAGATGATACAGTCACGTTAAGGAAGTTGCTCTGCTTTTGCAAGATATTTAGCTGAAAAAATTAGACAAAAGGTATTTAGTGAAGGCTCTGAACAGATTTACAGTTGAACCTGATTAGGATGAAAACAATGACAACGTAAGACACAGTTCACAGGCAGGGATAGCATCTTTTATTATATATAAATGATGTAGACCTTATTGATGCAATTGAGAAATAAAGTCTTTCAAATAGAGAATTCCCTCTTCTCATTCCATACAAATACAACAGAAACTATATTTTGTAATAACTGAAGTTAAGATGTCCGAGAAAATAGTGGAAAAGACAGAGGCCTAGACTACATAAAGGTACATACCTTAGCAAAAAGTATTGCCATTACATACAGAATAGAAGGGAAGACAGCTGTCTGGATAATGTACATAAAACCTTGGAAGGAGGGGAACAGCTGAAACAGTTCAGAGGGGTGAACATATTTGAAAGCAGAATATATGCACTGCCATTACCTTCCATATAACAAAATCCTTTGTTGAACATTATGGATGATAAAAAGAAGATCTGTGCCAAACTATAATGTAGTTCTCCAGCTGAGTACAAACATCTCTGAAGCTCCAGGTTTGATCCTTATATCCATAAAATGCTACTTCCAAAGGTGTTCTCTCTCCGCAGTGATACAATATCACATATAGAATATTGCTGAATTGATCATCTGGTGCTGTGATAAACTATTTTGGAAATATAGTCTTTCAAGAAGTAATATAAAACCTAGCTTCTGCCTACACATAATATGCTGGGTTTAGTAATCCGTTACTCAGCAAGTGCACAAACTGCTTGTGTCTCCACTATGTGCTAAAATAACTACAGCCAGAAGTAAAAAGTCTGAGTTTCCTCATACGAGGAGGAAAGAGGGAAAACATGTCAGGAGGAAATGGTCACACCTGTTTAGCAATGCCTGACTGATAAAATGGTGTGAACACATTTGTAAACGAGGTAAAATGCCTCAAGGATTACACGCTGTGGTTACATTTATGCTTCCTTGTCTAATCTGGCAAAGTAACAGTCTCTCACATTTCTAAAATACTGCCATAAAGACGCAGGAAGCACATGTATCAGGTAAAGCTTCATATTCTTTCCCAGTTGGAATTTGTTAAATCACTTTTGCCTTTTCCCTTTTCCATTCCATGTCCTCTTTCACTTATTCATCTTGAGGTCTGTTTCTTTATCTGGCCACGGCTGTGGAACGGATTTATACCATGCTGCACATGCAAACACTCACTCTCATATTCAAATCAAGGACAGTGACATTTTCCTACAGTTTGTTGGGTGGGAAGAGTAGGAATATATTCTATAAACAATTCTGAACGATTATAAATAGTGTCTACTTCTGTCTGTGTGACAGATCTCAAGTCAGCAAGAACCAGTTAGCCTTACGCTTTCCATCTCTTCTCTCTCTGTGAGATAAAGAAATCCACAACCAATTTGCTACTTGAAAAGAGGAAAGGACATAAGGAGCACAATTCTCTCCCAGATGATGAGGGCTGAATTCACAGCCTTTACTCTTTAACATCATTAATACTACCTCAATTATGTTTGATGATGATGATGAAGATATAATTAGTATAAAGATCCATTATGTTTTATTGATGTTAATTGTATGTTGATTATAAATGGGACAGGATGTATTTACATGAGCTTCACTATTTGAGGAAGGTTGTGAAATCAGAGTCCAATCCTGCACCAAGAATAAAACCTGCACCTTCTATAATTGTAATAGTATCCAGATGTTCCTCTGTAACATGAATGCAGGTGGTGAAAGCAGTAAACTGGTATGGCGCAGATGTGCTCTTAGCACAGGTGGGACTTGCTCCCAGTGCTACAGTGAATTTTGCACTCACTGACGTAACAAGAGAAGAGTCCAGAAGATAGAAATGTAATGTAAAAAGTGAATTAAAAATGTAAAAAACAGTTTCCATTATGGTGGTGCACTTTGATTGTTGAGATTTTAGAAAATCTAGCAAGCAGAGCAAACAGGGATTTTTTAAAACTGAAACTACAAAAACCCAAAGTGGCTAGCAATGGAGCATGCTCAAGTACAGAAACCCTAGAGGGTGTAGTACTTCACACTTTGTGGGATGTGCATAATGTGCATCAGTTGCAGAGATTGTTTCTGCCTCATACCACCACATAGATAATCACAATTACCATGTTTTGGCTGCATATTAATCACCTGACACTTGAGAATTAGGCTCTTCTTTACTGTTCTATTGTGGTAGATATGGGAAGACTGATTTGACTTTGTCAGCAAGTTGGGCCAACCAGCCTCATTCCAATTAACTTTTCAGACTGCATCTAAATAAATTTAACAAGTCTTCACTGTCATGTAGAACAGACTTTCTGAAATTTTACATGAAGGCTGAACGTTATTTGCACTTCTCTGTCATTATATAACACCTACTCCCAAAATACATGCACCATTTAGGCCCTCTCTGTGCTAGGTGTCAAACCAATCTGCACCAGTATAAACAAGGATAATCTGTGCCCCAAAAGTATGTACACTGAAAGACAAGTCCCCTGGATATGAAGAGACAAAATGCTCTTGGAAACTGAGAACATAATATCACCTGGATAGGATTGCAATGGCCATGTTCTCTGTAGACATATAAGCAATGGAAAATACTAGAGAGGGTGTAGAAGGGATAGAATGAGACATTATTGTGGATGTTATGTTATGGAGTGCTTGCCAAGTGTAGAAGGCAGCACCGGAGTATATTCAACAGGTTATGCTATTAAAGATCTAGATACCAGAGACAGAATCCTCTGGATACAGAAAGGCTAGGCTGCAAGAGACTGTGAAAATGAAGTATGAGATGGATGCATGTCCTGGATTACCTGAAGGATAATAAAGAAACCCCACAGCAGCACTCTGAGTGGATCTAACAGTGCAAGACTATGGGTGACAGAAACAGAGGGAAGAAAACACCACATAGTAAATGAGGACAGTATGCCAGTACAATGTCCTTGGCCTGCAAAGCACTCTAAATAAACTGCAATTTTTCGGTCACCAATGCACAGATTTATGTTGGGTAAGTTTTCATTATCTCCATGTCATTATTTATGCTCCATTCTCAGGGACACCACCCAAAATAGGTGGTTTATAGACAAATAATAAAGATCCTGGTTCCTGTCCCTGGGAGTTTGCATTCTAGACAAAAACATCTCTGCTATTCCTAATCATATCAAGCTGAATCTGGCCATTCACATTTGGAGTCCAGATGAGAATAAGATTTCTAAGGCATGCCCCATGACTACTTCCCCTCTGCGAGTTGAGTAATCAAGTTATAAACCATACCATGATGGGCTGGGCAATTAAACACTCTCTAGTTCATCTGAAGAGATTGCTATGGTAACAATTTCTATACCACCTCTATTGTTGGTCGCATTTCTTCTACCCTTCTTCTTTATTTAGTAACAGTCATTCTTTATCTTGTACAAGGTGATTATCCTGCTAGCAGTAGACAAACATAGTGTAAGAATACTGCTATATAAGGAAAATAACATAGCTATATATCTGGATCAAAGAGATAAAAATATAATATACTTAAATTGTGATAATAATTCCCTGTATGAATGAGAAGCTTTACGATGGTATGCTGAAAAAATTAACAGTGAGACAGCACAATACCTCATGAAGCAACCTCCAAACAAGTAGTTTAGGGGACAATCACAGGATAGCAAGTGCTCTTCCAGACTGCAGTGCATAATTGTTTTGACATTGATAGGACCTAATAGCTTGATGGCCGCAAGATATCTTACAGTGGCTGCAGCGCACTGTAGCCATATCTAAGTTAAATCAGCCAATAGGAATACCAATCACTGATCAAAAGTTTGCTGCTTTAAGACTTCCAGACTTGGGCCATACATTAAGATTCATCCCATTCAGAGATGAAGGAAACCATCTGGGGCAGAAGCACAGTTTTTGTGGAACTACTTCACAGCAACACCACACAATAAGATCAGAAGGTATAATGATGAATATTGCATGTATTTGAAACACCCTGTTGCACAAAATAGGCTGATTATAAACTTAAATAAAAATAACTCCCTAAACAGTTTGGACGAAGTAATTCTGTAAAGGGGATAAAGCCTGACGTTACATCTCATCCAAGGGACAAGTAGAAAAAACTGTTAGATTTTGAAGTTTGAAGGATCACCATTTTTACATTTTCCAGTGCACTCACCTCTACCATGAGCACACAGCACATTTAATGGAATTAAAGTTCTTATGTATGTCTATAACGCCTCAACTTATCTTATTGAGGGGAATAAACATCACAGTCTAAAGGTATTGGTCATAAACTGTTCCTATGATTTCAACTTTTTCCTACCACCAGCAGAAGGCAGCTCACAAGAGGAAGGTCTATGCCAATGTGTAAGTTTGGAGGGGGAGTTTAAATCCCATTATGGGACAAAACTGACAGCTGTAAAGGCTTAGGTGTTTCTTCTCTTTCCTACTTTTGAGCTAAGAGAAAGGTCAGATTAAAAGAGAGTTTGGAGTCTCAGAAAAGTGAGACAATCCAAGAAGGAACAAACAACTAGGAAAAAGCAAAAATTTCTCTGCTTTGAGATCTGTGGATGGGCAGAACTGTGCAGAACTATTATGATGGAAGGGAGAAGAGGAGATTACTCCCACCTAGTCTAAGCATCAAGAAATTCACCCTACCAAAAGAATCAGTCCATGAAAAAGGACATATTCTGCATATATCTTCATAGGTAAGTTTAGTTGATATAGCGTAGGTATGATAAAGTCACTAAAGAAAATGGATACTCAAGATTTGACTCACCTCTGTGTAATAGCATGCAGATTTGTGATAGGAGTGAACCAGCAACAGCAATGCACTGATTGACAAGAATATAAACACCACTGATGCATCATAAAAATAAAGGATGGCTGAATCTCAAATGATTCTTTTAACTACAGCTGACTACAATACTTGAAAAGTCACTGTAATTCTAGCCCAGACAATCAGTTTCCAGTATCATGAGTACCTAGATCCTCTCCATGTGAAAGACTGCAGCTAATAACTCTGGTCATGCTTTGGTGTTCTCACCTATAAGGCAGCCATAGAAGGCAGAATTATGTGAAAATCTTGGGATAGAAATTTTCAATAGCTTTAATAAAGATATAAATGGTTCCAACGTAGGTTTGGTTTGACTTGGAACAATTACTACAGTGCAAAATGTGAGACAGCATGGTTCAAGAACGCTGGGAGTCAGACAGACTTATTTTGTGTTACAATCACATCATACTTATGAAACAGCCTTTTACTGGAGTTTTGTTTCCATCATGGCTAGATATGACCTCTGTTGCAATGCAAGATATTTTCAGCATTAATTAATTAATAGAGTACAGCATTTTTCGTCCTTCTTACTGCATTGACATTGACTGCCTAAAATAAGCACTAAAAGCAGAGCATATCCACACTGACTCTTCTTTTTATCCAGATAGATTAAAATTATCTAAAGGATATGAATCTAAAGGATATGAATTTATGAGCTTGGGTATCACCCCATTTCACAATTGCATTCCAGAATTATTTTGGTTATGTTTATATTTTACAGCCAAAGCTTCAGGTACTTCAATCGAGAATGCTACCTTTGTGTCACTACACCTGTTGTGAATTTTGCTTTTATTTTGGGGAGGGAAAGGGATGGTTTTTAATGCTGTTGGCTTAATGCCAACAATACCAATGGAATCTTGGGGAAACGTAGGGAAGACAGTAAGAAAAAGGCTGGTGAAAGTGGAGAATACCTAAAGGGATGTTGTTTGGTTGCATGTGCTTCCTCCAGTTGTTACACCTCTATCTCTTTAGTGTTGCCACCTATCATTTATATTTCTTATCATTTATATTTCATGTGGACTTTTTTTGATTTACAGCTGCTCTTCCTCCCTATAAAAGGTATATTAATAAAACAGAAATGCCAAATCCCTGCTGTCTTCTGACTGGTTTTTTCTGACTATTTTCAGAATATAAACTGCTGGAGTTTTTAAGCTCTGTGTTCTGCATTATATGTGGCTGGGAGATGAGGGAATGAGGGGGAAACCACATTTAATCTACTGTTAAGTTTTTATATGTAGAAGAACCTAGGGAAACAATTAAAATAGTCTTAATTGTGGCATGTAAAAGCTGATACCCATTATGCCATGTGCATTTATTACAGAGTAAAGGTCACAGTGTCAAATAGCACCACATTACCACATTGCTCGATATTCTAAGTATGGCTAACATACTAAGCAATACTTGTCAGTATATATTTAAGCAATTTATACCAGGGATACGGATATGTTTGATCAAAAAGAGTTATCATCAATTCTGAGGACTCCTTTTAGCAACTTTTCAAATAATAACTTTTTCTCACAAGTTATTTATATCAAATTGAAATGTAACTGTGAGTTAAGTTTCCCTCAGGAGGGCCCAGATACTAAAGTAGTAAAATTATTAATAATCAAATTCTTTCCTTACTGCAACATACACGGGGTTTCAATTTAAGGAAGTGAATGTCTTTGTATAGACTCCATGATGCTATTTGATGCTTGTACCATCTGATGCATCTACGATTTTCATAAAAGGAAGGATCATGGTGTTACAATGAATATCAATGCTAATAATCAATATAGAAAAACATTAGCGGGCATGAAAGAGCAGGATTTCTGTTCTGTCAGAAATGCTTCTCCCAGCCAATCTTGCCTTACTAAAAGATTGGACCTTCCCTTGGGGCCTTTTCCTGGTAGTGCCCCCAGGATGTTGGCCTGCTCATCTTCCCTTCTCTCATACTCTTTTCTGGGGCATGACCTGCAGATTATCACTCTCTGCTATCAGCTGGCCTCATGTAAGCAGCACCTTATCCCACCCCGAGCCTTTGAAAAGAAGAGGGATGCACAGGATCATGAGAAGTGGGGAAAAGGGGACAGAATCTACTTCCCACTTCTATCATCTTCCCATTGCCAGAGCATGGAGCTGTGATCTCTTGGGCAGAGACAGCAGAGACAAAATGGGGCTTCACTTTGCTGAGCATCACCAGTCTTGGGCCTCACAGAGCACAGCACCTGGCTGGGCGCAACACAAATATCACTGAATCAGCACCGAGTAAACACTTTTCTTTGGTTCTGCTTCTATCAGGAATCACTACATTAATCTGTGGGTCAGTCTCAGCCATTATTTCTGCCCTAGGAACCAAAAGACGATGTTAACAATTTGCTGCTCAGAGAAATTATTTACAGGAATTTAGCAGTGGCACAGAACACAAAGCTGCTGAAGTGTCAAACTGTCTCTAAGGTGTCAAGCTGAAATGTTGCATTTCTAGTGTATGTACATTGCCATTGTCTGTGTTTTCAACCAGTATAATGAAGCTTGTGCTTTTTATGAGAGAGAAGAATGTGTCACAATGTCTCTCCCAAATTAAAAAATGCTTTTATTTGCTTCAAAAATAAAAACATTGGTGTACTCCATCCAATAGTTTACTCTAAAGCATTTCCCATTTCATATCACAATGTTAGGGGGGGAAAGAGGTTTATTGAGGAGTCCTGCATGGGAAAAGGCTCTTTCCCATGTTCTCCAGTTCTCAGACCACAATAAACTCTTCAACAATGCCTTCCAAGCTCTTTCTATTTCTTGATTTCAGTATTTCCTATAACACATAATAATCCTTTTATTATGAAAGAACTGATTGTTCACAACATGGTTTCTTCCTAATAAATGTCACCTCTCCTGTTATACATTCTCAGCATCTAATTTCTCCCTGGTGTTTACCACATGATCCACCAGCTACCAACTGTCCACTGTCAAAACTGACAAGCCACTGCTACAGGCTAGAGAGTTTCCAATGCGGTTTCCTCAGAGCCAGATATCTTCCCTAGCAAAAAAGTTAAAGTACAACAAAATCTCACACAAAACACTTCAGAAATAATCTCCCATTTCACATACATCTTTTATTAAAATACAAACCTTAGCATAGTCCAACTGACTTCAACTTCACAACCCTGCTTTTTGACAGGTCTCAAGTAGTTCTTTCCTCTTCTTAGCTAATAATCGTGAAGAAAAGGTACTGTTTTCTTTTTGATTTTAATTAGAAATTGCTGACTTCATCCTTTTCCTATAAACTAAATAAAAACGAGAATTGTCATATCTAATTCTGCTATAATTTTTACTCCACTTATTACCCATCTGATATCTTACAACACTAACAACTAAACGTGGTGGTCGTTTTTTTTTTTCCATTTCCTGCTTGTTTTGTAGCTAAACACTGTTTTTTTCATCAAAATAGGCCATTCAGAAATCTATCTTAAAAGTAAATCCCAGTTCCAGTGAGCACCTTAACTTTAAATAAAACATAGTTTACATACATGTTAAAGTGCTTCTATTAAAGAAGCTCCTTTCTAGAACAGGGGCTAAAATTTATAGGTGTAACTGAATTGTAGCTCTAAATACACTTATCCAAAGGACTCATTCATTACTGGTATGTACAGAAAATGCTTTAGAGTTTTCATATGAAGAATTTCAGAATGCTTAGTAGAATCAGAAACAGTGCATCCCAGAAATTTCTGTAGAGAGTACGTTTGCTGTAATACAAGTGATAAAACTACTACCAACAGCCAAGTTTCCTTCCAACTTTTCATTTCTGAGTAATTTCTGCAATGAAGACAGAAGTGTAATAGACATGAAGGAATGTGGCAATCCATTTGTTTTATTTCTATGAAATTATTGCTGATTGCAGGTTTGGAGGATGTGTGGGTGAAGTTTGCTGATTTATTTCAGTTTGGTCAGGAATGCTTTTTTAAAACACCTTTAACCTTTTTCTTCCAAACAGTTAATTTGGGTCACTACTTTTGCACTGAAGCTTTGATTGTTAGAGGAAATACTTCTGCATATTTTTGCTCTGCTGTAAGAGAGGCAATATATTTTGGGCCATATGCCAACAGATTTTAACCACAAACTTAGGGAAAGGAGACAGATTAGATTGTGGTGCTCTCATAATCAGGGTTCCTCTATATGCCTTTCTTGCTAAGAGCAAGTATTCACCAGTAAAGTGGTTCTATGTCATACAAATGGCATATCCATAGTAATAGGGCAAGCTAAACCCACTCAGCTGCATTCCTCTAGTCTCTGATAAGCATTCTATAGTAATTTTATCACAGAAGAAGTTCTTTAAACTGCCTGGCCAAATAAAATACTTTAAGATCTTCAGTGAATTCTCAACTATTTTTCAGCATGCAAGAATCTTATTCAATAAAGGGAGGTATCAAACAAAGACCTGGAAGTTTATGATGATGAGGAAAAGCCCAATTTCTAGTCAAACACTCACAAACACTGTTCCTTTTAAAAGCTGGTGGCCAAGGAAAAAAGAGAAACAAGATCTATTTGATCACAGCATCTATCAGTCTGCCATTGCATGTTTGCCTCCAGTAGCAACTTTCTAATTGTTTGGGTAATCCAGACAGATCAAATAGATGCTTCATCAGCTCGCTAGGGAGACTACTCAACCATTTCATAATTTTCCCTGATACTTTCTTGATACTACTGATTGAAGTCTTCCCTTTCTTAAAGCCTTCCCTTTCTGTGAAACAGTCAGCGATTGTGCGCTTTTGTGCTGTGTGTTCTTTTATTCCACCTTTACTCCTGGGCAGCTGCTGGTGCCAGAGCAGGATCAGTTGATGTGGTGACTCGCCCAGTTAGCATCTGGTTAGATCTGAGAGTGTGTGAATGCCCTGGTCAAGAAAATGTATTAACACAGTGGGTGTTCCAGGGAGTTGGAAATGAAAGGCGAGCTGTGCACCCCAGAGGTGGGAACTCCAGAGGTTTTAAAATATGTAGCAGCAAATCATACGCAGAATTTTGTGATACAGCAGCTGCGGAGGGACATTCCTCTCCAATGCTGACACTATGACACAAATATACTGCAAACATTGACTGCTTCATATTCCATCTTTACTTGAAACACAAACATCCAAGTGAAAACACAGACTCCTGTCACACTGCTGCAGTCGAGTGCAAAGCAAATTATTTTTTGGGCAATGCAATAGCCAACAGATAGAACATGAACCCACAAAACCACTGATGCGTCTTTACATGGAGGGAATGTTAGCATCCACTGACTTCCATTTTATATCCTAGTGACTGAAATTTCTAACAAGGATTCTGCTTTCTTCAGCAGGGGGTTTGAAACATACTTCAGGTTTAAAGAGACTTGGGTTTGTAATTTTTAATTGCTTAGAGGATCATAACGGAATGCACAGAAGCAGCAGACCAAAGGCTTTAATATTGAAATAACTTCCTGTGTAAATGAAACCTGGGTTCATGTCCATGTTTTCCAAATCCATGGTAGTGTAGTGCTGGGCCTATGCTAAAAATCTCTCAGTTAAGCCTGAAACTGATTTGGAAAACAGGAACCCATACAAAATATTTTTTCCTCAGATCTCAAAATCTCTTCAGTGCCTCTGCTGTGTAGAAGACTTGTTAATAAGGAACAAGTCTCACTAAGTTGCAGAAAGAACCTCTTTCCCCTGAGGAACAATGAAGAGCACCTACATGAGAGAGTAACTTCAACTTTTGTTTAACATGCCCATAACAAATGCATGCAGGACTGACTGAGGAGGCAGCTTGTGGCAGGGGGAGGCAGGAGGGAAATGCAGAGCTAGCAAGACAAATAACTTAAATCAGCTTCCCACCTTAAAAACCCCATCAGGTCACAATTGAAGTTTCTATGTGAAAAGTAGCCCTGTAAAGCTACCACATGAAAAAGGATGGTTGGAGAGCTTTGTCCTGCAAATTAAGTAATTTTCTACCCAATTCATAATCACAAGGGTTACCTCAGGAGCAGAAGAAAAGCAATGGCAGTTTCTTGTCCCAGGTATGAAGTTCTGACAGTCACTTAACTTCTCTTTCTCTAATAACTCCCATTCACACCCCCTCATTTGATGACACAAATATATATAATACAGATGGGCATAGATGTAACTCAAGTATAAATAAGCAGTCTCAAACTAATGAACACAGAAGTAAATTAAGAGCATAGGCTCCTCAAGAGCTACTACCATCACTAATGCATTTAGGTTGGCTTTAAGTATATGGAACTCAACTGAACACACTGGATCCCACAGGAAAAGGAAACCCCAGAGATCCCCTTCCAGTAGGATCGGACAAACTGCTTCACATTTAACTATTTCCATCCTGCCTTTTTTTACCTATGCTGAAAGTCACCTTTGCACAGATTCTCTTCAAGAGAGGACACATGATGGAGAGACATCTCACCAGGGAATAAAGTGGTATTGTTGGTCAGCTTTAAAGAGGTAGAGGATAAATCTGAATAGCTACAGATTAGCAGACCTTTCTTCATACTGAGGAGGGGATTTGACACTCTAAGAGGCAACAGAATGGTATGGACAGACAAAAATGACAGAAAGGAGAACAAGCTGACTCTTGTAAATAGAAATAAAACCAAGAACTTTTCACAAGGCACTAGAAAATACTCCTCAGGACTCTTGGCTGTCATGTAAAAAGACAAAAGATCCTTTCCTTTAAAAGGGAGAATGCAAAGAGTACATATTAAATGGTCATTTTGCACCACAAGTTGCAGCAGAAGCTGGTCCCAGACAGCTGGCACCAGTACCATTCAACTTATTCCCAAATGATGCATAGAAGGGCAGAATTCAGCCTAAACAAAATAACTATGAAGAGCTGTAAAAACCATTTGCGACATGACACTGAATGAGGAAACAAAATACCAGGAGAAATTCAATGTGGGTAAGTGCAAGGCAATGCAGAAAAATTAAACCCAACCTTAATTGTGCATGTTAATAAATAGCATCCATAATAGTTATTGCCTCTCAGTCACTGTTTTTCAAAACCTGTTCATATCAACTCAATGCTCAATAAGAATTTTTAAAAATGGATTGGTCATCAGGAACAAAAGTGAGAATAAAAAAGAATCAATCATATCTCAAAGTATTACATGTGCAATCTAAATGGACAATCCTGAGAACGATTATTAAGTAGTTAAACAGATTAGAGTAAAAATGTGCATTAACCTATTCTTATGAAGAAAGAAGATTATGACAGAGAAAGAAAGAATTGGTCTGTAATGATGGAGATTATCCATGCTGGCAAAATAACAGCTTTGACTGTTCTACCACTTTCTCCTTTTAGGCACAACACTGTAACTTGTGGCAAATACAGTCCCTGCAAAGTTCACAGTAACAATTTTACTCCAAATGAGAGCTACTGCACAAATTTCTAAGTTTATTAAGCCATTCAGATCACAAAGTATTATGAAAAAAACAATTGGTAGAATAATTGGATTCATTTTACTGTGTTCCAAAATAGGATAATTCCTATCATCATTTCAATGCAAAAATGAAGAACAGTTTCTCTAGACATTCTTGTCTGCTTATTTTACTGAACTGTGGTAGAGATATTTGAAACTGTCAGTGGGGATGTGCTTTTCTGCAGTCATCACTATTTTGTGTCTCCTACCCCTCAAGCAAAGATATATTTTTGGCTTCTTGTTCCTTCCATCCCTTCCACAGATAATTTTTCCCTTGACAAAGCTTTGCCGTGGACAAACGGTGCCTTCCAGACCTCCTCAGACCATCAGTCTAAGTGAGTATATTTTGCTAGCAGTGTTTAGCATATTGATTAACTTGTTTTTAGATAAAAGCTGTGAAGGAGAAGATGCTTCTTTTCTTCTGTCCCACAGCAGGGATCTCAGCAGTTTCTCATCGCCTCCAGACTACATGCTGATTAGAGGTGTGGGGCCAAGTTGTCTGCAAACACCAACATCTGTGTTTGGTGTAGCCAGCAACCCAAGCACATGTCATCTCAGCATTGCCCTCCAGGTATGCTATTTACTTTAAGTGGGATAAACACCAGAAAAAAAGAAGCTTATGGGAGAAGTTCTATACAACACCGTAGGAAATCTTATTGTATTCGTTTGCTGCTCTTCAGCTATCCTGTGAACTTGATACTAGTAATATTCCACCTAGACTCTCCACCAAAAAAAATACAAAACCTACAAGGAGAAATGAGGTTTGACTTGTCATTCTTTAGTATGTGTGTAGGTTTTCAAGAGCTTTTTTTAGAGAAATGCACACATTTTACTCCTATCCTATACTAAAGGCTGTTCAGAAAGAAATGGGAAATCCAGGATTTAGAAGGATTTGAAATATCAGTCGTACCATTTTCTACTTTCATTTCTCATTTTGGTGATAGACATGGCCCTGCTTTCCAGTCTTTACCACAGTTACAGTTCTGGTAACTGTTCTTTGACATCAAGCACTTACAATTTTTTTCAAGCATTTTTAACATAAAACCCGATAATATTATTTTTATCTGTGGAAAGACTCTCTACCCTGTTATTCACATAAATCTTTGAAACAGTTTTGCAGTCATTTATTAGCTATGTTTGAGGTCAAAGGGCACATAGGTATTCATACAGCCACTGCTGGATTTCAAGATCACTCTGGTTTCCTTTCCATACTGTCCCACCCATGACATGTCTGCCTTACAACAGCAGCGTGTGACTGCAGTCTGCAGAAACTTGCCAAGAGCAGATCGCATCAAACCAGTCTGGCACATCAGCAGGGAAACCATGAGAAGACAACCAGCAGCTCAGTTCTAGCTGGGGGCCCAGAGCATTGCACAAGCTTTCTCAGACTGGGCTGGAATTTTCATAGAGCTCCAGTTCATGCTATTGGCTATGACAGATTGTATCTTCTTGGGGGAACATTGCAATGACAGGGGAAGATACACCAAAAAATGAATTACAGAAACTGCTGCTGATTGCTGCATTGTAAAAGCTCTTCTGCTGGCACTGCAGCTACTATTGCTCACAGCTGGGAGCAAAGTGTTTCAGAACCCAACTCCCCAGCCCTTCCCTGACACACTGAGATATGGCACTGCACATTCTAATTGCATTATAAGAAGTAATGCAACAAAGCCAACCTTAGCTGACTCCTCCAATTCAAAGGCTGGTGTTCATTTCATAACAGGATGCAAAACCAGAAGCACAAAGAGTTCTCTTTAAAGCTGTGATGCAGCTGAACAGCACTTTCTGTGAAACTCAGGTTCTGTGGGAACAATGCCATGAAATACATGGTGCGGATCGATATGGTCTAACACTTTCATTTCTTCTCATGAAAGAAGTTATTTTTTTAATGCCATTAGAATAATGAAGAATAGTTTCAATTGCAGTGTTGACAACTTCTCTTCAGCATCATGCTGCTTTTAAGTTAACATGTTTAAAAGAAATGCTGGCATAGTCATGTCCTCGGCAGGCACATGAAAGAATATCACCAGAGACCCAGACGTTCACTAGCGAAACACATGGTTCAGACACTGACCATTTGCTTGCAAGCGTATGTAACATTTGTTTAAATTCCCATGCTATTGAGATGATTAACAAATAGCTTATTCACCCTGGTTTTTTTCCCATGTCCTAATAGCTTAGGTAATAAATAATCCTTTAAAAGTGTTTAAAAAAAAAAAAATCCCCCAAACTTAAAGAAATCTGTTGAATTCCAGTAATTGGAGACTACTTATTTGCAAGGCATCATATCAAAACAGGACAAGCTGTATTGAGTACAGTTACTTAAAAGATATAGGCTCAGCCATTTTGGAAACTAGCTCACATTTTTCTTCAGCTTTTTACATCTGGTGTCATAATGAAAATTTTAAAAAACTGACTCCTTATTGATAGTCCAGAATGTAGTCAAGCAACATATGAACAAACATACAAAATGTCATCCAACCACATATTAGTAAAAGTTAAAACCAAATGTACTTGGTCTTCTGGTTTCCTTGTATCCATTTTATCCAAGTTAACCATTCGAAAATACTCATGTACAATTTTTTTCTCTTTGCCATTTCATATCCATAAGTATTTTTGGAGTGTAGAGATGCAATCTACTAGAGATTCTTCCTCATTTGTCCATCAAAATACTAGCTCCATGATGTAGCAGAAGTTATCTATTACCATTGCAATTTTAACAAAAAAAGAAACCCATGTAAACTGCAGCTGGGATCTGCAATCCAACCTCCTACAGGCTAAACAGCAGTGTTTTCCTACCATCTATTTGAATTTTGCCTGTATACCTGCACCTGCATGAATTCTATCCATACATACTAAGTGCTTTTTATGAAACTTTTGTTTTTCTTTTGCATTCTCTGTATGATCCAACTCAAATCATTCAGTCTCCAAAAATACCTCAATGCTATTGAGGCTGTTATCAGGAAGTTTGTGCTACAAGCAGGTTTTACAGGTATCAGTACTTGTGGAAAGTGTGTTGTCTTTGGATCTGCCAGTGATCCACTAAACTACAACAACTTTTAATCAAAAATATCTTGAAAGAGAAAAGGACTTTGAATCAAATTATTGTTTTCCATTGTAATTTACATGGCTTGTAAGTGGAAAGTATGGATTAACTTCAGGCATTCAAATATAGTGAGAAATAACATCAATAAAACTCCAGTAGGAGGAGTTCATGTTTTGATCAAAATGTACCTTCAGGTCAAGTTTTCAACCACAATCACAAAAACAAACAGGATTCTTAGGAAATGTGTATTATACATTTTCTAAAAAGTAGGACCCTGCAAGATACTTCAAAATAGTCACCCAAGATCTGAAGCACAGAAAGCCACAATAATTTCTGGAAGGCCTGACTGTGAGTTATCCCATCTGATGTGGAATGGTAGGAGAACATAGAATAACTTGACACTCATTCTAATCACTTGCAGCTTGAAAAGGTTTTAAAGGACACATATAAAGACCAGTTAAAGAATGGACTGAAAAAAACCATAAAAAATGCTTCAAATGGATTTTGAAATTTTCAAAATCCTTTTGGTGTCAAAGAAAATGGTTAATTTCTTTTTAATAATTAATTTAAAATTTGTATTAAAAATTATTCTTACATATGGGTTTTATACTCCTATTTCTCTCTTTCCTTTCTCTTCTCATCTTGGAAAAAAAAAGGAAGAGAAAGGCAGGGAGGACAAAATGTAGAAAATGCTTTTTCCTGTTGGTATTGTTCTAATGCAGAGAAAATACCTACATGGAATTCACTAAAAAAGACAGTGAGAGAGGTGTGTATGCACACACCTGTCCTAACAGTTACACTTTAAATGTCCAGTTGTCTGAGGATGGAAAATCGCTAGCCAAAACACTTGTACTTTATATTGGCTATGCAAATACTTATCCGATGTGATGACTGTATCTATTTGTTTGTTGACTGAATTATAACCTTGTACCTAACTAATACAAATGGAAGTTCTGCCTGGATTTATTTTATTTCATTAGCACTGCAATGAAATAGAGTATGGTTATGGTACTTTGTGAAGGCAACAGCTTATGGTTTGGCCAGTGTCATATTCAGCTGACTAGATTTGCCCAGTCTCTGAGGAGGTACCAATTTTCATCTGGTTTGGGAGCTTCCAGAACAGACTAATTCTAGACCCAAATATCCCAGTCCTCTCTGCTACTTCATGCACTTTACTTTCTGAAATATGAAACTATCTAGTACCCACATGCAATTTTAATATTGCTTGAGAAATTTTACTCCCGAAGTAATTTATACTGATATCTCACTTCCTGTTAGGATTAGGAAGTAAATAAAGGCAATTGTGGCTCTATACAACTCACGATCATGAGCATTGCTATGTCATTGCCATGAGAAATTGTATGTTGAGTAATACTTAAACATTACAATCCCTTCATAAAAGTACTCCTCATAAGACTACAAGTATTTCAATTTGTCCCAGCATCACTGCTTGATCTGTCATGAGGTTTTTTGTCTAGGAGCAACTCTGCCTTATATTTTTTTATGTGCCACTAGAAAACAGTTTCCTCAGGCTTATTTTTCTCATCAGTAATTTGGACCTAATCTTTCAAAATCTTCTTCAGATATATACAAAACAGAACAGATTCTGTCCAGAGAGACACTTATCAACAGGGAATACTTGTGAGTAAAAGACCTCAACTCATTTATTAAAGTCACCCAATTGAACATTTGATACCTCAAGTATCATCCATATTTCACATTTGAAAAAAAAAAATCTGAAGAACAAAGGCATCTCTTCCACAACACTAATAGATTCTATCACTAGACAGGTCTGGTAATGAAGAAGAAACTGCAGAACCCAGCTCATGCCTTGCTGTCTAAGCCATTTGTTTTGTTAACTACCTGTAAATGTTGCAAAGTGATAATCTGGCTGAGGTACATAGAATCACAGCTTTCTTGAATAAACACTGTACTTTCCCTCCCTGAACTTCTAAAGACAGAGTTCAAAAGAGAAAGCCAAGTTCATTCTCATATGCTGAAACAGGCAGAAACTAACAACCCTTAGATAAACAGAATGGTGCTTATTCCTTACTTGTCAATTTCCTTGTCAGTATATTTGAGCAACTAAAAAAATGAACTGAGGTCTCTGTCCATAATGCTAAATGCAAAACTCCACATTAAAACAGATGTTATGCCTTCAAGCAGGGTGTGGTGTGAAACACATTTTACCACCCCTATTAATATTTTCCAAAGTGTTATTCAAAAAGGAAAGGTATATCTACATACCAAAGCAGCCAAGTTATTACAATGGAGAACACAACTGATAAACCCAGTGTTTTGCTGAGCCTTTAATAGACGTTGTCATCTTATGCACTACTGCAGCACATTAACTAAGTCAAACAGCAAAGACTTCCCCTCCTAACTAGGTGTTGAGAAAGCAACAGCATAACATCCTTGCATCTCCACACCTGAGCCCAGAAGTAACGATCATTGTATCAAGCCTTCCAGCAGCCTAACAGCAGACCCCCTGGGAAATAGAATAGTTTATAAATGCTTGCCTTTGTAAGCAGGCACAGTTTTTCTGGTATGTTTGCCCAAGAACTAACACAAATTACTCCCAAAGTACCTTTTTTGAGTAGTATGTACGGGAATACTCCAGCCAGCAAGAAAGATCTTAAACCCCATCAAATGTTTCTGTTAACTGTAGTAAGCAAGACAACACTCCTGGAGTGAAGTGATACCCTTTATCAGATGGAATAATACAGCTGTGAAGGACAGACAAGACTTCAAGCATGAAGGTCAATCTATTGATGCGGTATCTGACAGTCTCAGTGATATTTGTCTGCAGAGGCCAGTGGAACTAAACATCCCTTTTAGCTACTGAAAAGATGACTCAAGAAATTTACTATTTTACCAAAAAGGAGCATCTAAAGCAAATATTTGAAGTAAGAAAGTTTTAACCTCTTGGTAAAGTGTGTGTCATTTAGGCTCCTTATTTGTCAGATGTGCTTCAGTTCTGGTATTTCCCCATGCTTTCCATGTGATTAACCACTCTTTTCTCACTTCTCCATTCATTTTTTTCCATGTGTCTTCACTGACCTGTGTGGCATCTCCTTGGCATGAATAGTATTCCTCATGCTTCCTCAAAGAAGCAGAACTGTAGGAAACAACATTGCTTTCTCCTCCCAGCAAGGCAATGCAACTATAGAAATGCAGTTTTAGCAATAAGAAAACTGTTCTTTACTCAAATGGCCTTGAAAGACATTTCGTATCTGATCTCACAGACATGATGAACAAGATGAGAGTTCAAGGGTGCAAAAAGTCAGAACGAGTGCTATTATGCCAGTGCCAAGAGATACAGAAGTCAGCAGTCTTGTTCTGGCTGCCGCTGATTCAAGTGAAGAGGTTACTGGTACCAGCTGCTTCACAGCATATCCAAGATCACCGCACCACTACTTGCTTCCTAATCTAGTCCAGTTAAATGGCTAGGTTAAACTGTTTAACAATATATGCATAATTGTTTTCTCAGACAGCCTATAGAGCACACAATTATTGTGGCAGATCTCTAGAGAGTGGGAAAAGAAACAGAAGAGAGCCCCTGAGCAGTAACCTGCTCACCCTGCAAAGCTGCAACCCGAAGACAATGTGTGACTTTATTGTATCTTCACATTATGGTTCCCTAGACAGAACTAAGCATTGTTTCCTTTATCCATAGAAACAATGGCATGCATAACTCCACATGAAAAAGTTATTTGCAGAAGTTGCTTGACAGTATTGTACGTATCTGACAGAGTTGGGGGTAGCAATTAAATTGTGGAAACAACAGAAAAGCACAATGGATGCACGCAACGTACATAATGAAGGAAGTGGATGTGACAGACAAGGTCCAGTTGTAGTAGGTATCAAAGGACACCGGGGGATTGTAGTGGAGATTCTCCAGAGAGAACTGAGCTGGCATGAGTCTGGCAACAGCTGGTAATTCCTTAAGAGAAGAACTTCGTGCAAGTCTGCAAAGCTATTAGGTCCTCAGGAAAGATGCACTTCTTGTAATGAGAGGGTTCACCACAATAAATATTTGGTTGATGCCACCAACATCTGATTTTCTGGACTAGAGGGAATATGTTGAGAAAGAAGGAAGACTACTACTTCTATAGAAAACAGCTTCTTGTTCAAAGAAATGTAGGAATAAAGAAACTACAAAGCCTAAGCACATAAATAAAGCTGAGGAAGAATTCATGGAGCAGTTTTCTTTTCAGTGCAACAGTTCAACAAGTACTGAAGATCCTGTATCATTAGTGTGTATAAGTGGTATCATCCATCCAGATGCCAAGGGATGACAGCATCTGATCTAGAAACAAAGCATTTCTTTCTGCAGTTATAACTAGAAGTTGAAAGAGACCCCAGATTAAGTTCCTCTGTATAGTCAATACTGTGAAGTAAAACTTGAAAGCCCAAATGACCACCTGCTGGGCAGTGCAGGACAGGTCTGCTGGAGAGCGGTCATACAGCACAAGAACCTTTATTGGATCATCCTGGCCAGCACTACCTGTAGCAGCCCAGAATAAAAGATGCTCTGGAGGAAAGCTCTCTGCTCCAGTCTGCCTCCAGCTGATTAAAGAATCCATGATGACTGCTTTGAGCCCTTTTTCTTTGCTGTCCTCATTAATTATTTCCCTTGAAAAGTAACAAATACTTTTTCTCCTTTTTTAAATTAAGAATAAAATAAAACAGCATAAGCAAGTTAGAAATAAATTCTAACATTCTGACTGTAACCGTACAAACCCTCTGTGGGATATTTAGTTACACAATAGCCTCAATCAACAAAAAATAACTTAGAGGCATTACATCATCTGATCAGACCCAAAGGCAACAGCATTGTTACCTAACAACTTCAGACAGCTGATTAACCACTTTTTGTAGGGTGTCAGTTACACCACACCCTGCTTGTTCAGAACTATGCTGTTGACAGTACAACACAGAAAGAGAAAAGCAAACTGCCCCCCACATATACACCCCATGTACACACACTAATGCTACTGCCAGAATGATGATTGTCATGAACTCAGCTACAAGTACTTAGAAGCCTTCAGTAAATAAATAAATAGGCATAGCCAAATAATGGCACATCTGAGCTTGTTACAAGATGGTATAGTGAAATTTTAAATTTCTTTATGTTATGTCATGTTTTCAGGGAGAGGGTTTTAGAAGGAGTAATGAATACCTTTAAGAAGGCAGTCATTCACCCATGACAATGCCACTCTGAGATTCAAAATTGCACTGTGGAAAAGGGTCTTTTCTTAAGAAACAATAAAACCCAAACCATAACTTGTTTTATTCAATTTCCTTCACATTCCTTCTGCTCATTTTTATGATACATTTCATTATTATGTACATTACGGGTGCTAAGGCAAATAAAGGGATCTTTTCAGTTTGACATGGGATGGATAATGCATACTTTCCTTATAACCTCTCCTTTCCGTGTGCCTGCTGGAAATTGTTTTTCATTGTTCGTAAATCCAAGGAATGTTTACACTGGAATACAGGAAAAGCTAAAGCAGAATGCTAGTGTGTAAGTCATAGTGGCTTTTTTTTGGCTTTTGCTGTGAAGTGATAAATGATTCTTGGTCCCCCATGGGTTAGAGGGCACCAAACTTCAAATAACTACAACATCCGATAACAAAGTTTTTCTCCATCATTTGCAATCAAAACACCAAGAACACAGCCCTCTGGACCTCTCATCCTTCATGTTCAATTGTAAATCCTGATTAAATAGCTTGCAGGTGTCAGGATTAGAGTATATTCATTGGGAGCCTAAACACAGCACCAGCTGGGTTCCTCATTTGCCAGTTGTAGTTGCTTCTTTGTTTTGAAACTGTTGACAGTACAACTAAAAATATTCCTTTGGGTAGAGACGGCGTTAAATAACAAGCAGGATGAGTAAGAGAACAGCTGTAGATATTTTTCTGTGTTTAACATACCTGCCTTGTTGATTTATAGTAAGCCCTCCATATAATGTACATTCTGTGTAATCCAAAACATCTAACCTTTCGAGCTGGGGCTGTGATAAAGCTATCAAACACAGGAAAGGGTCTTGACAAGTCCTGCATTACCAGTCTTTTACTCAAAGGAAAAGTGAAATATAGTTTCACCTCCCTTTTAGTATACAACAACAAACAGTATTATACCTTATCAGTTCCTACCAACTAAACTGTATGCCAGATATCTACATAAACATCAGTGTGGAGATGGGAGAAGAAAACATGGAACTTAGGCAAGTTCTCAAAATCTTCCGCTGGTGAGGGTCCAGTTGGTTTGAGCATGGCTTCCTTGAAGGGAAGCTCAGGTCTTCATTTAAAAACAGAACCAAAGCGAGTGCTTCAAGAACAGAGAGGCCATTTTCACCATTAGTCCTCTGCACAAAAGCAAACAGTATCTGCCAGCATTCAAGACCATCAGTTCAAATAAATCCCTTTTATTATGATTTCATAGTGCATGGGTACTCCACCACCAATACTGTTGTTTTAAGATCTAACACCGGGGTTGCAGCTCATTTCTATAATTAAAGAATTTGTATTGTTTTTGCTATTTTGTCCAAAGCTGTGTTCTCTTTGGAATTAAGTTCTGGGTACTTAAAAATCCCTAAAGTTTTCAAATACTTATTCATTTTGACTTCCTGTCCCAAACTCTTGAGTAAAACATTACTATGTTTTAATCCCAAAGGCCACTTCTTTTCAATGGGCAGTGAACCAAGTCATACAGCATAGATGTAAACAGAAACACATATGTGTACAACAGACATTATTACTTTCCCTATAAGAGAGGGAAAAATCTGAAAAATTTAATAGCCTTTTTATTACATGACACTGAAGCAAAAAAAAA
Organism: Corvus kubaryi; assembly: GCF_017639235.1. Taxonomy (NCBI): domain Eukaryota; kingdom Metazoa; phylum Chordata; class Aves; order Passeriformes; family Corvidae; genus Corvus; species Corvus kubaryi. The sequence continues at coordinate 13,720,913 of NW_024581133.1, read as the reverse complement.
ATTTTGAGCATTTCAGATAATCAGTCCAAGATAAGCTTAAACAAAATATTGACTACTTTACACATCTGCATTTATGGGGGGGAGGATCATGAGCAGACATGGGCCAAATGGTCCCAAAGCAATTTGCACAGTAGTGAGGCACTCACCTCACTCATGACTAATTGAACTCACTTTTCCCAACATCAGGTCTCAGGAGAAATTCAAAGCACACTATAGTATTTAATACTGAGATTTTAACAAGTTAGCTTGCAATGCTGCTGGAGTTTTAAAGGCAAACTCTTCCCAGTAAATAATATAATGAGAAAACATCAGCACTTAAGAGGATGCCACAGGGTTAATGCCAGGTTTTAAAAGACTTCAAAATGGATTTTACCCAGTTCACATGTCAGGAGGCACAGCACGGAATCAATTTACAGCAGGAGCCAAAGATCACAAATTTTAGGGGAGCCTGGGGACTGATTCCCCCAATCGGTGCCGTGGGGTGCACAGATGAAAGAGCAAACTTGTTTTTTTTCTTTAATGGTGACAGCGTATTCTGAAATTACGCACAGCAGGCAGGAGAAACCTGCATAGATTTCAAAAGATACTGCAGGTTTGTGTCCTGAAGCACACATTTAAGGTCCTAGTTAATGTGCTAGCCTTTCACCTCTGGAGGCCTGGGCTCAGATTTATCTGAGGTAAAATGAAGAAGAATTTGGGACTTCTATCTTCTTAACCCTTATTGGCCTTTCATCCACATCACAGAAGTACAAACCAGCTACCACACTTCGAATCAAACTCTACTTACTTTTATTATTCTGAAGTCAACCTCAAGCAATTCTCCTAAACACTAATAACAACAGAGTTCAGGGTTTCCACCAATTAAACCGCAGTGAAAAGCCAAATTCTGTTCTCGCTTATATCAATAAAAACCTACACCTGTACCAGTATTCAGGGAATCCATGCAGAGAGATTAAGCATAAGACATGAGAGAACAAGACCCTACCTAGGCTGGAAAGCAGACTTTTTCAGCTCCAGAATATTTCCTCAGAGCTTGCCTGAAAGATGTTCTGTTCTCTATATCTGGCTTTTACTAATGCTGTTCTAGATCCTCTCTATTTAAAAAAAAAAAAAACAAAAAAACCCCTCTTTATACTTTACAGCTTTAAAGTCTTCATTGTCTCCAGATTGGCAGAAAGAGCTATGAATAAATGTTTTTAAAAAATACCTAAATAGTTTTGCTTAAGCTGATAGGGGGGGGGGGGGGGGGAGGGGAAAATCTGAATGTCCTCTGCAACAATTATGTTTTAAGTCCCTCTGAAGTTTAAGCAATATACGTAGTGTTAAGTCTAAAAATACATCAACAATATTCTTTCCACCTTGGCTGTAGAAATATTTTGTAGGAAAACGTGATAATCACAATTTCTGTTGCTCATGAGGGATGTTCCTCTTCTCCATGAAGGACATTCAAATAAATTCTGTTGATAATGAACTTATGAGGCCCTTTGCAGGTTGAGAGAAACTGAAAAATGATTGTCAGAATCATTTTTATAACCACCAAGCCAAAAATCTTGCTGTATATATTCACCGGAGTCTCCCTTCCCCCTATTCACTCTTTCCAAGTTCATTCAGTAATCAGGCGTATAAAGAAGCCTAGCACACACAGCTGTTTCAGTATTGCTGGCTAGCAAGTCTGACGAACATTCAAGTCTGAAGTTTGGCAGTTGTTTGTGTTGCACGTGTTGAATGATGTTTTGTCTGTACTTAGGTGACTGGTTTCAGAAACAGGTTTAACCTGACAACATCGAGAGCAACAAAAAGGGCCACTTCTGCCAGGTAAATGTCATACACACATTACCAGAGCTCACAGAAAAAAAAAAAAAGTCAAAACAGAATAATTAGACAACGGAAAGGAGTCAGTTATGCCCAAACACTTGTGCTAGGAGGAAAGTTGTTATACAATCCCATACAAGGAAATACAAGGAAACGTAACTGCAAAATACGACACTTTACAATCTGACATAGTAGACAAGCCTCTAACACAAAGAAATGTGTAGAAACAAATGTACTAAAGGGCTGAACACAAAATGATAAATTATACCTTTGTGCCAGGAGAGGCAGTCATAAAGATTTATTTTGCTAAAATTCTTTCTTGCTCTGGCTCATTTTCATTGTTATAGGAAAATATAGAAAAGTCTGTATTAGATCCTCTGAGATCATCAAGTTTTTTGCTAAATAGAACAGGTGAGTGATGCAAGGAAAACAGTGCAAAATTCCAGAGCTACAGCTTAGAAGGTGACAACCTGAGCCACACTGCATGGCAAATGGTGTGGTCAGAACATATGGAGAACAGGTCTAGGGATGACCAACCCAATACCTTGAATGTGATCCCCTATGATCAGAGGTGCCCATTGTTTCCCACAAAGCTCAAGTGATGTTATGTGAGGTACTACTTTGTAACCGGAGTGAAATAACCTGAAGCTTTTCTTCTATACAGTTTCATGAATATATATAAAGAAATATATTTCCCTGAATGGCAATATCCTTGTTTTGTTCTAATCCAATAACTGAGGATAGAAATGATGTGAAAATTATGAGTAAATCCCAAAGGTGTTTTAACTTTTCTTTTTTACATAGATTAAGTGTATTACATATACTTTCCTTGAGAGACAAGTAATCTCATCAGTTCTAATTGACCTGCATGCATACTATATACATATATATGCAAGTTGTGTCGGTATATGTGTAAAGAGATATAAATTTTAAAATCTTGCATGTCTTATAAGCAGTTGATTAAACAGATTATTTACTGATTAGAAGTTTAGATTTCATAATTAAAATACTATCAATGTCATGAAAGTCATTTCAGGCAGCTTAAGTATGTTGGACAGTCTTGTGCCCAGAGTTGTCTGGATTTTGTTTCTTAAAAATAATTCAGAATACATCTTGATCTCTCTATAGAGATTAGAACAGTGGTGTTCCAAGATAAATTATGGAACAGCCTTCAACTCAATTTATTTTAAAGGAAATTTGCTTTGTTTCTAGCAGAGATTAGCCTGAAGCATGGCCACCAAAGCAGAGCAAAAAGGCATTAACTTCAAACACTTGAATCGGGCTTTTGAGATGCCTAATCAACCTGCTGCTCCTTTTCTACTGTTCATTTGGGAGATACATGCATTTCTTTCATGGACGGCACTCACAGCACCTGTGACAGTGTGTTATCTCTACCACATGAGGTGCTAAATCTGCATAAGACCCGAGCAAGGTGTACCCTGCATTCCACGGCCCACACTTTGCACCTCACTTCAGTTCCCAAACCCAACAGAGCTGCTTGGTGAAACTTAAGAACGGTAGCAGGAAACAGCATCAATTTAAAAATGCATCATAAAGCGGCCTGTATAGATACTGCCTGTAACTGTTATCATGGATTTCTTATGCCAGCTAAAGCAAGGAAACTGAAAAACTCAGTTAGTTGTTCATGGCAACTAGCACTCAACAGAGATCAAAATGACTACCCAACAGGTATCTAAAAAAAGCTACCAGAAATGCCAATTTATACATTTTAGAAAATATTTTGCATGGCACAAACCACAGTTTAATACCAGCAAAACCACCACTTGGCACAAAAAAAGGGTAACTTTTCAGCATACATCTTCATAGAGCACATGAATTCCATAAAATTTAATTCATTACGTGAATAAATTTGAGATAGAGGCATACAGATTAAAATTAATACAACTATCTTGGTGACATAGTTTAGGGTTTTGTCTTAAATGGGCAAATTTTGCCCAATCAATACAGATAATTATTTTTTGGATGAGTTACTGCCATATGCTCTACAAATTCTGCTTCAGTACTCCTGAATGTTTCCTAAAAGATGGATGGACTACTGCAAAGTCTTCCTAGTAACAAAAAAACCCCTTTCTATACAATCTCAAATATTTAAATCAGCAAGAGCTAATTATGGAATGATACTTCACAGAACTCTATGCCTCATCTATTATTATTTTCATCAAATATGATGGCTAATTTTACTGTAAGTAATAAAAAAGCTCTTTCATGTAGTATAATTTAAAATGACCATATTTTTCAGCAAATGAAATGACATGTTGTCAATGAAATTTAAGCAACCTCAGGAGTACCATAGAGTTTTGACTAAATAATGATCAGATGAAAAATTAGTTGGTTAAGTCTTACCAAGGATGTCCACACATTAGAGTTAAGTCTGCACTGAAATGCTACATAAACATGTACTTCTTTAGGTTTTCTTTTTTCTTTCTTCTTCTTTTTTTTTTTTTTTTTTTTTGCAAAGTGAGTGTTTTTCATTTAGAGATTATATCATGAACAGATGTAGGATAATGTTAATAGTCCCTTCTGGAAACATTAATCACAAGGTTTTACTTATTATTTGGTGTCAGCATTTAAAAGTTAAAGCATCTCCAGAACTGTCACCATTGAAATATTCCTTTTGCTTAAAGCTAAATTACAAAACAGTAATTTATTTTACAGTTCCAGCATCTTTTTTACAACGTATATAAGAGGGAAAATGGCAGGCAATGCCTTGTTCTCATGGCAACAGTGTAGACTGACAGTAGTAAGTCTGTTTCTACTTTAGGAAGAGGACTGAAAACGCAAATCTACCAACTTTTTAAATGTTTGAGCAATTTTAAGTCTCCACAAAAGAGATTTTGGTTGTCAGCATGACACTAACACGATGTTTTCAGAAGTGAATTTTCCATTTCCCAGCTCACTGAGCAAATATTAACCAGAACCAAAATAAAATCAGGGTAAGGCCTTTTTACCAAAGAGATTTTAACCTCCCTTCCATACATATTCTCATATGTAGAATATTGTGCAGGTGAAGCAAAGTGCTACAACTTCAAAGTACTTGGCAACGTATGTGTAGAAATGTTCCACTAACTGTATTCAAAACACTTAAGTAACCAAAACAAGCCCATGTCCTTCTAGATCGCCAGGAAACTTCGATGTCCTGAAACTCGGGACACTGCAGCATTTTCCACTTCAAGATTTGCTATGTGTCTACGCTGGATAGGTAAATAGGTAGGATAGGTTCAGCAGAGAGCTTACATGGACTTTCATATTTGGGCTATTAGGGGGGAAAAAAAGTACAAATGCAAGTCTGTCCTTAAAACATCAGTGAAATTTAATCAAACACAGCAGCACAGTCTCAACATCCCCCAAATCATCCTCCATTCACATGTGACCAAGGTAAAAGTAATTGCTTCACATGAGATTTACCTGAGGCTTTAAAGCAAGCAGATAAAAGACTATTCTCTTCTTTAAGCAGTGCTATATATAACATTCTTCATCACCTCTTCCCTTCTGGAATGTATGAACATCAAACAATCTCCTTCTGAAGATGCTCATCTCTCTCCACTAGCTCTAAAACTGAACCAGCTTCAACTAAGGACGAAGTTTTTAAAGTGTCCTACGGATGTGAAATGAATCCTAAAGCCATTCAGGTATTCTCACATCTTAGTCTGAAATTTAAGTCTTAATGCCCCTCTATCTAACTTCACTAACCGGTCCATTAGATCTTGTCTGGCATCTCTGGAGACAAACAGCAAAGGCCTAAAGTAAAGAGGGAAGTGCTCTGGCCTCTATGTTTAGTAAAAGAGACCACATCTTGCAGTCAGTATTGAAAAGTGGCTTAAACCTGCTCCCTGGCAAACTGATTCTCTTGTTTCCACAGTATAATTTTCAAAAATGTCCATGTGAAAATGCAAGCACGTGCACTAAGGATTATTTTGACACATGTTATCCATCATTTGGATTTACTCATTTTCCAAAATAAACTGTTTTGTCAGTTTTCCTGTGCATGTGAATTTTTGAGTAAAGGCAACGTGTAACGTTACAAGACACATGCATGTGCTGACCTTTCACAAAACCAAAATTTGCAGTAAAGCTAGGGTGGTGGGAAGCACTGCATTTTCATTTTGGCCACAAGACCACCACACAAAGATTTAAATAGAGAAGATGAATGGCCCTAGCTTGTGGCCTAATTCTGCTTCCTCACATGAGCGACCTGACTGAGAATGCAGCATCAACGAAAGTTACTTGCACAACAAAATGTTTATGTAAGTAGATCCTTTTAGAAAATTTATCTGCATATGACATGCACAAAATAGGCCTCTGCAGGTAACAGTAATTACAGGTTATTTCCAGATGTAATTCCAGAGGCTCTACATTCCTTTAGTTTGTCATGTGTATTTCTGCAGTACACACTCACTGAACCAAGTTTTGTATATTCCCTCCTACTCCTATAATCACAGTTTAACCCCTACTTTTACACAACATCACTTATTACTTCCCATCCTCAGGGTACTTACACATGCTCAGTTTATTAACAGACAAAATTCTTCCTTACTTGGCAAGATTATTTTTTTTAATGTTTTATATTTCCAGTTAAATACTATGCTGGATTTGACTGTATTTAGAAACTAAAATTCCAACCTTTATATATAATAACCCAACATCTATGGCACTCTGTGAAACCTGGCCAGGAAAAGTTACCAACACAAGTCACCTAAAGCTGCAGCCCCACTACCAGGCTGCAGAACAATGTAGCTATAATTCCTCATTTCTCTTGAGTCTCTCTTCTGGAAAAGGTTTATACCACTGCACACTTCCTCAAGTGAATTTACATGGGATCAGTTTGGAAGCATTCTGGTTTGACCAAACCATGGCTCACATTCTCACACTAAGGATTTTTCAGCACTCATGCATGTGGTCTCATAAATCGACCTGTATCTAGAAGAGCTCACAAAACACAGTGAGTGAGCAGCCTTGAACTAAGAAACTTACAGTCCTTGTGGCATGGGCTGGAGCTGCACTCATCCTCTTGTAGGCATTACCATGGCTGCATGACCCAAGCTGTGCAGGGCCAGTACTACTAGATATTTTCACTAATTCCATGCCTTCTTGCAGCTTCCAACTCCAATTATTTTGGAAGATGTAAAGGAATACTTCTCCTCCCTGACTCCCTTCCTGCCACAGCCCTGTATAAAAATCCACATATTCAAAAATTCAGACATCATAAAATAATACACTTTTCATCCCCTTAAAGGACTGCTCCTACCTTAAACAATACCCACTAAAAGCACTTCTGTAAGGGGGAATATCTGTTTATCTTCTGTATGTATCTGCATAGAAAAATACTGAAACAATCCTTAAATTGTATAACCAGGCTTTGTAGCAGAAGGAAGTTAATTCTGGAAGGGCACAGAACTTCCCACCCACACAGCGCCAGAGTGTGCCCGTCAAGGACCTCTGACTTTGTACCTATTGTGTTACATGAGGCAGGGATGGGGGTTAGTGTTTGCAGTCTGCAGTTTCTGGCAGAATCCCCAAAGTAATTTTCAATTAAAAGGCTAAATGCCGGTACTTGTCAAATGTGAAAACATACAGTGCTATAACAATACAAAATAGCTTCCTTACAATTAAATTAATTTCATCAGGTATTTAAGTAGGGGTTGCAAATATTATGCCTTTGGGTAACTTGAAGAAATACGTAGATGAAGTGCAATCATTTTCTGTCACTACTGTGTCTCAATACAAGAATACAAGCCTGGCTTTCAAATCCTTTCAACTGAATGATTCAAATACATGTAGGGTCAACAAACATTGGTATTTTTTTGTTTCCATTCATAAACTGGTTTTGTTAAATTAGACATGTTGCTAATTTTTGGTTTCACTGCTAGTCTGTGTTTTCCTTCTAAATATTTAAACTAGTGATAAATGAAGAAACAGTTATGCTTCCAGACAATCACAAAAAAAAAAATCAATGACTGACTAAAAAGAGGCAGTACTAAATAAATTATACCCTCCTGGCTTAACCTCCTTCTAGTCAAACTGTTAAATAGTATAATTATTTCTCTTTCATAGGTCCATAGAAATAGGCTTGGGAAATAGAACACACCTGATACAAGGAAAACACAGTAAGTGACAGATGACTTCTGAGAACTGAAGGCTCACTCTTAGCCCCTGCAAACTCCAGACAAGACATTCTTAAGCTTCAAGCTGAGCCTCTAATTCTTATATCAAATTTGATTGAGGAGTAAGAATTATGAAAAATATGAAAGTATATTTAGTCAGAATTTCAAAACAGTCTGGACCTCTAGCTATGGCTCTGGCCTGGATTCAGAGGATGAACTAACAAGACTTCCCTAAGTTTCCTTAGCTGTAATACTCTTGCAAGCATTTAACTTCTATATGTTTCCTTTCCCGCAGGTGTAAAGGGACAATAATGATGCTTACTCTAATTGGAAATGTTAGACATCTGTTGAAAACAATTCACAGCTACTTTTAATTTCATTAATTTTCAAATCTGTTAAGTAAAATAATATTTTCAAATGCTGATCTGATACATTAGGAGGCCAGTGCAAAGATCCTGTTCCTGGATCACTGTTTGAAGTGTTGCAGGATTTAAAAAAAATCTATGTGATTAAAACTTTGACTCAGCAAAGTCTTACAAATTAACTCTTACAAATCTTACAATTAAGTAAATAATGGAATTATCCTTGTACTTAAAATTATGCATATACACAATTTATGTGTTTAAACGCAGAAGTTTAACTTGGCCGCAAGAAACATACCACACAGAAAAACAAAGCAAGAATAAATCTTCATTTTCCTGTGCAGATGTAGGTGACAACCCACCCCCCCCAGCTTTGTAACTTGTCCTTCATTCATCAGCTGGTGTGTTTATTTGTGCTATATGTGATGTGACTAGCAGAACTTAGGCAATGAAAACTTCTTAATCAAGTGAAGATCTTTTGAAGTAAAAAGAGGACCTGCTCCACTTCTCAGAATGCAAGGTCAAGAGTTATATACACATGTTTAGAGCCCAGTTTCATTTAGGTAAGTTTACAACTAAGAAAAGGAAACATTTCCTCATACACCTTGGAAGTGAGAGTTACTGATACAAATAATGTTTTGGCAGTAACAGAAAGAGAACTAGGTAAGTATATTACCATTAATAATACATGTCCTTATGCAGATTATAGCTCTGTATCAGATCACACAGCCCACATGAGTAAATCAGAGAGAACTTAATTCCAGCTGCTGAACAGCACTACTCTTACCCCAGGACAATGCACTGCAGGAATGTGTTTGTAGGCACTAGCCTACCATCACAGCATCAAGGTTTTCAACCAGTAGATATATGAGCAGCCCTATATTCTATATTTCAGTACTTAGAACACAGAATCAGAAATATCAGCTGTCCCTCCAGCCTCACATTGTAAGATAGGGGTACAGTAAAGACTAACAATAGCTTGGAGTGAAACACATACATTGCTATGGTGTCAGAGAGGTGGAAAAGTAACAGATTTTTTTGAAGTTTTAGCTCAGCTCACCTCAATTTTATCTGCCAAGGGCATTATCTTACATTTATTGCAGAACAAAAAGGCAAGACTGAAGAGTCCTACCTCTGCACAACTTCCCTTAGGACACAGCCTTCACAAAATCTCAGAGCTCTTCCTTTGTATTCCTGGGAAATGCCCTGGGGAACCATGGGATATGTGGTTTTGACTTCAAAGTGCTATCAGAACTTATTAGTGGTGGATATGAGAAATTAGTTATTCCTACACGTCAAAAATGACTAGGAAAATATGGAGAAAGGAAAACCTACATTTTTGTTCTGTATTTGTTATTTATTTCTTTATTTCCCTTCATTCTTTCTCTATAGAGGCAGAATATGCTCATTTGTTTTCCACTTTTTTAGGCTTGGCTAGAGAAATACAATCAGTTTACCTGTGGCTTTGAAGACAAACAAGTCATGGGAGAAGGAAGGAATGAAGCATATGTCAGCAGAGGAGATGATACCTGAAACCTGAAGGAGACAGGGCAGAGAAGCTGCCCGCATAGGTTCATAAGTGCAAGGCACAACTGTAGACCAAACACTGCTCTGTCTTTAAAATAATGAAAGGAAACAAGTCACAACTATAGGCAGCATTTCTCATTCTGCCTTTATTACCTCCAGTGTATGCCCAAGATTACTTTTTCCTTCTCTTAAGCAAAACCAAAAATCACAGTTAGGTTTGGTTCTCCCTTCCAGTGGAACATCTTGCTTCGCCCATGGCCCCCACTACGCAGCCACAGTGACTCTGCTTCCTTCTAGCCTCAAACTTCCTTCCAGGATGATGACCCTGTGTCAGCCACGGGCACAGCCTTCAGCACTTGCCCAGGGAGGGCACTCTCTACATTGCTGCAATCAGTTTGGCAACCAGAGGTGGATTACATCAGTCAAACTGAAAGGTACCTGCATTCCTCACAGACTACCATGTCACCTGTAGTGACATGTACCTCTCATATGTCTGTCACTCTATGGTAACTACTTCTGCAGGTGCTCTTATACACCTGTGCAAGTTAACTGCCTGACTTGGCCTTCACTTCTCTATCTGTAGCTGCATCATGAAGTTCGTCGTATGGCAGAACCTGAGGCGTGACAAACGCAGTTAACTCAGCATACCTTACAGATGGTGGGTTCCTTTTCATTTGTACCTAATTTTTTACCCAACTGTTTTTAAGTATGTGAAGACCAGCACCTGCCAAACTGAAGATAGAGCTATGTTTCCTTATATTGTTTTGTAAGACCATTCCGAAATAAGAGAGAACACCACCTGTGTCAGGAGAAAAGGTTAGGGAAAGAAGAAAGTAAGTATGAGAGAAAAGTGGAAAAATATGAACTGTTACAATGATGAGGTCACATTCAAAACTGCTACATTTTTATCACCTTTTCATGTCATAGGATTATGGCACTAGAAGAGCAATTTTGTGAGCTAGTCTGCAATTGCCTTATCAAGCCATGAAAAATAATCCAGTTATTTCCATGTTTCATATAGATGGCTGCAGCTTTCTCATTAAGATACAATCTACTTTTGTTAATTTAAAAATAAGTTTTAAAGATATAGCCAGTTTTACCAAACCCTCCATTTTCACATATATAGGTTCCACTCTCCTATTTTATCAGGTTCAGATAATTTAGTTCCATATCCAGTCAAACTTGATTCGTTCTGAGAAGCCTAAGCAACTATATATTTAGCTCTCTGGTTTTATTTTGTCAGCACCTATGCTACTTACTTTTAATCCTTCTACTGCACTGTCCATTTTCTTAGAGAATTGAAATTCAGTGATTTTACCATTACCTTTAAGCACCAAAGATGAGATGCTATTAAGCCCATCAAAGGATGAAATACAACCTTAGGGAAATCAGCAATATCAGATTTTAACTCAACATGAGAAATTATATGGGTTCTGGTCTTTGCACCTTGAACAATAAATAGTAGAAGTAGAGGACGTAGAGAGAGAGCAGCTAAAGTGATCAATATTTTGCAGCTGTTGACTTACAAGCAGAGACCAAAAAGTCTAGGATTTATCAATCTGGACAGAAGATCAAGGGGAAATACAATCAGGATTCCCAAGATTATGAAAGAACTGTGAAAAATGAATGTAGAAATTTTATTCACAAAAATGCTGCCATTTTCAGGCCATTAGGAGGCACTAAATGAACATGTGATACAAAACAGATAAAGTACTTAGACAGTGGGCAATACAATCCCTGACCTTGCTACCACAGGAGATGGTAAGGTCAGAGTGTACCCATAGGTTCAGAAAGAGATTATACAAATTCATGGACAATAGGTCTGTAAGTGGATAATATCCAACAATTACTGGCAGTCTGCATACCAATATCCAAATATAACAACTTCTGGTGTGGGGGAGTGTAAGGACAACACACCACACCAAATGTCTTGGCTCCTGTGCACTCACTATAGGGTGTCTCCTGTGGGAAGGGCTGGAGCCACAGAGCTCCTGTGATCCAGTAAGGCATTTCTCCTTATATAGATGACCTTAAGAAACAGTCATTTGATTTAACTATTCACTAAGGAAGTGTTACACGACCTATATGCCAAAAACTTCAAGACAGCTGCACACAGGTCAGATTATTTGTGAAACATGCAGTCAGATTAAGATGGTAGAGGAGAGATGTGTGAAAATGTCAGAATGCATTAACCCACATTCCATACAGAGTAGAATTGCAAAAGTAAAAAAACCCAGTGATTATGCATTTCATTTGGAAGATCTGACCAAGAGTGTCACTCATTTATCTGGACTACGGTACATTGGTACATATACAGAAAGTTTTTCACAATTCAAGAATTGTCCCAGCTGCAGAAGTCATAGAAAATAAGTGCTTCATGTAGAAAACCGTTATTGTGTCAAAGCAGGATGCAACTTTAAGATTGAGGGTTCTATGATATTTTTTTTTTTTTGAGACAAACATTAAGAGAACCATCCTTCCTGTGAGTAATGAGGATAGCAAGTTCCCTGTACAAAAGCCCTTCTTTCAAGAGAAGTTCTCCTAAAACCATGAGGAGCATAGCACCTAAAGTAACACGTAACTTTTCAAGATATATTACAAACACAGCTGCACAAACGTTAGTGCATGAAAAAGAATTTTACCCAATTAGCACATAAATAATAATTTAAAAGCCCCTTTGGTGTAATTTTTTGTTTCAGTCAGAACTTAAATTGCAGTTGCAACTACTCAGATATCTATTTTATGGCAATCCACTTTCCGAAGGTTGAATCTACTTTACTTTCATTGAAAAAGATGTTTCTAAAATGAAACATCTGGCTAAAAGGAGAGAAGTTTTGGCATTCCTGGGCTTTAAAAACCTTACATATACAAACCTATGGTGACACACACACCAAGAGAAAAAAGAGGTAAGGAGAGAACTGTCATGGGCTTAATCCTGCCAGGGGGACAATTGTTTTTCTTCTGAAATAGGAGTATTACAGCAGCTTTTAGAGGATTTCAAAGGTACCACTTGATCAGAGAACATAAACCACTGATTGACATCCACATGAATTTCCATGCAGCGTATTTATTTTCATACACTGCTGCATTCTATTGTTATGAATGGGAAATACTTACAAAAGATTCTTCTTCGAATACTACGTCATTCTGATTAGACCACGAATATGTTAACAAGTTTATCAACAAGATTTTGTCTGTGTATAAGTTAAGAGAGTTTTTTTATGCACAGAAAATTATTCTGGCTTCACAATATCTTCTGTCCGTGGGTATTCAGAGATGGAAGCAGAGAAGGGCCTTTAACAAATGTATTTTTAAGCAAGTTATAAACACGAGTTAAACTGGGAATGTGAAATATTTTTATTGGAAAGTAAAAACCTCTTATCCATCTAAATGCATTAAGTGGAATAAGAATGCCATTTGTACTATTAATTGGTGGGAAAATTAGCATTCTAGAAAGATAAATTATAACCATGAAATTTGAAATACATGATGGCACTGTAAAGCAGCTTCTAGCTCTGCACACCGATTTGCTAGTCTTTCAGCAGGGTAATGACAGATGACCTTTAATGCAGCATTAATGCCTTCACTTCCAAAACTGTAAGTATTTGTTAAATTTTGTGGCTTTCCAGAAAGGGTAGTTTTCCCCACAGCATGAAGATTTGACCTACTACAGTGAAAATACTTTAAGGCATTACCAATTTAATCACAATCAAAAATAAAATCTGATGCAGTTTCTACACACTCCTTACAACACTGCCATTCAAGCACTAATCAAAGAGGAATAACTCAGGATCAAGCAAAAAATTATGAAGCTTCTCCATAAGACTTTTGGGTCAGCTTCAGCTTCAGGAAAGTGCATCATTCCTCTAATAAATGCATAGTGCTCCATAGTAACACCTGTTAGTTGTTCTTATTCCATGTCATTATGTTTGTTCCAGAATCTGGCTCTCCTATTACTTAGAAACCTAAACTGCAGCTCATATTTCCTCAAGACCAGTTTATATCAATTTGTTTTTAACTGTTGTCTTTTAAATAGCACGGCTTTTCTGATATTTTCTCCCATGGATATAAATCACAGCTCAAATTTCATTTTGCTATGCTAAATAAACCATTGCCAATTTAGTTTCTTCTTATAGATAAGCTTATCATTCCCATGATCCCAGTAACTCTTCTGTAGACTTGTTGAATCTTGATTTCCCCTTTTTTTCAACAAGGAAAATCAGAGTCATACATGGTATTCAGATACAGCTTCATCATGCCTTGTCAGGCAAAAATACTTACTGATTTCAACTGGGAAGATTCTGTCAATCTCACATTCCATTTGCCTTTTGTGCCTGAAACATACTGCTGGCTACTAGCTATCCAGTGACCTCCTAATACTTAGATATGTCCCTTCTTCCACTGTTTCCAAACAATAAGCTCCAGTTTACATCAGAATCTGTCAGTGATCCCAAAGTGGATGATCTTGCACTTCATTCCATTAACTTTCAGCCTAGTCCTATCAGTCCAAACTTCGAGGTCATCCATTTCTCCCTGTAAGTAATTCCCTCCCTTTCTGCATTAGCAATAGGTACCAACTGTATGTATCATCAATAAATTTCCTCAACATCATCTTCTTATGCCAAAGTCACTAATAAAAGTCTGAAATTTATGTGGTACCCTGACTGATCACCACAGAACTCTGGAACCTGCCGGCCCAGTAAATCCCCTCTCAACAGCACCCACTCTCCTCTTTGAGGCACGTCCTACCCACCCTGCTCATACAAATCCCCACCTCCTGCAGCCTAACACTGGGAGTTCCCTGTTGATCCTGACCAAATGTTCTGGTGCAAAATATCTAGAACAGAAATCCCTTTTCTAGATACACTATTGTTTTAAATATCACTTTACTAGGCTGTGATCTAAATTTGGCAAGCACATCTCACATGTCACTTTTTTTTATCTCAATCTGTAATTATATTTTGTCTTAAACACTTGTTCTTAAGCCTTGAAAGCACATTATATCCACTCATTGCTTTTCTGCCAATGGAGTGGAGGGCAGAGTGTATTACACAGAGATTGTTTGGTACTTTCTAACTCTAGATAATTTGATTGAAATATTTTCTAGAAAGAGATGACAGATGTGAAAAAGCTTCTGTGCAGTGGAAAACAAAATAAAATAACATTTCAGTTGAAATGAGGTAACTTGGAAAGAAATACTGTGTAACAGGGAATGACTAGCCATTATCTTTCAGAATAAAAGAATAAAGTAGGAGTACCATGTAAAATGAAACAAACAAACAAAATAATGTGGACTTAAAAGTGAGAGTGTCCTGTGGAAGGGATTTGATCGGTTTGTGAAAGTGGTATGCCACAATAACCCAGCACAAGATATTCTTAAGCTGCCAATTTCCAAAATTTGAGAGGGTCTATGCCTAACCTTATAAGAAATGGCCACTGTTGGTACTTCATTAAATGAGCATCTGCTCTGACACTGGGATTTTCACTGCAAAACATGATTGGGTGGAATACCTAACACAGCTAATTCATTTAATGATCTCCGATTATACCATCCATGACACTGAACAGAACTGAGGCCCTTTCATCAATACATAGTTAATATCCCTTAGAAATTAATGGAACATATTTCTGTATTCCATTCATCAATGCACACAGAATTCCAAGGCTGTACAATCTTATTTTATCATGCCTCTCAACAATTTACTCAGCTCTCTGCTGAAGTAAACATGGTCCCATGCTCCCCTTACACAGCTCAGAAAGTATTTTATCCCTTTAAATTTTATATTATTTGAAATTGTGTAATAATAAAACGTAACTAACTAGTCATATATTGAAAATCACAAAGGTAATTTTACAGGGAGCATTCAAGCGAAGCACCTCGTGTTCAATACAAACTCCATTTGATGGCATACCTGTAAGATCCACACACTCCAGAGAGTTCAATCTCAGCCAAAAATATGTTTCCTGCTGAAGCACAAGACAAAGTCACAGCCCTCAGAAGGAGCCTGTGGGTGGAAGAGAGTTGGGGGCTGAATGATTTTTCTCCCAAAATCAAGGAATTGTTTTGGCTTCTTTGCTGAGGTCATTTTGTGTCTGCATAGATAATAATAAATAAATACACTGTAATCACTGTGGATTTATGAGGCAACTAAAGTTATTTGGGCTTTTGCAGAAAGCAAGGCTGGGAAAATAAGCTGGCAATTTTTTTATGTGTCATATTCCCAACTAAAACAAGCTTAAATATAATTTTCCTTATTCAGCTATACTTGGGGGAAACAATAAAAAAGAACCAACCACAGCTGGCATTTAACCCATAGTCTGTGGGTAGCTATATTATGTGCCCACTTTGCAGGCTTCAGACAGAGCACTCACATGCTGGTTACAACACTGGCAAAGCAAATCCTACACCCTTGGCAATCAGTTCTCTTCCTGCTTACTTTTGTGTCTTAAATTAATGTTCTAAATCCTACACCATTAGCAACACTCTGCTGATTTTGTGTCAAACTTATGAACACAATACAATCATCAGAGAGTTTTTCCAGGTGAGGCACTACAGAAATAAATCTCACATTTTATTTTGTTTGTTTTTTCCTGAAGGGAAAGGTTCTTGATGTGGCATCTTAATTTGGGTATCTATTGACTAGTGTAGCAAACTGTCCCTACATCCAAGATCCCAGCTGCTTCCTCTACAGATGTTAAAACTTTCTGGAGCTTCTACAGGAAAAAGCTACAGTTAAAAATATTAGGAAATAATACCATTATATTTCCTTACATGGACCTTATAAGGTCAATTCACCCTGGCACATCACCTTAAGAATGCTGTGTTTTGCTGAAGTGATTTTCAAACTCTTGTTAAATTAAGTGTTGTTTTTTCCTCAGAAAGGCCCTTCCCACCACAGGAACATATAACTGGAAGGTACTAATGCTGTTAGTTTAGTCCTAAGTTCCGACTTACCTACAGCTTTGGCTGTAAAAGAACACAGGGACCTCTTTTAGGGCCCCTACCAACACACTATACAAGAAATACATACCTCAGCCTTCATGCCATTTTATTGCCAGCCTTTTGCCATTTCATCTGTACATTTATTTAGGTAGACTTACTTAAATGAAATAAACACCGTATGTTCCTTTTCTATTTTTAAGTCCTCCAAAGGACTCTAGATCTCATCCTTGTACCAAAGCTTTGCAGAGATAAGAGACACAAGGGAAGGAGACACAAGGAACCCCAGCCATTTTGGTTATGAATGCACAGCTTTTAAGTGGTCAATAAATTAAATTTTACCTTCCCCCAAACATAATCTACTGAAAACAGTCAGACCTTTCACATACAGTGAAAATAAATTTTTGGCTGACTTAGCGGGAAGAACTCAACAAACAGAATGAAAAGAATAAAAATTTTTGTAACAATATTGGCAGCCTACGCATTCAAAGCTGACAAAAGGATATTCTTAAGAGAGAAAAATTCTTGTATCTTCTGTAGGGATGGTGACACACATCTAAGGACATTCAGGAACAGGGCCCTAAAATTAATCCTTATTTGCTTGCTGAACACAGCATTTCCCTGTTACTAATGTTACATTCAGAGATACCAGTTTACTTAACAGACTTTAAATTATCTGAGTAATATAACTGAATATCAATTATCACAACTACCACTTGAGGCCCACATGGGAGCTAAGATGTGAACCTTAATGCCTAAAGACGAAACAAGATAGTCCTTCCTCCATGTACTGCCAAAGCCTGTGTGCACTGAAGCAGTTAAGGTGACAGCACAGGCAAAGGAAGGTGACAGAACATACAAATAAAAAGAATGAACAACACAAGACCACTTCCAGTTACAGCACTTCTACATTCTGTATTTCATTTCCATGGGTAAGATAGCCTATCACTACCAGGAGCCTAGCCAGATTTAGTTAACATGGGTTGCCTTTAATTTCCCATTTGTGCTAGACAGAAGATTCAGAGCACTTAAAAATGCCTATTTGCCCAACTATGAGATTTTGCAAGGTTTTAAGAGTCAGGAACAATATATTGCCCAACAACAACTACTCTGTGAAGTTCCCTGAAGTCCACAGCAAAATTCCCATTGACTCAAGCAGAGCCAGGACTTCCTATCAATTCCCCAGAGGTCAGCTGAGTTCTCAGTGCTGAGATCTGTTAGCTGTGTGCATTGCAGAGAGCTAGTATCACCAACCTTTCAGCTTGCACTCACTCTTCTTGTGATCATTTTTGCATGTGGTGGTTTCAGCTTTGTATATTTTACAGATCAAGAAGCTACCACAGCATTCTGGGTTTGTTTTATTTACTTAATGCAATAACAAAGCATGGTTACTGTCTGTTTTCCAACCAAAAGTGCTGCAGGGCTGGAAATTAGATAAAACGTCATAATTAATCTGGTTTTCCACCACCTAGCTCTTTTTAATTGCCCATTTACGGCAGATCAGTTACTAAAACTTCCCTGCTTCAAAACAGGCTTCAAACCATGTCTCTTTAGCTTCAGTTACACATTATCCACAGAGCTTAAACTGTTCTTGCCTTTCTAATACATGTATGAAATCTGAAGACAAACTTGGATTTGGATGAATTGTTGTCTCCATGTGAGGAAGCACTTGACCATGGAAAGACGCTGCAGTTCTTTGACAGTGCTGCTCCTGACAGCTTCCACCATCACAGTCTCTCTACCTTCAGAGCCTCCACAGCCACATAACAAAGAGGAGACTAAGATAATTTTCAAAAACAGATAGAGCCTGAGTTATGGGAAATTTTGCAAGTTTGGTTTGCTCAGGTTCTTGTGAATTTTTCCTGCAATTTGTCTATATTCTATGTGTGCTTTTGTGACTCCTAAATTTCACTTTGAGTTTCAGGTTCAAACAAGAACGTCAAAAGCTCGAATTGAAACTCACTTGAAACCATTAGGTTTCACTTGCAAAACTGTAAGTGGGCTTCAACATTTCAAAGGCGCAAATTAAGGAATTCATGAGAAAATTGCAACCGACAGTTTTATAGCTGAATGAAAGTAGGCAAGCTTTGCGTGGCTCTCTAAGAAACACTTCACATAGCAGTTCTCCTGGCTTTGTTCTTACTGTATGTGCAGAAATGGGCCCTTTACACTCACCTAAGATGCTGCAATACTCTAATATGCCAGATAACTTTTTCTTTAAACTGCTACTTAAAAATCTCTCCTCCCTACTCTCTCTGGAGCAGAACCAGCCCTAAGACCTTTGGGCAATGAGCTTTTATAATAATTCCCCCAAAATCTCTTCCCCTATTTTAGGACTAAGGGGTTCCTTGCTCGTGGCTATGCACCAGCTGTCATTATCTACAAAGACTAAAATGCCAAGGATGACCTTCAGCTGTCAGCTCTGCCCCTCTGAACAGGGTGTTACAGGATGTCTCATTCAGCATTTGCAGTCACAGGAGAGGGGAGATTCTTTGGTTCAGAGCAGGGAATAGCCTCCACAGCTGCAGAGCACAGGAGGCCCAGGGAACTTCCTAAGACCAGCAGCTGTGGAAGCGAATTTTGGCTGGATTGGTCCATTATTGTTGATGCACATAAGGCCTCAAAATCAGTGTCAGGAAATTGTGCACATGCAGAAAGGTCTTATTTTTCACAATAGGTATACAACTGTGTAACAGTTAAGCCTTGCTTTAATGTTATGTTCAGCACTGTTAGTATTAATAAAAAATTATGCTGGCTCTTCCAGTCAAGTCATATTTAAATGAAAACTCAGACCTGTCACCACCTCCCTTTTCAACTAAACCAGTCCACCAGTGAAGCAATCATGACTTGAAAAAGTTGTCACAAGAATGATGTTAAACTAAGTCAGCATCTCTTCTTTCATACTGCAGCATGTATGAAGTTAGGAACATTCATTTTTTTACTCTATGACTTAAACACCAATTATTTACAATCCCAAAATACCCAGCAGTATCGCTGTATGCCCAATCTCTTTGCAAAAGTTCGTTTCTTAGAAGTTTCCTAGGAGACCTACATGAAGACAATGAAAACTAACCCAGTGTTTGGCACTACACTTTTTTTAGTACTTCTGGCTCTGTCATTATTATCCCCATCTGAAGATGGGGAGATTTCCTGTCACTCTGCTGCCAAATTGCTTGAGCCTTTGTATAAACTCTGAGCTAACTCGTATTATTTTTGCACCTTGATTTCAATCCCTGTAACATAGAGACAATTCTTGCCTAACTTCCCACAGGTATGTGTTTAGCTCATGACCCGCTGATATTCTCGGATGCAAATTCAGAACATAATTAACAATACAGTAACCCCAGTAAGGGCTAGGAAGACATTTTTGCACAACATTCATGCAGACACTAGACACGATTTTTCTTTCTTCCAGTTTCAGTCTGAAGTGGCAAAGACTGACCCTCCAAATCTAATGTCTGCAAAGCAGCAGCTTCAGCATTCCCTACTTCATACCCTGTAGAGCAAGCCAAAACCTAAGAAAGAGACTTGCTGAACAGCTGAACAACAAAGGCAGAAACAGATCCATTCAGCAAGGAGAGCCAAAGGAGTCAGAGAGAGAGCCAAAGCCACCAGCTTGCTCCTGCTGGCTATGCAAGTAAGAAAGAACCCCAGAACAATGGAGAGAGCAGAGCAGCATTACACTGGGGTCATTTGGTTTAGTTCCCAAATTGCTGCTAACAGATGCCTTGAGGGAAAATTTGCTTTGCATTGCTGCTGCCTCATCACCCTGGAGCCATGTACCTCATGTTCAGTTTGGCAAACTGCTTCTCCTTGTCTCCTTCATCTACCCAAGCTGAGATCCAGACATCAATGGGCTCATGTGGGGGGCTGGCTCCCCTGTGTTTTGGATCCATCCCTAGAACTAGTAATTATTCCTTTGGCAGTGCTGGTCTGCCAGAGAGCATCTCCCAGCCCACTCCAGTGGAGTCATGAAAAAAGTGCAGTTAAGAAAAGGATTGATACAGAATGGGTAAACTGACAAGCAGGAAATGATCAAAGCCCACTTGAAAAGGTCAGGAACAGATGATTGTGAAGTGGGACAGGTCATTAAAGGAAAGAACACCAAAAGGAACAGATCACAGGGAAGGATAAAGAATTTGGGGAACAAATATAGAAGAAATAGTACAACATACTAGCGGCCCCCAACCTATAGATTAAAGCAACACACAGTAAAGTTGCTTGTGACACAGGAAATGAAAAGGTTCTGAAGACATGGAAAAGGTTCTGAAGCATGGAAAATAAATTACAATGTTGCCAAGAGTGTGATAATTGCACAGTGTTGTTGACAGTAGCCAACACAGGTTGGGGAGCACAGCTCTTTATCTCCCTTCACCAGGTTAAAATCATTCCACCTGATTCCCCTCCAGATTTGGGGAGGGGTTGTGGAGGTGTGGAAATAAACATCTCTGGTTAGAGAAATTTGGCCCTGGAGTTGGCCAGGTCTAGCTGGCTACAACATGTGTAGGCACGCCCTGCAGTCAAGATAAAACAGTCACAGCCTATTTTCCTACAGACAAGAAAATGCCACACAAAATGTCCCCAGCACTGCTTGGGGCTGAACTGGCATCTTATTCTTAGGGCTGCTCATTTTGGTGCTCTTGCAAGTAAGATGGTGACAGACATGTGGAAAAGTGGTCAATGCTGCTTTCTGGGCTGATTCTGTCTCAGAGTATGATCTTAACTTCCTAAAGTACAACTCTGCCACACTTGACAAGTACCCAGTAAACCAAAAAAATTTTAAAGATTCCTGCAGGAGATCAGATGAAGGAAAAGACCCCTCCTGTGAGAATCAGAAGATAATGAAGTTTCTTCATTTCTAACCAAATAAACACTGGATTGTTTATCTTCTTGTCCCCATTTCATGTACATGGTGATTTTGAAATATTTCTGTTTATTTTATAATATGCAGCAAAATGAATGTTCCTTACACACTGAAATAAACAACCCTTTTTCTCCCTGCCAAACACACACAAAATTCTACACACAAGAAACTTCCTTCCACATCCTTCCTTTGTGGTTGTGAACTCCTCTGGGGCTGACAACTCCCAGCAGATCCAACAGAACACTTGCCATTGCTTTCAGTCAAAATACAATTGCACCCTTTTCTTATAGCAGGCAGAGAGTTAATTGAACAGAGCTGAAGATGTATTGTAGGAGACAGGAGTAAATCAAATTATATGAAAACATTCCCACGGTTTTGATTTACTTCACAGAAAGAAGCAAAATATTAGACATCTTATATTACTTCACATTTGCCTGGAGGGCAAATGTGAGGTAAATGTTCAGAAAATTCTAAAAATGTAGCAATAAGCCCCTTCTAAGTTCTCTGTGAAAAAAATGCATTACTGAGAATACAATATTATTCTAAGATGATGAACAGAAGTCTCTGAACCCACTTTGGAGGGCAATAGTTTCCACTGGTTTAGATGGGATATTCCTTTGCAAATCTGAAATTGTGAACTAATAAAAATTGTAAACAGAAGGGCTCTCGAAGCGGTGAACTGGGCAAGTTTGTAGTGCTGCTGACATCTACTGAGAGAAAGCCAAATTGCACATCTTTGCAAAGGGATGAGCCTCCTTTGGCCCTTATTTGTTGTTTGCTCTTCTGCTTTTCAGACGCATTTCATGCCTGCTTGCATATTTATTATCTTGTATCAATATTCACTTGCTTCATTTAAGGTCAGTGAGTCAATAGATATATTATAGGAAACGTCAGGGAGGAGATAAAAGGGGCCTTCAGGAGATGGCTTTATCCCTTACATAAATGCTGCAGACTTGTTCTTACAGCTGCAAATCTGAAAGCTCAGATTGACACACAGGATCAGGTGTATCAGGATGCACTTCTAGCTCATACTGACTGCACATAAACCCCTCAAATTGTGGCAGCTGAAGCCAAAATCCACATAGTACAAAACACTGGATTTAAGAAACCGTGCTCCAAAAGTAATATTGAAAATGTAGTATCATTTGTTTCCTATAGGAAACAAAACATTTAGCTAAACTATGGCAGGAATAAAAATATCACAACTATGAGAATTGTACACAAAAAAAACCAAGTCAGAAATACTTTCTGATGTGTGTGTCTGTTGTCACAGTGACACATGGCAGTGACACTATTCAAGCAATTCAAGAAAAATTTTTGCTGGTACCTTGTGCATTAAAAAGCACGTTCTTTCCCCATGCTGAACAAAGAATTCATAGCCATCCATAGAGCCATAGAACAATAACCATTACTACAGGTCTCATGTCTAAGGATTTCATTCTACAGCAGGAAAGGTGTGTCTATCTCAGTTTGGGTAACAGCAGTTTGGGGGGCGTGGGGGAAGAAACAACATAACCTTCTAATAAAGTTGGAGTGAGTCAGGGTGATAATGATTGAGTGGGCACTTGTTTCTCCACTTCTGGGGCAATGTTCTCATCACTGATGTTACATTGAATTTACAGGATTATAAATAAAAACTAATTTGGCAAATAAATATTTGTAACATAGAGCAACACAATATTTCTATAAGTGAAACCTTCACAGTCAAAATTAAATATCACATTACAAGATTTGATCTAAGTTGTTATGAAATGCCCCCATGACCTTGACAGAGCCAGGATTTCAGTGTCTGCAAGAGCTTTTCACAGTTGTTTTCTACAGATTCTGAAACAGATGTAAACAGGAGACCTTTGGCTCATGTATCTGTTGTATAAAATATCTCCATCACTAATTTTTGGACACAGGACTAAGTTCCAACATTTTTAGGTGAGTAGGTCCAATTGATAAAGCTGATACACACACAGCTCCCACTTAGGTTCTGCTTTGAAAATCACACATAGGTTAAAAACTGCAGGACAGGATTGGAAACCCTCTCCTGACTGTTCTCTAATGGAAGGATCTATGCCTCAGTTATCACCTTGAATTTTTCTTCATACCTAAAGCTTGGCTTCTACATACATTCTGACATGCCACATGGGAGGACTATACAGTTCAGCACTTACCAGCAGGATTCATGTAGTCATCACTCATGTCTAATCCAGAATACATTCCTATTTCTCACACTGGCCTCCTCAGAAAAAGTAGCTGCAGCCTTGTCTGTCTTCCTAGAGTAGGAAAAGGTGAGTTATACTGCTTCTTCACCAAAATAATGCTTTGAAGAGCAACTGGAAACTAATCTTTCTCTTCAACACATCAGATAGGTTTAAACCCATGTTCTCCCTTTCCCTGAGGTTTGCTAAACTGGGTAACAGCTTTCCCTGAGGACATAAACCTACACCAGTAGAGAGCAGTTTGCAGGCCCCTGGCTAATGAATTTTTCTGAGACATTCAACAAACAGAAGGGAACAGGCTCTGCAATAAGAGGATTTAATCCCAGCTGAATTCTACAGACACCTAATCATTTGATGGTGTGATTTCAGAGAAATGAAAGTCATTTAACTTCTGAAAAGAAATACCCAGGAACCTTATTTCCTGTCAGATCGCTAATCCAGAGTACCCCTTACTGTTTCTCTTTCTGCTTTCTGGTGTGACCTGGACCTTACACGGATCTTTCAGAGGGGGCTTCTCACATATTTTATAAGAAGCCCTGGCACTTAACTCATGGCTGTGCCTTTCATGCTGTACTCAGAGCTCTAAAAACTGCACAGCACAGTGCTCAACACTGTTACATCTCAGTCTCAGAAAATCCCTCAATTAAATGCCATTTATACACTCATATCAATGCATTTACAATGGGCATTTAGGAGAGTTAAGGATCTACAGAAGCAAAATCCCATGGCCTGGTACTTGGACGGAATTCTAACACACTGTTATGTTTAAAAATACACAGATCAGAAATAAAGATGACGGAGCAGAACATATTCGAACAACTGTTCCTGAACAGAAATAATTTCCTTATTCTATTACAAATCTATTTCTGATTACCTAAAAAGAATGTTGAAGCACATGACTTTCTAGAAAAAACTTGGTTCCAGAGATGAGCCTCTGAAAAGGCTCACTCTGGCTTGCACTCACGGAAAACCAAGGCACTCAATATCAACATTTTGGCAATCCTAATAACAAAAACTGCCAAAAATATGTTGTCTATCAAACATACACGGAAGAAAGATGTTAGAATATTAAGAACAGATGTCACAGATATCTTCGAAAATACTCATGCTCCCCAAGTACTCTGCAAGGCAATATGCACAAAACCTCATTGAAAGATTACATTAATGCATCTTGTTCAAATGCTTCCAAGTGTCATATATGTATGTAAACTTACTTATAAAATATGTACCTTTAAAGATGTTAGAAAGGAGGATAGTGTCGTAATTTGATAATGGCTTTGTATCTTAAAACTTTAACAGTTCAATAATGCAGTAAAGACTACTTTTTACAGGATGTTATTTAAACCATTTTTGGTGTGTGTGTGCAAGGTTTTCCAGTTATTGAGTATTCATTTATTTACATTTTAATTATTATTCTACTGACAAATAAAGTTTAGCAAAAAAAATCCTTTTAGAAAAACATGTAAACAACGTAATGAAAGGAATCGTTGTAGAAGAATAGGATGTTGTTTAAAATTAAAAGACCACTTAGAAAACCAAAATATCTTAAGAGTTCATTTGAGCAGGCACAGAATATGCTTTCTTCCTCTGCTCTATTTATTTTCAGTATTAACAATTCTAAACAGTAAAAATTAAGCCAATTTCCAAACAGAAAATCATGGGAACTGGCTGATTTATTTATTTATTTGTAAACATAGGAAGCACTGGATTCTTTATAAGTGACAGAATTTTAAAAATAATTTACCTTTAAGGCTGATGTCCCAGATTTCAGGCATAGAAACTCAGCTTATACAACTGAACCCAAGATTTTCATGTATGATTGATTCAGGTGATAGAGTGTTAAAGAAAAAAAGCAACAACAAAACAAACAAAACTGCCCCCAAACCCTACTGAATATTTTAATGTTCCCAGCAAAATAATGGGCATTGACACCATTGTGGTTCTAATGGGATGACATTTTCAAGTAACAGTCAAGAAACCAGAACACTGCAGTTTGAACTAACGATTCTGACTTTTTAGATTTTCCTACTGAAATCAGAATTTCAGTAAGAAGTGGATCGCGGCTCTCTAAGATAGGCCACCAAAGATAGGCCCACATGTGAGCATGCAGAGCCTAAACCAGATTTGTCTTGACGTTTAAACGTGTCTCCATGCTAAACTCAACTAAAGATTTTCTGAGATAAACGATTTACTATTTGTTGTTAAAAATACTGTGCTGAACTCAGAAATGTCATGGTGTGGATGATATAACAGTAACGTAATAATGTTATAGTAAGACAATACACTCCTAAAATGTAATAGTAGCAACAACACTGGCATTTTCTGTCCTTTAAATTTTTCAAAACAGGGCTCATTTCTTCTTACCGTACATTGCTGACAGGATAATAGCAACACAGTGCTGACAATACAACAATAACGCTTTCCCGGCCAAGGGTGGGCCGGACGCCCTCAGCGCTCGGCTGTGGAACCCCAGGCCATGGAGGCCGGGCCGGCGCTGCTCCCGCCGCACAGCCCAGGAAAACACGGTGTATTTCCACGGCCACCGGCATGTGTGAGGACTTCATGGAACACGAGCAGATTTAACCCTCTTTTCGAGAGTACACATTCACAGCCTTTGCCGAACTAGGCTCTAAAACACGATTTCTTCTTCTCTTTTTTTTTTTTCATCGTCCCCTTACAATTAACAGATGTGAAGGAAAACTTGGCATGTACAGACGGCTTTATTTTTTTTTTTTCCCTTTGAATAACCTGGTTATATCCAGTTTCCGCAGCAATTGTAAGAGTGTTTACATTGCGGGTCCTTGCCCGCCCCCCCCCCTCATTTCCCTCTTTTAATAATAGAAAGCAGACGTGGCTGCGCGGTGCCCTCAGGAGGCCGCGCAGAGGAGGGCGCTGCCGGCTCCGCGTGGCCGCTCGGGCGCGCAAGAGGTGCTGCGCGGGGTTATTTATTTTGTTCATATCTGCAGACCCCCAGGGCCCCATTCCGCCCTCCCTGGCTGCGCTCCAGGCCCAGGCTGTCAGCCAGGGAGAGTACAATATCTCCAGGCTATGGCCCATTTAAAGTTTTTCCTCAGCTCTCACCGAACTTCTCCTCGCAGCTCAGGGGGAGGCCACGCCATCTCCTCCCGCGTGGAGCAGCCCCGGACCCGCCGCCAGCCCGGCCGCCGCTCCGGTTCCCGTCACCCCGGGCTGTGCCGCCCCGCACAGACAATCCCCGAGCTGGGGTCCTCTCCACAGCCCCAGTCCGGGGTGACTTGCAGGGCGCAACTCCCACTTTGTGTGCTTCCTGTCTTCTGAAGCTCCGTAAGGAGGTCTGATATTTAATTAAAGTATCATGACAAAACTAGATATTTAATTACATGATGATATCAGCTTGACAGAACATCATAGATCCACAGAAAATTGTGTTAGAGTTGGAGTTAAGCTGTTAGTCAGAAGCTACAAACAGGCCAACTGTATTCCTCAAGCAATGGGAACAGATAGAGGATCAGGCAAGGCTGTCAATAAAAATATCAAAAGATGTTTTCAAACCCTCTTAGTTTTCAAACGTTATCATGCTTGGTTACTCTACTGACATGAGGTTACACTACCTAGCACATTGCTCATTAGCAGGTCTTCATTAACCCAAGCAGAGCTTGCACTAATGAGATTCCATTGCTACGATTGCCCTGTCAAGCCAGGCAGGGTTCCAGGGTGCTGCCTGCTGCCACACTGGTATCTCATGGCATTACAGTAGGAGTGCACTAATTATAGAAAACACTAGTTACAATTTCAAGCCCTAAAACAAGTCCCAAACAAGGCCATTTTTGTGGGCAGGAAAAAAAGGAAAATTGGTTTCTCTCTACCTTAGGGTTTAAATGGCAGCCTTGAAACATTGGCACAACGACAAAAGCCACAAAATGCCTTGTATGGCACAGCTCTGCAATGGGGAACAGGGTGGTCACAGAGGGGACATCAGCTCTTCAGACAGAAGCACAGATTGAGACTTTCCTGAGGACATAGCTCAATCAATCATCACCTGGGTTTAAGCACCTAGTCCAACCACAAACAAAGCACTACTGGACAGGTGAAACAAATGGCAACACTGATTCAGACTGATCACATGAGTCTCAGTTGTTTCTGCTGTTCGGAAAAACACTGCTCTCCTGGCAGGCTGTGTGCCAGGTTGAGTATTGTCCTTACACAGGTGGCAAAGAATCATAAAGGCAGCATAACCATCACTCTGGGGCTGCTCCAGCTAAATCGAAAACAGGAGTAAGTTGTGTATCCACACAGTATCCTGGTTTAACTAGTACTGTTGGGTGATCCTGTATTATACAACACCTGTATTAATAATAGAAAACCATAACCTAGCAAAACATTTCCTGCTGCAGTGATAGGCTGTAAGGAGGTCTCCTGGTTCTCCATGGGCTAGACATGGCCCCATGGTCCTTGATCAAAGCCCATGTACAATGTATTTAAATGCTATTTGATCCAGGGGAGCCCTGTGACATATAGCACTCCTACAAACATCCTCTTATATTACTACCACAGATATCCATCTCACTGCACTGTCCAGGCAACAAAGTATGGATTTCATATCGAGTTTTGTGATAAAGTGTAATCCGACTCATGTCTCCTCTACTCCACTAGTAAAGCTATTTACTTAGACATCAGTTTAGCAAGGAACGTAAGTATAGGCTAGGTTTAAGAATGAGTGCCATGCTGTCCTTCCTTACACATCTGGAAAAGGTGTCTTGGGTTTTTATCCTAATCTCTACATCACTGATTCTTAGAGCCTCCAAATATTTTGGAGCTATCCTTTCTTACACACTAATGCACAAAAAAGAGCACACCAAGTCCTCTGGAGCACTTCCCTCCAAAGCTGTGGCAGAGTTATGGACAACATACACAAGTTAGACAGATGCGACACAGACTGAAATACAAACTGCTGCTCTCTCCAGACCTATGAAACTTTATCTCTTATCTCCCTGTTTTTAAAGATAGGAAAAGTGCAGTTCAGGTGACAGTATCCCACAGACCCATTCCACTAGTAAAAGCACAGTCTGATCTCTGAGGAGAGGGAGCCCCTATTCTAGGAAGAAGTGTGTGATACCTCATAAGACAGGCATAATGGATGAAATATGACATGGTGCTTCACCAATTACCTTTATGCTAAAAGCCAAACACAATTGATAACCCTGAGAACTGCTTGCAAGATAGAGGACAGAGCTCTTCTCAACATCTGGCTAATATACCTGACTTGTACTCTTTTTTCAGGAAGATTCTGATAACCTTATAACAACATATGCTCTTTGCTGTGTTGGTTTTGGTTTCGGTTGTGGGGTTTGATTGCTTGTTTTAAACAAAGTGCTATTTATAAAGTAGTAAGTGATAACTTTACCATCTAATGAAATATTTACTTTTTCTACATCTTGCTTTCTTTTCATTTTAAAAATTTCTCTGCATATAAGTATGTGGCACATGAGCACAAAAGTCAGCTTGTAATGTATGTACTACCTAGAAGTTTTTTATCTTTGGATCTCTACAAAACTTAAGAATGATTTAGGAAATAAAAATACCTAAATAGATAAATGAGTTAGCATTCTAAATGTACATGTCAAGTGTCTCAACAGCCATTAAGTACAAACCTATAAACTTCATTTCCTCTCTACCGTATGGTAGTTTGAGTTAAACGAAGGGTCAAGACAGAGCTTGAACTCTTTTGCCTGTAGACAAAGCACCAAAAGAATGCATAAAGAGAATTTTCATCTGCTACAAATGATTTGAAGCTAATTTTATTACTGTTTTTTATCAGCGTTTTTCATTATTGGGAAAAAGTAATCAGTGTTGGAACGGGGCAGAGCTGATAAGCAAAGCATTTACCCATACTGCCCCATCCTTTTAGCAAGATCAGAAAACAAAACCGGAGGAAGAATTCAGAACTGTCAGTGTATTTCAGATTCAAGATCTGATGAGCAATTTCCCTTAAATTCCATGAGAGTTAAGATGTCCAAACCACACCCTCAGGTTTTAACTATGAATACAACTGCAAAGAGTGGCTGCCCTGTAAGAGGGGAATGCTGCAGTCATGGCATGGGCAGCACACACACAGCAGCAGCACATCCCCACATCACAATTATCCATTTACCCCTTCAGTGCAGAGCTGTTCTCTGCAGTCAGTGCTCTGTGAGCACCTGCAGATGAGAACTGAACACTTTCCCATGGGAGATCATTCAACAGATAATTCCTCTGTTACAAGATCTGCTTAATATTCACAACCTACATTTTCCCCTTAGATTTATCCATTCCACGTTATTCCCTGTCCTTCCTCAAGTGCACCTCTCTGAGTTATAAACCTCTAAATAATTTGTCTTCCTCCTCTGTGTTCCTGTAACAATGAGTAGTTTGCACTTTCTGAACTATAACACTACAAATTTCCGGTGCATAGTTTTAGCAATAAAGAATTAGGTATTCTAATAAATACAAGGATAAAATTAAGGAAAATTAACTACTAAGCTATAGATCAACGAGCAAGAGGTGAAACTGCCAAAGAGATGCTCTTATTAGATTATCAAACTCAAGGCTGATTTATGGCTTTCACTGTGCTTCGTTATCCATCACGTTTATAGTGTGTAGAAAGGGTTACATAGCACAAATTGCCTTGTTTTAATTAACAGTGAAGTTTCGGATAGCATGGCTACCCTGATCTGAGTCTAGGTTACTTTTTTTGTTTTCAAAATATGAAAGCAGAAAACATATTTTATTAATTTGGGAGAGCTGTAACAGAACCAAATACAATACACTTGTCAGCCTACAACTTTCTAACATGCCTATGATTTGCCCAGAAATGACAAGCTGTGGAGTAGCCCTGCTGAAAGGGCTCTGAGGATCTTGGTAAAGAGCAAGCTGCTTGAGCCAGCAGTGTACCTGTTCAGCTTGGAGAAGGGGAGACCTCAAGGCGATTGAACAGCTTTCTCCAGTACCTATACGGTCATCATCAAAAGAGAGAGCCAGGCATAAACTGAAACAAGAGAGGCTTTGTTCCCAGCCTCACAGGAGGACAGTCATACTTGGGAACAGATTATCCTGAGAGATTGCATGGTCTCCATCCTTGGAGGTTTCCAAAACCAGTCTGGATTACGGCCCTGAGCAATATCATCTGGCCTCAGAACTGACTGCTTTGTGCAGGAGCCTGGCCAGGAGCTCTCCTCAGGTCCCTTCTAACCTGAACTGCCACACGAGCCCAGTCTGACGCAGGAACAACTTTGTCAGCTAGCACAAGAGAGACTTTCTGAATTGTACTCAACATGTCTGCCTCTCCCACCTCTGAAAGGGATGATGACCTGTAGTTCACACTAGCACAGTAGTCCCCTAAAACTTTCTTAATCCAGTGGTACAGCACAACTCAGCCAGTGACTCAATAATGTTGGCAGCCAGCTTACACTTGTGCTCCTGCTAGTGACAGCCAGGGTAGGAAACTGCAGAAATGTGCTGATGTTGACAGGCTGGGCTGTGGGGAAGCATAAATTAAACTGAAAGTGGAAATTGAAGATTACTAAATCCTGAACACGCTACAGAAGAATTCTTCATTTTGTCCAGGGCACCCAGCAACAAAGGTACAGATCATCTCAAAATTATAATTTTTTTTTTTCACTGCAATGAATGGAGTAGTTTTAATAATATGTGGAAATA
Organism: Corvus kubaryi; assembly: GCF_017639235.1. Lineage (NCBI taxonomy): Eukaryota > Metazoa > Chordata > Aves > Passeriformes > Corvidae > Corvus > Corvus kubaryi. The sequence continues at coordinate 13,689,402 of NW_024581133.1, read as the reverse complement.
ACTGTTCAACCTCAGACACATGATTCACTCCTCCCAAAGTAAGTGGTTTTGCAATTATAGCCCACAGTAGAGGCTTCTCTAAGGAATATAGAGAAAAACCAAAAACTGAGCATGCTTTTGCTAGCCATTGACTCATCACAGTTGTAATACCAGGATCAGATCTGGACTACAAACAGTATTTCATTCAGTCTTGTCGCTTCATTGCTACCTTTTTAAAATACTTCGGTGGATAAAAATATCTCTTCACTGTTTGTAAGGGATACCACATTCTTAGCACTATCACATTACCAAAAGTAAAAAAGATAAAGACAGCATCTTTCAAATATTAAGAATAACTTTTAAAAATTATTATTTATCATTTTCTTTTCAGCACAATTTAAGTGTTATCATAACTGGAATGAAGTACAGTGCACTGCCAGGAATTTCAGAAAAGGCCCTTCCACCCCAGGAAAAGTTCAGTTGCATTCTACTTTAATGGCTTCTGGCAAGCTTGCACTATTGTTTTTGTACAAACAGAAGTAAGTTTGATACAAATAAAAAATGGAACTTTACGTGAATGAAGCAAACATCAAATTCCTTAATCTTCAAAAGAAACTGTATCCCTGAATAATTAACTATGATATATTTATAAAACTAGAATAATTGAAAACAGAATTCTAAGTTGATTCATGTGGACTGCGCTGAAATATTTATTATTGCAAGTCCAGAAGATCTGTCTGGGTTTTGTCACTGGAAATGTCTAAACTCAGTGTCCAGATGTTTATTTAAGTTGCTCCCACATAGTTCTAATGTCAATTACTAGGGGTTATCAGAGAGCATCACTGTGTATCTTCCTTGACTAATATTCTCATTTCTTCTGCATCTTTGATGTTTTCTTTCATTAAAATTCCTGGCTCACAGCCACAAAAATCTGCCGTGCAGGCAAAAAAACTGGTCTGCAGACATGACACATGAAGATGCCCAATGTCTGTGCAAGGATAATATTTATCATCAGCTATCATTTAAGCAGTACTATAATCAGTACAATGCCAACTTAAAGCAGTTCTGAGAAAGACATGTGAAACCAAGGAATAGGAACTTCTAATCAATATGAAAAAAACTGTGTCAGTAAAGAAAATATTATTACATATAAGAAAAGTTTTGTGAATCCGTGTGGCTTGGGTTGGGTTTTGTTTTTTTTCCCATAAGGAGAAAGCAGGGGGAAAGTCAATGACAAAGTAATTTCACACATAATTACAAATGGAATTGATGGATCTGTAACTCTGGAAACCAGAATTACATCAAGACTTTTATAGTAACCAGGAGACAACACAGACCACTCGTAACAGTGACTTAAACAGAAAGAGCTTATCACAGTCGCTGAAGGTTTCATACATTCAAATACAAATAATAGCCAAGTTATATATATATATATATATAAACATGAGCTAGGTTATCTGTTACCCAAAATCAGGGGGTTCATTTTGTTGTAGGCAAATTCTGGAAGATTCATTTTCAAAGATTTGTAAGAAAAAAGAAGAAAATAAACATTAATTCAATATAAGTGGAAGCAGAGCCATAAGATGGCTGAAGAAGAGTGCCAATGCTATTTCATGTTTTCAAGTTAGTACCCAGGTACTAACACCAGGTTCCTCTCTTGGTGAGGAATTTTAGTTCTCATTGATCTGTAAGAGACAGGCACCTTGCAACTTCAATGGAAAAGTGCCTAAATAACTTGGAAATGTAATGCTCATTGACTATGTAATTTACTCTCCCTCCACTGTCAGTTTGGGAAGGTGTATCCACCTACCAGGCAAAGCCCTAATAGCTGAGCATTCAGCCTTGCAGAGAGTCATTCTCCCTAAGATCTCCTACAAATGGTGTCATTGCACCTCCAGATTCAGTTGTGATTCTGCAGGGCAAGCTTTGTCACAGTATTTGTGCCCAGTGCAGCACAGGTTGGGCAGTGTAGATGACAGCTTCAATTCAGAGATGGGTGCAGGAGATCTCTTGCTGTTACAGCCAGAGCTGCAGTACTCCCACCACTGTCTGACTACTCGCTGAGTAAATTTAATGTATATGTTACTGCAATCAAGTAACAAGTGAGAAAACATTTTTCAGGAAAAAAAAAAAGGAAAAAATACAGAAATGTTACAACTGAAATTTCTATTCACAAGTGTACAAAGAGTATCTCCTATCAAGTGCTCAGCTTCGGAGACTTGGCAAACCTTGGACTGCAACCACTTGCCACATTATATCACTGTCTTGATCTAATAAGCAAGTACATTAATACCAGCTGTGTGGAGAGAGGGAGGAAATAGGAATACATTCATTAAGCATTATGGCTCCACTCATATCAGTCATGATTTCAGTGGAGATCTGCCAATTCATGCATGACACAATTATGGTCCCCAATATCAAACCTGAAAGAAAAGCAATGAGGGTGTCAATACAAATTCTTACAAATTTTCCTGTCAAGAAATCTCTTAAACTTACTGCTGGAGGACACATACACTCATGTTTAGGTGATTAGAAGTGAAACGCTTAGCTCAATGATTCTAGCAAGTTGAAAATCAATTTGCTTCCCACACACATTTCACTGTGCTCATTTGTGTCTCCTCACATCCAGTAACTGGTTCACAGCTCTTATTCGCAAATTCCCTTGCACACAGATTAAACAAAACACAGAGCCGATATCCCGGTTCAACAGCACTTGCAAATAAATGTTCCTAGAGGAATCCAACTTTGACTTCAATTCAGTATTACAGTGAAGCTTTCATGCTTCACCAAATCAAGGGGCAATGTAGTAAAAGCTTAATAACCAAATGATCAGAACAGTTGCTTTAAACAAGAGATGACTAAATGCTTCTAAAGCTTTGCATACATAATAATAATTACAGCATGGATTTACAAAGGAGTCAAATGCAGTTGTGCATTCATATCCCATGAAAAGTGAGTGTGATTGTAAAATGTTTGGGCTGCAGTCAGCTAACATTTGCCCACAACAGTGGCAGCAGTGACCTAGCACTGCAGAGAATGAGAATAAAACACAATCATTAGCTGACTGAAAAAGAAAAAAATACCACAACAAAATAAATGTTTTCACACAGCTGTGTTTTCTACTTCCCTTTCCCTCCCAGAACGTGGGAGTTCACAACCTAAACCCAAACATTAGGAGACCAGGAAATCTCAATGGTCATCTCCACACATACCACCCTAAAAGCAGTGAATTTGCGAAAAAACCTGTAAACCACAAACTAAGGGAAAATACAAGGCCACAACATGCAACACCTATACCCTGAAAAATTTGCGCTTACAAAATAGTTTGGAGAAATTATGCTTCTTTCTTATACTGCTCTGAAAAAGAAGCAGGGCTGGGAGAGCTGAGAAAAGCTACCTTTTCCTACAGTAGAGTCCCCAGGGTAGGGCACACTTTCTTCCAACACAGGACTCTCTCAGCTTGTCCTCTTTATGCCTTTCATTTTCATTTGTGGTAAAAGGCTGGTTGCAATCCCCCTGGCCCAAGGACGTTCCTTGCAGGCACTAATTTGCTGTAGGCAGAGAATGAGCCAGACACCACCCAAACTATGCCAGAAGTGTTCTGAACTGGCTCCTACTACAGATAATTTTCACTGGCAAAACCCAGCATGGCACATGACTGAGGCTCCAGGCTCCTGGATCCAGAGAGCTGGCCCTGCAATGGAGCCGCGCAAAGAAACAAACCAGCAGCCACATCCACACCTCCAATTCGGGCTGCTCAGGACTGACCTCCGGGAGGCTGCTAAAGGCTGCCAGCTTGTGGTGTGTCTGCGAGTTCCACACAGAAACCCCGAAACTATTGCCTGGGGCTGCTCATGGACCATGACCAGCTTTTCCCACTCAGCTTTTGATTCATCAATCAGTAGCACCTGGGTATGGTTTTCCCCGACTCCTGATACTGTATCCCTGTGACAGATTCAGAAATTCCACAGCACAGAGCCACAGTTTACACATTCTCTCCATTTGCCAGTCCCATTTCCTCCACACAGGAGCTCACAGCTTACTGTCACTGACTTTTTTCTGATGACGTGGCCCTTAGTAGTCCACAAACCATCAGACAGAAAACTACTAACTCTGAAATACAGGAAAGGCTTCTGTGTCTTTTGTACTCTTAGTTATTCTTAAAGTCTGACAAAAATAATTGGAGTACAGCAGCATTTAGGCTTTTCTTCTTTCAAATAGTTCCTAAATACTTAGCATAAATTTTTAGGTGGCTAAATCCTCTAGATGATGTTATCACCATAGCTGGCAAACCAGATTGTATGTTCTCTCCCTCAGGAAAAGTTAAAGCTGCTGCACAGAAAATCTGTTACAGGGCTTTTCTTCTGTGCAGTTTGGGCATCAGGTACTTCCAGCAATGCAGAAATCAAGGGACTACAGCTGGTGCTGCATAGATCTCTGCCTCACATACTATAGCTCTCTGACTCACAGGACACATTTAAGCTCTGTCTCTGTGCCATCTCTCAGACCTGCAAGACTGGCCAGCTTTAGGTCTCACAGGTCTTTTCTCACCATTTGCATTCCTAGTTTTCTTACCCAATATAGCCATTGTTTCCTAGCTCCATCTCCGTGTTTTCCTTGTGAAGCACTGAAGCAAAAGAGATCCAATTTTCCTCTAAATTTTACATGGTCAAAACAAAACATTATTCACACGAGCAACTTCAAAAATATATTACCCATTCTTTATTTTTACTGTGTTAACAGCCCATTCCAATATAACAGTCCATTCTCAGAACAGAGACCAAGCTCCTCAACTCTCAATATACATTTTGAAATGATCTGGAACTGGGGAACAGTGAAATACACAACAGCAACACCAACCTCAATCAGAAACTTTTTCAGTATGACTATACTATTTAATGATTAATCCTTTTATTATCTAACAAATCCTTTCGTGATCCTCTTGTACTCTAACCTTTCACAAACTCCTGGATTGCACATCCACCTTAACATAGGATTCTTTTTAAACCTGACTTTGCTTTCTTATCATCCACAGAATCCTAATTCAAAGTGCATACCTGTGCTCAGAAGCAACAGCCCCCACGAAAGGTTCTAGATTTCACAAGCTTTTAAATAACTTAAAATTCATACCTTTAGCTTGGTTTTGTGTTCACACAAGACTCTCCTCCACAAGAACTCCCCAAAACTGCACTGAACAGCTGCTAATTGTTTAACAAACACATAATGCATTTCACCTGTTACCACAGTGATTTCCACCCCACCTTATCTCCTCTTAAAGGTGAAGTTTACCCATTTTAGGGATTATTTTGGCAAAGGCCCAACATGTTGAATGCTATCAAAATAAAGATCAAGGAAACTGCCTCTGCTTTACAAAGTTTAGAGAGCAAAAGTATGTGTTAATAGCACAAGGAAAGAGTTGGTTTAGTTAGCAAAAGTGTGTGGTCAGCAGAAGCCTAGGTAGAGGTAAATTTAAGTACTCTAGAAAACAAATCCCTAACTGTGAAGCTTTGTGTAAGCCTTTAGCACAGAAAAGCCAGCATGGAGAAAACACACACAGCATCTTACAGAAGTGTGACAGCAGAGTCAGTAAGGATAAGGGCAATGATCCTAACCAGGGGAAGAGATGCAAACAGCCTGGAAGTGGTAATTTATGTTTCATGAAACAGCAAAGGGAAAGGCAATACAATTCTGAGGCTGCTTGTCCTTGAGCAGCACAGACTGCAATAATGGGAGGGCTGGTGACGAGATGCAGCTGGACAAGCAGGTGGTAGCATGGAAAGCATTGATCTGAGAGATGAGCTGCATCCACAAGAGGAGATCACTCCTCTGGCCTGTGAGTCAGAGCCACACACTGAACAGAAATAGAATCAACTGAGATCAACTGGGTTGTCAGCATGGATGCTGAGGGATGAATGTGAATGGCTGAAAACAAGCCAAAGAATTGTGCTGACAAAGGCAAGTGATGGTGAGAAGCTGGGAGGATGAAGAAGGAGCATAGACAAGAGAGGAGGTAAAAAAATCCCCAAGTATGAAAAGAAGGTGGAAAAGTGAGAAGGCCTGGAAATGACAAACATCTGCAGAGTCTGAAACCAAAACAGGAAATAAGGAAAGCCTCAGGAGAGCTGTCATGGCAAAGACACAAAGATGTTGAGGTCTCTGAGATATTCAAGGGACTGAGGCACGTAAGAGGTGCCAGGTGTACAGCTGGTATTTAGATGGAGCTCCAGAGAGCAAGATAAGATAGCAGTGGCAGGAGGATGCATGACACAGGGCAGGAGTTAGACACACACACACACAGAGCAATGTGTCATATGAAAGGGAATGGGGGTACAGGGAGGCAGAATATGGATTTGGTTTAGTGACAGCAAGTAAACCTAATACGGAAAAGGGAAGAGCTGATGAGAAGCCAATGAACAATGAGAACAAGAAGGCTGCAAGAGGAAAGGGTACAGGAAAGAGCAAGAGATGACCTAGTCAAAAAATATCACAATTAGCTTAGCAGCAGTTCCACCTGTCCAACTGCAGGGCCAGAGTATGGACTGTGCCACAGGGACTGCCCAGGAGAGCTTGTGGAGCATTTGGGAAAGAGTTACTGCCTGCTAGGAAGGTGCTATATGCACTCAAGAAGTGGCAGAGAGCTTCCTCCCCCATTTTCATCCCGTGCAGCTTTTTAAATGACTTGCAGCTGGAGAAGCCTTGGTTTCCAAAGACATCATTCCTGCAGGAACACGTACACAACCAGGGACAGCTGTGGCAACATCTTGCAAAACAGGTGTTGCCAGGCTATACAAGGAATCTCTGAGGTTTGTTTTTAAGAACTGAATTCAAACTAGGCTTGGAAAATCCTAGTCCACAGTGAACTATCATTGTGAGATACTTGCCAGGTGTGTTCCTTATCTTTCCAAATTCATACTATTATTCATGGTCTTGTAAGGAAGGTTGCTTTTTGTCTTCAAGTTAACAGCCAAAACTTAAAAATACACAGAACACTTTCTCCAAGAAAACCAGAGGGTGCATCTCTTAATTTACAGTACTGGACTATGAAAAAATAGTACTCCAAAGTATGAAAGCAGTGTACAAAAATAAGGAAAAACATAAAAATCTTTAATAAAAATAGTAAAGTCTTCAGATTAACTTGATCTCTCGATGTACTTTGCCATAATAACCAAATCAAACAGCAGTCCCTTAAAGCCCAAATGGAATTTGAGTTACAAAATAACTTTAAATTCTTCCCTATTTACAACATAAGGGCAGCAAGTGTTATTTTAAGGTGCAGGCTCAGAAACAAGTTCTCATGTGGTAAGAAGCTACTTTACAGCCTAAAGATCAGGTATTTATTGTAAATTTCTGAGCAGGTATTTTCACCATATGGTAAAAGCAAGGTAATATTAAATAGGTAAAAGAAGTATCTCACATTTATACAAGACAAGAGCTTTCATACATGTGAACAGTTCACAGGCACCTCAGCTTACTTTATGGACACGTTTTGTGCCAAAGCCCTTTGCAATCGCATTACTGCACAGAAGAAACCTTCTCTTGTAGCTGACCCATCATAGCCTGTAAAAGTGTATTAAGGAGCTCACTTTATTAAAGCTGAGAACTGTGGGGCATTCCACAAGGACTGGCTGCCCCAAGTGCTCAAAGAACAGTCCCCAAATAAGACTGATAAATATATGTCACATGTATATTTATGATGTCTACACTGAACCCTTCCTGGAGCTGTCATGTGAAAATTTTAAGAAAAAACTGACTAGATCAAGCATTCTCAATATTCGGGTTTGGGTTTTAAGAAGTACTGCATAAAGATCAGTCACATGGCTCATCCTCAGATACCCTTTCATGTATTCAGTCTTCTGCTGAAAAATAATCTTCATCTCTCACTTCTCTGTACTGCATTGAGGCCTCCCCCTCTGGTTCAAACCTGAGCATTTTTATATTCAGTCTCTCTGCAAGCTTCTGTGCTGCAAGCTTGGCTTGCATTTCCTATGTAAGGAAAAAAAGGACACAGGTTAAAAAAAGTGTTCATTTGTCATTTTCATGAATAAACTAATATACAAAAGTATAAACTGGACATCATACTACCAGTAATTCCAAAGCGGGCTTAATTAAAAGTTTTAGTAACTAGCAAAGAAATTTCAGGTTTCTTTTCACACTTACACATAATTATACTATTAATATTTGATTCTTTTTAGTAAGAGTTGAAATTCCCCCTGTAGCAGCCCCCACCCATGATACACTAATGTCAGTTTTAACAGAACACTTCTACAATAGTGTCTAATTTAAACATTAGCCTGACACTACCTGGAAAGTCAAAATCCATTACAAAAGATTTTGAAGAACCTCAGAACTTGGATTCTTCAGACACAGCAGAAATAAAGGCAAATGTAGATACTTGCATATTTTAACATAACAAATACTGCTAGGCCTTCATTTATGCAAGGGACAAAAACTCTTTAATGAAGAGTGAAGAAAGTGCAATAAGTTCAGCATATCAACACACACAGATTTTGTTTAATGTAGAACTAATACTTTCAGAGGCCAATAATACATTCTTTATCATTAAAAGAATCAAATACAAGACAAAGTGCCTTTCCTCAAAGTCTGCCCATCTCAATTCACCATCATGAAAAGATCCCTTTATGTTTTCTTTTTTAGGAGTGATCCTGATTATATAATTTTCAGACCAAACTGTAAATTCATACCTCATAAGCTTCTTTTTGCTGTATCTGAATTGCTATGGATTCCTCTATGGATAACAGCTTAGCGGGGGAGTGGTGAAGTGGTGGCAGTCGAGCTGCTGTGATGTCATCCAAATGTTTCTTATCTCTGAGTCGTCTTTCTTCTGGAGGAACTAGAGAGCCAAATCCCCCAGGTGATTGACTGGATGAGGAACCATGAGATGATCCACTCTGCTCTCCTGATAATCTGGGAGACATGAAACACCTAAGTTGTGACCCAAATTCGCATCACAAGGTTGAACAACTCCAGTTCCAAAACTTACTTTTAACACGTAAGAGTGGAAAATAAATCTGAAGTACTACAAAAACACAGACAAATAAAAAGTAAGCAGCACTCAGAAAAACTAGAACTATTTCTCTGCAGAGAGACAATATCACAAGCTCCTCCTGACAGTGAACCAAGCTGGTTTGCTGATTTATTAGCAAACTGAAGTAGCAACGCTTTGGGGGTCACACAAGGTACAAACTGCTACTGCTACCAGAACAATGTGAACTGTAATTTTCCTAAAAGTGTAGAAAAAGCAAAAGGCTGCCAGCTATTAAAGTTCTACATGTTTTAGAATTGATCCAAAATTTTTGCCAATTGTTTAGTAGTTTTGCACCTTAAGCTATGAAATTCTGTGAAGATTCATGACAATTGTTTTAATGGGTAGAATGAGACCACTGCTCAGTACTGCGATTCTGTGGCATTTAAAACTAAAGAGCCAACATATGAACCTCGTGTGTCATGAGACTTTAAATCTCTTTAATCATCACTAGAACATAAAGCCATCATGCTTGTTCTGTACCATTTCCAATTTTATGCACATCAAGTATCTCACAAAAGGTTTTTCTATTTCATAATACTTACACATTTGTTTTAAATTTGGGTTTTTTTATGACTGGATTCTTGGCTCTAGCCTCTAGAACTTCAATATAATGTGGTGTCTTGGGATGCTGGCTTCCAAATACATTGCATTTATGTTTTGCCACATCCTGCTCTTTTTCCAATATTTTTTCACTGTTTTCCCCATCTGCAATTGTAACTCTTTGAAAGGCATCAACCAAGGCATCTTTACTACTGTCCAAAGCAGCTGTATTTTCTGTATCATCCTCAGTATTGCTCTGAGAGACCTGCTGATCATTGTTCAGATGACTGCTCGTGGCTGGCTTGGAGACAACTTCACAAAAACAATTCTGATCCTTTGTAACAGTCTTTACTTTATCATTCTTCCTCTGAGTCCTTTGATTTTCCGAAGCTGTATTTGTGGCATCTTCCTCAATACATTCTGCCTCGTGCCTTTCAGCAGAAACATCAGGAGTATCTTTAATATTAGAGTTTTCATTAAAGACTGAGGAATCTGCACTGTTCACTGTGTCCTCATTTAGGACAACTTCCTGTTTGTTTGTACTAATCTCCTCCTGTTTTGCCTGAAACTCCAACCTGACAGCAGATAACAACTCAGCTGTCCTGGCAAGTTCTTCCTCTTGGAAAATGGCAAGCTTCAGCTTTTCAGCAAAATCAGAAATCTTCTTACCCTTATCTGGAAGCCTAGCAATGAATTTCCTGAAACAAACAAAAAACAAACAAAATTATTATAAACAATCTTATTTCAATCTGAGATACAGAAGTGTTTTATTAGAATAGCTAATGGGGCCACTTTCACATTGTAACATCAGCTTCTTATTTACATACTAAACTTCTGAAACACAGCAAGATGCAAAGCACTTGCAGCACAGCAGTAACTATGTGTTGTCAGTGAAATATACGAGTCATGAAATGGTTTGGGTGGGAAGGGACCTTAGAGATCATCTCGTTCCACTCCCTGCCACGGGCAGGGACACCTTCCACCAGACCAGGTTGCTCAGAGCCCATCCAACCCTGAACACTTCCAGGGAGGGGCAGCCACAGCTTCTGTTCCAGTGCCTCACCACCCTCACAGGGAAAAATTTCTTCCTTCTGTATCTAATCTAAACCTACTCTCTTTCAATTTGAACCCAATCCCTCCTTGTCCGCCACTACATGCTCTTGTAAATAGTTTTGCCCCATCTTTCCTGTAAGTTCCCCTCAAGTTCTGGAAGGCCGCAATTAGGTTACCCCAAAGCCTTCTCTTTTCCAGGCTGAACGATCCCAATTCTCTCAGCCCTTCCTCACAGGACAGGTGTCCATCCCTGTGCCCACAGACTGCAGAGCCACACGGCTGCTGAGCGCTGCCCCGCATCCCCGCTGGAGCTCCGGGGGTACCCGCGGCCTCGCCGCCCCCGCAGGCGCTGAACGACAGCAAGCGATTCGTCCTCTGCCGCCTGCGCGGGGACGGGCGAAGCCGGCGGTAAGCCCGGCCCGCTCCTCGGCGCCCGCGCTCCGGCAGCCCTCACCGGTCAGCCAGCAGCCGCTCCTGCCGCCTCAGCATCTCGCGGAGCTCGGGCAGCGCCCGCCCGCGCAGCCCCGGAGCCGCCGCCATGGGCACCCGGCAGCGCCCCGCGGGCCGCCATCTTGCCGGAAGCGACGGCACGGCGGCAGGGCCGGACTTGCTCGGAACGCGAACGCCGAAAAGGATCCTCCAGCCCGTCCGCCGAGCGGCGGCGGCAGAGCCCTGAGGGGCGGCCGGCGCGCGGGAGCGGGGGCCACTCAGCCCCGCGCTGGGCACTCGCCCTGATCGTACGAGAATTGCAACAACAGCTGGGAAAGCTGCGTTTTGTGTTCTGTATGGCACGTGTGACACGTACGGAGCAGCAGCTGAAAGGCTGTGCGTTTGGGACCAATTTGACACCTTTTAGCAACTTTTTGGGGCAGCACCTCAGCAGACTCTGACTGTTCCCCCTCCCCAGACACCAATTTGGTATTCTATCAAAGTTTTTCGACATCTTTTGTCTGTGGAAATTATTAAGCAAAGTCTAAACCCAATTTTTTTTCTCAAAATTCTGGAAATTTCTGCTATCATTTTTGGGCAATGCACAACTTTAAAATACAGGCGGTTCATCTTTCCTTGCCTATGTTATGCTACATTTACTATATTTTATTTTAAAATTTAGGTACTTTATCTTGTGAAATACGAATCTTTCAGTGGATATGCTCCAGCCACATTTTTAAGTGGACCATTAGCAAAACTTTACTGCAGGGTCACACTTGCCTGACGCGCTGCCCGTTCGTGTCACTGCAGGCAGGTCCGGCTGCATGAGGCTCCACAAAGGCCACAGCATCCCAGAAACAATTCAGAACTGCAGACTGTGGCATAGCACTGGCTCCAGACCACCTGAACTGGCACACGCACCCTCAGTGAGCCTCTCCGTGTAGCAGCCGTGGGGTCATTACTGAATGGTGGTTGCCCGCTGGTAGCTGGCAGCTTTTTAAAGTTGATGCCAGTGGAGGTTTCTCGATCTGAGCAGTAGTGAGAGGCACATTTCTCAGGGACTGTTGAAGCCGTTGTTTTATGAGCAGGACGAAGGCAGGGCCAAGCCGGAGGGACTGGCGAAGGAAGTGCTCTGAAATGTCCACTGCCCTTTTGCTTGCACAGCTGGATGACCGAAGGAAAGGCTGCGGGCCAGGGGAAATGAGATCAATCAAGTAGGCAGCTACCCATGGAAAAAATACCACAGTCAGGGTGAGAAAAGGGATTTCCTCTTCCCTGAACTTCTAGGCAAAACTCCCCAAGGGATTTTCCACAGATGATCCAGGTAGTGCATAACAGACAGGGAAATGATCTCCAACTTTTCTTTTGAAAACATTCACATACTTTGAGTTGTAAATGGCTCCTGTGTCCTTCTTTTCTTGTGCTCCTTCCATGTTGTGCTTAAGGTAGGGCTGGAAGGGCTCTGGTCTCTCAAGCACTTTTCTTTTACACATGCAAATAGCCCCAGGTGCTGAACAGGAATGAAATAAAATGTAAGTGGGATGAAACTCCCAGCATGTACATCTCCATTCTGTGGAGCAGGGATTTCCTGTGCAGAATTACTGATTTAATGCACGGAGAACTTACTTCTCATCTTTCCATATGTAAAACTTTTCAGATGTCAAATATTTAAAGCTATCTGAAAAGCATCAATATCCAGCTCCCAAAATCCCATGTTGTAGGTTCAGCACCAAGCACTGCTGATCTCAACAAGATTGTATCAGGGCTTGTTGACAATCTGAACTGAATACACATATATAGGGAAGCATGATTTGAGTAAAAAACTTGACATTCTTCCTCTGAGCATTGCAAACCTGTAACACTGTGATTGTCATGTTTGCATGACCTCTTCTTTAGTTGACATGTAGATTGCTTAATTGTTATAGTCTTAAAAATTAATCTCTATTATCAGTAAGTGGATATAAACTGTAAATAAAGATGGGCCACAGCCATCCCAGTCTCATCCCGCTGAAGCCTGGAGAACATCATCCCAGATGGATTCAGATGTTATCTGGAGGATCTGAAGCTGTTTGGGATTTTTGTAAGAGCTGTGCTGCCCAGTTCTTGTTTATCCTGTGCAACTCAATAGGTTTTTTTTTTCATGAAAGAGTTCATCTACTTTTGTTACTTGGCTTTGAGAAGGTCTTTAGCAAGGGAGTGCCTTCCTGTTCTCAAGAGCCCGTCTGCCAAAGGAAACACCGACGAGAACATCGAGGCTCCGCAGGAGCCGCCTTCCATTCCCACATGTTTTGAACAAACAAGGTTGTGAACAGTATGAGCTTGCAATGTTTTAAGGTAGGTTTATTTCTAAATGACTGTTGACACAACAGAACAACAAGTTTAAATACAGTATTTATTGCAGTTTATCCTTTTCATGTCCTACATACCAGATGTATTAAAAGCATACAATGTAATACATTATTTATACGGCATATATGAAAAGTGTATCCCAAAATACTTTCCAGAGTATCTGGAATAAATCACAAAAAATACTTGTCATGGTACAAATGTAGTCATACAACTGACTTACATTTAGTACTTTCTGGGACCTTTCTATATGGCTTTTATTGCTGTTTACAGAAATTTTACTAGTTTCTAATGTTATAGTACTAATTACTCAGTCTCAAATTGAGAAAATTTATACAGAAGTGTTACAGTCTTTTCAGTCAGATTTTTTATTATCTGTGCTAATTTACATTACTGCTCATTTGACTGGAAAGCTCTACATTTTCATGTAACACAATTACATACATACAGTTCTTTTCCTATTCTTCACAGTTACCAAATTTAGAGCAGTAGTCCAATCAAATGATGGTCATCCAGCTCACTGCATGTCAAAATTCGCTTAAAATACAGCTTAGACTTCAGTCCTTACTTGGTTTTTTAAAAAATACCATATTTCATTAAACAGTCAAGACAGAATTTACACAAAAAACCTTTACAGTAAAAACTTAAGGCCTTGCTGCATTCCTGGTAAAGGCTTGAGCAGATTATCAAAATGTTGCAAGTCTCAGAGTTAAAACAGCTTGCAGCATTTTCAGGAGATCCTCAGGAGCATATTAAAAGCAGAGAGAACTTCCTTTGAGTCTGTGTCAAAACAACATTTTGATACTTATCCTGCCCTCTCCTACCATTCATTGAGCACCTCACAGTCATCAGGTTCTGTTTTCTGAATTCTGACCAAAATCAGAGGGATGAGGGATTTTCACTTATTTAATCTTGCCAGTCAATGTCTTTTACAACAACATGCATTTCCTTTTATCTAAAAATACCACCTTCATCCATTTATCTTAAGTTTAAAGGTAATTTTCACAAACCATGGCGCAGAATTCAAGTCCTGAATTACAGAGGGACTATTTGGGCACAAAAATGCTAAAAGACATTCTGTAAGACCTAAAGCTGTATCCCTAATGGACATTAATATACCTGTGGGGATTAGTTTTTAGTGTCTTTCTCTTCCAAAACAGATACTGTCTGTTTAATATTTGCTGTTATCAGCCACTAGATGGAGATAAGATTTCACAGGTACAAAGCTTATCCCTGAAATCAGAGTTGAGTCGTTACTCATCTTCTTGTGGGTTCAATATGAGGTAAATATAATTATTTTAAATACAACTTTAGTTAAGTGTACTTGATTTGAATAGACAGGACTGAATTGCATTAGGCTGGAGATAAAAGCCCCCTCTGTGAACCTCCTGGGATTGACACTGCATGCAAGAACAATACTGATCATACAAAACCTAAGTTGTTAGTTTTCTGTTGCAGTTAATTAATACAAAACGGTCCTTCGTCCATGTTAACAGAATTACGATAAAATATTCCTAATTAATTTTAAGTTCACTAAGAGTGGAAGATCAAAACAAGATGTAAATAATACCGTATATGTATATTTAAATTAGATCAGTACTAGATACAGTCAATCCTGCTGCTACTTTGAAGCCAAATATAAGATTTTAAGTGCTTTGGACAAAAAAATAGTACTCAAACCCCAAAATCCTGATTCAGGATTGCTATTGCTGTTGGAATTTCAAGGACTGCTGCAGGTTGCAGTAGGCAAAATTTTGTTTAATGAAAACTCCTTCCTCAAATGGAAAAGTAAATAAATAAAGTGTCAGGGATGTTCCCACACAGTTACTACTGAATGTATCACCCATGGTCGCTCTATCCCACGACTGAGAAAGTGCAAACCAGGGCCTCAGTCCAACAAAGCAAATTCCATTATAATCTGCTCTGTGCCTTACTATTTTGAGCAGCAAACACTATATTCATCTGCATGTGTTGAGGGAATTGTTTCAAACAGCCCGCTTCATCTCTCCCTCCCAACCGAACAGTGCTGGGTACAAGAGAGCTGCTCCCAGGTGAAGAAAGCCCTCAACTGTACCAGGTCTCTGTGACAGGTGTGATCCACCCCAGTCTGAACAGATTCAGAGCTTCCACACTAATTCCCTCTGCCAGCACAGCTTCAGATACTGCTTCCAGTAGTAGTGACAACAGAATATATTAGAGCTTTGGTACACAACCAAATTACAACACAATTGAAGAAAAAAACCAACTGTACAGCTATACAAGTCCTTCTTACAGGCATTTGAAATGACTATTGCATTAGACAGCTTCTAAAGAAGCAGTATTGCCTGACTGCTGCTTCACTCAGCCTGCTGCTTCCCTATTCCCTCACAGGTAACATCAGTAGTAACTTCAGGTATGAAGTTACTAAAGAGCTGCTTTCAGGATAAATTTAGCAAGACTCCATGCTGCTGTTCTTCTCTATGAATGGATAAAAATTTATCTAACTAAGCTGCGAAGGCGCAAGATACCTGCTCCTATTTAGAAAGCTCGATGAGTTGAATGCTCAGGATGTACTGGGTTTTGTGCTAAATTCCAGCACTCTCTTGAACGGGGTGTATGTCCTCACCGGCCTTGGACTTTCAGGGGATCTGTTCTCAGTGCTTGTGCTGTTCAGGAGACAAGAGAAATCTTACAGAGTTAAGGTTAGAGTATCACACAGCTGGGCTCACAATGCCATGGCAATGAACTTGTGCCCTTGTGTTGATAGTGTCAGGCTAAAATTAAACTAGTCAGTGTATTTGGTATATTCCATATTTCTTTTCTATAATGCCACAAAGAATATTTGATAAAAACCGTGGCAGATACTGTCACATTTACAGGCTGGCATTTGCTGGAGCTCATAGTAGAATGTCCAGCAATAAAGTTATTAGGACTAAGGATCCTGCAACAAAAAAAGATAGCAATACTGCATTTAAGAACACAATTAATCATTAAGAGTAATTCCATGAAATCTAAACTGCACAGAAGTGCATTCCTGCACAGAGATAAATCTCAAAAATAGGAAAATATCAGATAAGTAGGGGCTGTGCTTACATACAGAGGGGCCCGAGAGAGAGCAACAAAGATAAGTTTCTATTGACAATCTGAGTGAAAAACTGTATTTAAGGTTTCAAAACACATGCCATTAAAATATGCTCTAGGCTGAACTCCGAAATGAGTGTATTTTTAAATTATGAAGGAAATTTTAGTTTGCTTACTGATTTCATATACTAATTTACATTCCTCAAACTAAATGATTCAGTTTGCAGGGCAGTTACAATGAACAAGTTTACTTGTTGGTAATAAAAGTAATGTGAAGTGGTCCTCGTTATCTTACTGGTTTCTTCCTGTTTAGCCCTTCCCTGTGGTGACTTGTGGCGAAGACTGAAATGCCAGTGCAGAGTCCTGCTCCCAGCGCTCAGTGCCCTGCTGCAGGCTCAGGGCAGAGAGAGCTGAGGAGAAGGGGAGGCACCACACCCGGTCTTTAGAAACCAGGCTCCAGAGCCACTGGCCCCACAGAGCAGCAACAGCGTTCCTGTGCAGATGTCGCGTTGTCACGGCACTGTTTACCTGGCAATCCTCCACCTTGGGCCAGGAGATCTCCAGGACTTACTGCAGCCCTCCACTGTTGGTGTTACCTGCTCTCCCCGTGGTCCTGGTCACACCTCCGGGCACACAGGGTAGACTGTGCCTGGAGCCAGCGCTGAGCAGCCTCGGGCAGAGCTGTGCAGTGTCTGTGGCTGAGCTGCCAGCAGCCACTCTGCACCAATACTTCTCATACCTCACGGTCCCCTCTCTGAATTCAGCTTTACTCTTGACTTAAATCACATTATTGGCAATAACTACTCCCCAAGGGTTTGCAGTATGTTTGCATCTTTAAGAAAACAATAAATCCTAAACCATAGATCACTGAAGTAAACTGCACCTAGGAGTGAAGTGCCCTTTTAAACTCCACAATCCACTCAAATAGTTTATTAGCAAAACGGTTTACTAGTACAGCACTGATAAGGGACATTATGAGGAATTTTCCTACAAACAAGCAGAAAAATAAATACCTGTATGGAAGATCACATTCTACGGCAGTATCTCTGGTTTCTATATTGGTCTTTCGTTGGTTTTCCATTAAGTAGTCCAGTTTATCTTGTAATTCTTTATTCTGGGAATCAGTAATTTTCATCACAAGTTTATTTAATTTATGTTAATTAAACAAGGAAATAAAATTGCACATTGCACTCTCCCCACAAGAAATAGTGTATAAGTATTTATTGAGAAAATAAAGGAATCCTTAATTCTGGAAAGAATATAAATTAAACCAACAGTTTTATTCAGAAGCTTCTGGTTTAAGTCATTATAAAACCATTTTAAAATTGTAAGTTAAGAAACTTAGCATGAATATTGAAACTTTATTACATACATTCCTGACTGTATGACTGGTGTCGTAAGTTTAATTTCCATTTGAGAACAGCAAATACATATAGTAATTATACATCCAGGTAACACTGGATGACATTTGTTCAAACTTAATTTGGTTTCATAAAATAATCACAATAATGCAAACTTAAATGGTAATGCCTTACCTCACATTCTAAGAAAGAGATTTTTTCTAAAAGCTGTATTATAAATAATTCCTTTTCTTTTACTTTCTTCCTTAGCATTTCAATCTATGAAGAAAAACAAAGACATTTAGTCTGATGGGGATGGGAAAAGGAAGAAAAGGATCTAGGTATCACAGGAAGAAAACATGTTTAATATTATTGTTCAGCAGTAACTGAATACCTGTAAGTATTCACAAACTGCTTTAATCACTGGATTAGCTACCAAATTTAGTGGACTTTTACTAAAGAGAATTCATTCTGTAGAACAGCTAAACTGAAATCAAGGAACACTCAGAATGCATTCATTTTTTTATGGCAGTCATTGCAAGAATGACCATTTCTGAATACTTGGGTCAAATTTTCCATGCATTCTCGCCAGTCACTTTTAAACACTGTAGCTTAAAATCAATGCTGTGAAAAAACACTAACGTCCCTTTCAAAACCACCAGTGTAAAATTTTTCAGCATATCTGGAAACAGGGATTAATAGAAATATTCCCATCTTGCTAAAAGAGAAAGATAAAATCCTCAAGGCACAATAATGAAAACAACAGCAGTACTACCACCCTCCCAAAAATTTACTGCTAGAAAATGATAAAGTATTTTAAAAAAACATACAGAACTATGAAAGAAATTAAGCAAAACAAATACATATATTGAACTGAAAAATGAAAAGTTATAACACCAACTGAACTTTAATTTAGCCTCCATGACCTTCAGGTATCACATCTCACTGACACAATGATCAGCTGTTACTTGGAAAAGCTAAAACATAAATGCCATACAGTGTTTGCAGAATACAGGAGTGCTATCATCATCCATCTTTCTCAAAATCCGGTATTTCCTTTTTTTCTCTTTTAAAGTCCATGTAAAAACCACCCATGTCATCTAAAGCTATTATCATTTCAGTTTTCAACTCACAGAAACACAAAGCTTGTAGCATTTTCAGAAAATCTTAGAACATACCTTGATCTTTATATTTAATTACTACTTTGTTTAATAGTATGCCTGAATGAAGTCAGCTATGTCTTCACTGGTTCAATAGCTTCAATCCTGCCAATAAACTTCACTTTAAAAAGATAAACTGTTCTCTTAGGACTTTCAAGTGGATCTTTTCTATTAATATTCTGTTCTCCTACTGTGCATATAAGGAAATAATACTAACATCAATAATCAGTGCCAAAGAAGCCCAAAGCCAAGCACCGCTGTGTGATCACACTGACACACAGCCATTCTTGCTTGTTATTGAGTAATCAACTCCATCAGCTACCTAGGCTGGTTTTTACATCAAACACAAAATATTTCTGTTTCCAAATAAGTGATCAAATTATCTGTCATCTAAAAGCAGTACCAAACTCTTGTGCTTCACAGGCATGTACCTTAACTTATATTCATTCTGTGATAGAAAGATCCTAAGACATGAAATACACTGACAGCAACCATTACGTTCACCAGTATCATGTACAAATAGATTTTGTGTAAGTTAAAATTAAAGTTCCATTTATTCTTCACATTGGCTACAGAAAGACAAACTCCCTAAGGATGTTTTTGAGTTACTTTAATTAGAATAGTCTGAAGGCAAAGATGAGCATGGACACCTTAAAATCTAACGGAGAATACAAAAAGGAAGATTTTGACAAACAGCTTCCTCCCCTTCCCAAACACAGAACTGAACTCCAAAAAGACATTTTGTAGTTTGGTGAGGATGCTCTAGGGAGCAGCAGACTGAAGCATACACAACAGTACCGCCAGCCTCTCTGTAACAGAGTACCAGTCAGAACCCATTAAAACCATGCCCTTGCCCCAGAATCACACCAGATTTTTAAATATGCCTTCTTTTCTGCAGAGAATATGGTCCTACACAATCCCATGCTCAGTGTCTCAGTCTAGCAGTCAAACAGAATGGTGTGGTTAGACCATGCCGGTTACAGAATGATCAGGCTGTGAATTGTGTAACTTACATAAACTTATATAAAACCTTTTGGTGGATCTTTAAACATTTGGAACTCAGACACAGCCACACACCCCAAATACATTTCAGGAGAAATAAATGCAACAGTGGCTAAAATGAGAGGCTGTTTCAGCACCAGGAAAAATGTCCAGCAGTCCCTGCTCCCTGGATGCAACAGAGCACCCTGTGAGGCCACTGCAGAGGAAAGCAGGATGAGAATGGAGCAGGAACGCTGCATCCCCAGACACATGGCCAAACAGCTGCCTCAGCAGCTACTGCAGTCCAAGGGCTGAAACAAGTGGCCTGACACAGATGACACATCCCAGCAGAGTAACTTACTATAAAAATAAGTTTATTTACTGAATAAGGACTTGGGTACACATCATCTTATGCCATTAGCCCCAGGAATGAAAAACCTGATTTGATTAATCCTTGAGAGGGTATGTCACAGGAAACCAGGAAAAACAGGAATAACTCTATGAGATTATATTAATATATTACTATATTAAATTTTAAAAACCCCAAAACCCACAAATCCAAGTCTTGAGAATTTCTTTGTTTCTAGAAGCTTCATAAAGCAAGAGAACAACTAGCAGGTGACAGAGCAATAGACTTTAACTCTGGGTTGAATACAATGTAAAGAGGAAGAGAGGAGAAGCAAGATGGGTCAAACACAATACTGAACTCCGGGCCTGAGTGGTGGCCAGAATAGACTGGTCAGAATGGTCAGAAACAAATCACTGCAAACCAAAGACTCTCAAATTCCATGGACTGACTCTTGTATCCAAGTAATTTCTGGACTGACTCCAGGATAAAATTATCATCAAGATGTTCCTATGTTTTCTTTGGTCGATGCCCACGGACTATAATCCACCTCATCCTTGCTGTCTGCAGACTTCAGCATTTCAGCTCACTGAACTCAGCAACTTGCTCCCAAACCTGGCTTTTGCACAACTACTCTCTCAGATTTCTTCATAATTTTCTACAAGCACTATTCAGGTACATCCTTCAGGTTCACTCTTCCAACCTTCTCTAGAAATGTCCAGACAGACTTCCCCTAGCACTTAATTCTTGACCTGACTTACATTGTTAAGACTCCACATTTCTACCTGTACTTCTATAACCTTCATGTCTACATTAAGCACTCAAACAAAACTGGCAACATACTTAGAAATATCAGTTACATTAATTAATTTCAAAACAGTTGTACTAACAGTAGTAATGTCACTTTAGCAACCCTGGGCCACAGTCACCCTTTTTCTTACCACTTCATTCTCTCTTACCTCCCCCAACCCACTGTATCCATTGTTCCTGCTTTCCCTTCTCCTGTTAGGAGGTATCTGTCTATTCCAAAACTGTGAAGAGAAAAGCTACAAGGCCCAAGCTACAGTTTGTAATTTATCTGGTGTGCCAGCAACTGAGGGGCATCACGTGCTCTCAGCCCTTCAGCCACCCCACCTCAATCCCCAGCATTGCCCTGTCGGGCAGAGAAAGGGCAACTGATCTCTCCCCATCCTGGCACAATCCATGAAGTTCCCTGCCAATGGTGCTGGATGTACAGCTTGCATTTCACATACCCACTGCAATTTCTAATGATCTGAATCAGTCCAACATGGAATGTGAATCATCCTGAATTTATCCATTGACTCAGGATTAATATGGTCATGCACTTCTTTTTAAGCTCTCTCATCCTTTTTTCCACCCTACTACTGTTACCACCCCTATGCTTTTGCCTCCTTCTGAAACTTTGAGGTCATTTCTCAAACTGCTTCAATCTTCCCACTGTCACTTTATCTTGCTGCATCTCCCAGAACATTCAATTCTTCTTGTCCATCCCATCAATGAAGATCTCTTTCTTTCTCACTGCTGCACCTTATATAGAGTCTCCAAATACCAAACAATTGTCACAGTACTTGAATGGGCTGTGTAAATACTTTCTAGGAGGAGCTGCACTTCTGACTTTCTCCTGCACCATCAAGCAACTAAACTTTGCTTCACTAAGATGGAAAGTGAGATATAAGAGTCAACAGCATTAAACTGATCTTGTGGACAGAATACCTAAGAAGAACAGTCAGGAAGAGAATTGGAGAATTCAAGACCTAAAAGGAAGAGTCTCTAAAGAAATGCTGGATATGTGAGTAGCGGTATTAGAATGAAAAGTCAACAGAATTACTAAGCTACTAAAGCAGAAGGAAAAAGCATCTTGAGAAAAAACTAAAATTGTGTTTAAATGTAGAGCCTTTATAAAGAAAGCCTGAAATAGGAAACTTTATTTTATTCTGTGTAACTCAGACACAGATTTGGAGGCATTAAACTACACAGTGATCTCCTGGATTGGAACAGACCCAGCTATTAGGTAAACACAGTCAACATTTACCACTTGATAGTATTATCCATTAGTTTAAAATATTTATCAGGACGCAGTTTTAATATATGTAAGTATCATATTACTCAAGTATGCTTATATTTTCCTTATTCATCTACCATTAATGGATTGGGCATCAGTAACACCAATACAAGAGACGTGAACAAATTGGTCATAAATATGACTACACAGAACAAACACATGCTACACAGCATGCACAAAACAAGACAGATGACACATTGTAACATCAGCCTGAACTCTCAGAGGTAATTGCTGTACAAGGAAAACAGGATTTTCCCCAGTCCAGTATTTCACTGGACCTTAACTGGTATTTATGAGAGGCTAGACAAGTGTTGAAATTTTTTCAGGGAGAATAATACAGTAAATAGGAATGAGCACCTTTGCCTTTTAATCCTCCTTAAATCATGTGAGCAACTTATCAATACTTTTTGTATTTTAAAATTCACATTGCACTTACAGAAAAAGTAACAACTGATTGATTTAGGTTAATGCACCAACATAGAGACCTTCCTAAATGAATGAGCTCTATGAACGCATTATGCCAGTGGTTGATGTCCACATATGGCTAAAGCAGAGGCTGGCATATCCTAATGAGTTACAGACATTGGCTCATTGTCTGCACATCACCCACCTCGTTAAGCACTACCTTAGTAATGGGCAAGTTTTCTAATTAATGACTCGGCCTGGCAATTCCCAGCTGAAAGTGCTGATGTTATGCATATATAAACACTCTCACCAAACACCAGCAGTGCTTCTACCTCTGCCAATAGATAAGCAATGTACTGCTTGCTTAAGTCCACTGAGGAATGCCAAACGCTTGTATTGGGGAGGGGTGGAGGAGGGTGTGGCAAGTTATTCGTGTTCTGTCCTTTATCTTCTTCCTCAAATCTCCCAAGGTGGGTTTCTCTTTCTACATTTCTCGTTCTGCATTTTTGTTGTTGTTTTGTTTTTATGGTAGGTACTATGCAGTGCAGATTTTGGTTAACCAAAGTTTGGCATCTGTTGTTGGTAATTCCATCTTGTCCTCCTCTGTGCTTCTGTGTGGCTTCTTTTACTTGACCTTGAAACTGTTCTTCCATATTCAAAGAGGGAAAATTCTCTGTATATCTGAAGTTGGACTGTCTTGATACAGATGTTTTCAGATGGTCAAGTCTTTTGTGGAAAAATTTCTTCTTTTATACCCCATTTGTGCAATACAAAATATCTTCTGCATTTGGGATATCATTTGCTCATTAGCACTTTTTCCTTTCATGCAAGTATCTTCCCCGACAGAACAGGAGACAGCTTCTCCCTGGTGTCTGCTCACCATTTATTATCCAACGAATCTGAGACTAAAGCTGGAGAACAGCTCATGGGCCATGACCTAGAGACAGTTCAATTCAGTAGTTAGGGGAATTTCACGTGAAATCTGAGTTCTGTAGATAAGTTCTTGGCATGAAATCAAATATCCTTTTTTCTTCAGACCCCTTCAGAACAGCTTCCTATATCTGCATCAACCCCCTCGTCTTGCTTACAAAATGTAAATGCTTATTTCCTTCCCTCTCCTGCTTCTCAACAATGAAACATTACATATAAAATTAGCTTATTGTGCAATGAAATTGCATCCATTTCAAAGTGAATTGCACAAATCTCAGAACTAAACCTCTCTTAAATCTCTCCAGGTTTGAAATTGAGATCAAGCCACAAAATAATTATTTTGTTAATTTAAAATCAAATTTTTTTGTATTTGTTTTGTATTTCATTTATCTTACATGACAGTTTCATTTCCTACCCTGGCAGATCAACAGGATGAACTGGTTGACCCTATCAGATAGATAGATACTCAGAAGAGAAGCTTTTACCCCTCTCACAGAACAAGAGCAATTTCAACCCTGAAGGAAACAATGTGGTAGCAGCTTCCCATGCCCTGCTGTGGTGCCTCTGTGTCTGCATCTGCCTGCCCAGTCCCATCTCTGCAGGGGAAAGTCCTTAGTGGAAGGGCCTGAAGTTTGTGTGCCTCTGCCTTTCACCTGAATTTCCCTGCAAATTCTTCCTCTCATCAAACTGTCTTTTTCCTGGATTGTCTTTGCAAGTCTCTCTCTGCCCAGCCATACTTTGAGATAGCGGCAAAGGCTAAAAAATCTCTGAGCTTTGGGTGACCCACTCTGGCCATCTGTCTCTCCTCACTTGTTTTTTGAAAGCCTGCAATGTACAAATAGCATGAGAAAAGGGCTGGGTTTCTAAACACCTGCCAGATACAAGTCCTGCACTTTTAACTGCCAGCGTTTCATATCAAATGTACTACACTAAGCAGTGAGCAAATAGATTTGTATAACAAACAAGTTCAGCACATGGATGAATCTGTCAGCCATAAATCATCTGCAGTCTCTCTTTAATGAGAACATGAGGCTTTAAGACTATGCAGGATAAGTTTCTGCTCAGCTGGTGCACTAATGGGCAGCAATTTTTTGCTCTCATAGAAAAGTATCCCCATGAGGATGAAAAATGTGTGTGCATGAGAGCTAACACACAGAGATATTGAAAGTCTGACTCCAGCAAACTTCCATTTTATTTCTTCCATTTATTTTTCTTCTGAAAGTTATTTTCTGTGCTCCTGTTTAATTTATGACTGGTTTAACTAGATCAAGTTGAAAAAGGTTCTATTAATACCTGAGATGGAAGGATTTCTTTTAAGAGGAAAAAAATTAGAAGCAAATTATTTCTTTGCTAAGGAGTATAAGCACACTGAATTGTGAGTGTCCTTCTCTGCCTGGGCTCAATTCCCTAGATCATATAAACACTGCATTCAGTGCCAACATGATGAGACTTATGAAGAGGAAGGTGTTAATACTCTTTCCCTCCATGGCCTCCTACATTTGGTGCCTCTCTGCCAGCATCCCCTTTTATGCCTAAGTTAGGATTGACCACCACCTCCTAACACTTTTTTAAATGCCATCAAAACAGCATCAGAGGTGTTAGAGCTGCCTGCTGCATCAGAAAACTCCACTATAAAGTTTCTCTTTCACTTCGTCCTGACTGCTTGCTGTTCTTTTATAGAATGTCTTGCATCTGTCACTTGCAAATGATCCATCATCTTTCCCAAGAAGGGCTTAAGAGCAATCTATTTTGGGATTTTTTTCAGCCAGGAGATTCATCTCAGTACTTGTCCAACTTTGACAATTCTCCATATGAGTTTGAAGCAGTATATCTTGTTTGTTCAGCATCCCTTTGAAGTGATGTTAATTTCTCCAATTTCTCTGAATTGGAGATTGTAACAGCATAAACTCGTTGTGATTTACACTGGAAGAATAAACCCCTTATTTATACTTCAGATCTGTGTCCAATACATGATGATTAATACTAAATAAATCTCATCCTGCAGTCAAGCAAGTATAGGCTTTCTCACCTAGCAGCTCATAGAGTAGCTCTGTTCCAGCTTCCAACAAAAGCACTGCTGATAATTTTGACTACTTCTTTTCCTTCCACTTCTCTCCTGAGTTTCAAAACCACATGTCAGAACCACGACACCAGGTTAGCCTGTTCTCACTCTGCTGTCATGCCACAGAGAAGCTAAGAGTTTCAGAAAGAAAGATTTCTAGCTTTTGAATTACTTGATTATTCTTTCTCAATTATTTAAATGCAAGTTATCAATATCATTATAATACCCTCATAAACCCTAAGATGGCATGTTATTTTACAGATACCAGCCATGAAAATACTGCAATAATGAGTAACATGACAGGTTTTCATTGCACTTTTCTTGCTATTCCTTGCCATTAAATCCTGCAATCAGTTAAATTTAGTGTAGGGAGGATGTGTGTTTAAATATACCCTGATGAACATGTCTTCCGGGACTTAAATAGTAGTGCAATCTTCCCTATTTACTCCAGCAGATATTTTTAGTGCTGCTGCTCACTAGTTTTTAACCTAACTTCAGAACAGACTCTTCAGATAGCTTTGCTTTTCAATATTTTCATTGCCAGTTTCTCAGCTTCTATGGCATAGTTAGTGAGTGCTTGCTTAAAATGAGCCAAAAAATACTTATCTAATGTTACGTAGAGAAGACCACAAAATCATGAAAAGCACCACATGCTTGGATAGTTGAGGGCATACATATCTACAATGCTTTTTCTCTTGCCCCATGGTGAACAGCTACTCTTCTCTACATTATTAAAGCTGCTATTTTTAGGCCTTTAATTAAGAGTCCAGTTTAAAATAGCGCATGCCAACTATATTGTGGATATTTTCTTGAACACAGTACAAACACAGCAACAAATAGCACGAAATTAAAAAGCAAAGCCCCAAACATTAAATGCCTGATGTACTTGGTACCACCTGACCTGATCAAACCTCTGGTACAGGAGTCTTTAGCTACCTCATTAGTGAAAATACAGATGTAGCTACAGATGTTCATGCCGTTCTCAAGGAAGCTGAATTAAAAATTAGAACACACAAGGACTAAAGGAGAGAGCAAAAATATTTACCCTATGGTTATGTGGCAGTCAAGGACTGATAGAGGTTTAACTGAATCTGAAGAGCAGGCAGTCAGACAGCAGTTAGAAGCAGACATGTTTGACAATTAAGTAGTGACTTGGTCACCTAACACTCATTAAATAGGATAACCAGATGATCTAGATGGGCTTTCTGTGTATATGAAGGCACCAACAGAGATTCATTACAAGGAATCAGCAAGCTAAACTCACCCATTAAATCTAATATTTATGATATCATAATCATTGGCTCAGGCTTTGTATGTGGTTTTATTCCAAAACAAAACATGGAGTGGAAAGGATTTGTTTTACCAATGCAGCCCACTAGAGGTCAACTAGCAGTTTAAAACACGTTTAGTAATAAAGGGCAAAATTTAGGCCACCATCCTCATATATTACTATAATCATTCAAGGTGCCACATGTATAACAAATCCTTTAGAACTTTTTTGTTTAGAAGACACAGAAAAAACCTCATAATACAATGTCTGGTGAACACAGATACAAAACAGATTAAATAACTGTTCCCATAATGAGGGGTTTTTGTACCATTTGCACCGCCACACCATAATCCATTAATTAGATGGATTGGATTATTAGACTGAAGAAATTTTCCTTAATAGACTATCATGGTATAAAAACTGTTAGTTCAGTTTTAGACCAGCTATGATGCTTGAAAACAGTGATAATGGCAAACTAAACTAAAACCAAAACCTCAAGACTTGACGTGTCTGTTATGACTTTAATCCTTCTGTGTAAAAAACACTTAGTATCACACATCTGATCATACAGAAGGACTACATCAGAATCTTATAAAACAAAGCAGATACACATAATTACATATAAATACATACTTGACAAAAACGGAACAGCTCCATGTCTAATCAGAAATCCTGCAATAGCACATTGTGAATGCAGAAAGAATGCCTTAGATTTGAGTGGTTTCTAAATATTTGATATTTTGAATATATGATGTCCAGATACAAATCAAAGATATCTCATGAATGCCTATCCTCTGTGCAGTAGGAAGGCTCATCTAAACAGAGCTGTCAGTCTGCTTTGTAAAGCTCCAATATAAACTTATCTATTTCCCACGTCATTCTTTCCACTTGGAGAAACAGAAATGTTTGCAATTACAGCCTTCTGACTGCAAAAGTTTCCTGACACATAAGTAGCCTGTAACCTAAAGCATCTATCCAGCAAAATTCCACTTAAAATTTTGCAGGAAATGGTATCCGCTAAGATGGTGTCCCCAGACCAGGGTAAGAAGAGATGAGCAGTGAAAAACTGTGCTTACTCACCTATTTCTGTGAGGAATCACATTAAAAAAACAAAAAAACCCAAACAAAATCCCCCCCCAAACTAAAACAACAGAACAATAAAGGTCAGTTTTTGCCTTCCACTTCTGTACAGGAGGGAGACCCTTCATGACTAGACTGCATTGTGTCAGCAGGTACCCTCTGAATAGTTCAAATTGAGCCAGAAGTTGTATGTTGCATTTCCTGAACACCCTTGAAGAAGTAAAGAATTAGTGTCAGCCTAAAGATCACGTATATAAAAGTGATCTTTATACTTATATAAAAGTATAAAACCCATAGCCACTGGATTAAACTGCTTTCATCTACTGTTTTGCTGGCTCCAGATGCTTAACTCAACTTCCACTGTAACTAAGGTGGCATAAGGCAATTGCACAAACACAGTTCTCTTTGGATTATGTACTAAAAGAATCAGTGCTCCTCAAAGA
This sequence comes from Corvus kubaryi, assembly GCF_017639235.1. Lineage (NCBI taxonomy): Eukaryota > Metazoa > Chordata > Aves > Passeriformes > Corvidae > Corvus > Corvus kubaryi. The sequence goes on along the minus strand of NW_024581133.1, from coordinate 13,660,849 downwards.
CGTTTTACTACACCTCACCTCCTCAACCATATGCTTGACTTTCTTCTGTTGGCAGTGGACCATGTCATCCAGATGCTTGATCCGCTCTCTCAGGCTGGCCGCTACCTCCTCCAAATGCTGCGACCTGGCAAAACATGCAAGAACCAAACCTGTAAGTGGGGAGCTATGCAGTGTAAGCAGAACAAGAACAACCCCCATAATCCACCATAAATCAGGGCAGGCAAGTCAAATTGCACTGACAGATGTCAAATTGTCCAAAGTACATTTTAATGTGATCTTAGTCTAAGTGGCCGTCTCCACCCAATTCAACTCACCTTTGTCTTGCATACTGACATGCTTAGTCAGAGCCTGAAATGCTGACAATTAAACAATGTGACAAAACTCATCTCAAGATGTGTTTTCCTTTAAGTGAAAGGCTTTTAGACAACTAGATCTTTAGCTTCAGAGAGACACATTTAGCCTGACTTACTACTACCTGCAAATATTTTGGAAATGTATGCTAAACAAAAGCCAGGAAGCTTTCAAAGCTGTCTTACTGCAGGGGAGCCTTGAGTCAAGAATTTGGCAGAGCTGCCAACAGCAGCACAATGCTAACTGGAATAGCATTAACTCCTCAACAGTCAGCAAGAATGCTATAAATGGTTTAAATTTGTGCATACAACTCTTCAGATAGATTCTGCATTTCTTCAGATCTGTTTAATACAGAAAGTGAACACCCACAGAACTCCTGCCACAAGTTGGTTTTCAGCTTGTCAGAAAAGTAGCTTTAGAATATACAAGGAAACAGGAGTGAAGCTTTTCCGTAAGTTTTTGTCTCTTTGGCCATGGGAGTCTCCATATTTATCTGAATGTCCAATTCTTAAAATTTGTCAAAGAAAGCAATTACTTGCTTACAAAATAAACTGCTGTACTCTTAGGTTCAGGACTGGACAGAATTTGAGAACGGGAAGAGGGGAATCAAAAACAAAAAGGCTTTTTTCATCTTGACCTGTGCACAGCAGAAAAAAAACCTGTTAAAGAGAAAAACCATTCTAAGACAAAGCAGCAGATGGCAAACTGTAAGACATGATTCCAGTGAATGACTGAATTGTATGCTCTTTCACCCCCAAAAGAGTCTCCATTAACTGTGAAGTACTCTGCAGAAATGTAACTGCAGCACTTGGACAAGGACTCAAAAAATTCAAGGCACTGCTGCTGGTTTTTCAATTGTGCATATTAAGGTCTCACAAAACTTTAATTTATATTGTGATTGCAATTATAGCACATATTTTGTATCTCATTGGAAGATTCAGGATCTTAAGCATTTAGAGCAATAGAGAAACGGAACAGACATCCTTTCTAAGGTGGAGCACAAGTGTCTGATAAGGTACAGACAGGTAAAGACAACTTAAGAACAAACCAGCATCATCTGAACATAGATTCATTGCTTGCACAGCATAGATTGCAACTGTGAGCTTGCTTGCATTGCATGAATTCCTGCCTGAACATTGCCTTTACCCTTTTTACTGCAGTGTAACTTTTCACACTGAAAAGGATTCACTGAAGCGAGAAGGGTCTGTGTTATTCAGGGGTAAAGGAAACCAGCAATTATCTTTCATCTCCATATTCTATGTTGCATGCAAGTGACATCTGTTCACTTTAAGCTATTATTTTAACAGGCTGCTGCGAAAAGCCATTCTTATCCTGGAACCAGAGAAGCTGGTCACTGATCAATACAAGGCACTGAGAAGCTCTCAGCAGGGACCTCCTTTTATGTTTATGCTTCCCAAAGAACAGCAGGATGCCCAAAGCCTTAAAACTAAATTTCTGGGTGCCACAGAACCATAAGTAGTAATCAAGTACAATTATTCAGTCTCTGGTTATAATTCATCTTTACCCACTCAAGCAGTGTCATATAAACCTTTGAGCTTAGATAGTGAAAGTATTCATAGTCAGGATTATAGTCCTCTAAATTTGAGAATACAGATTTAAGAAAAATGCAAGCCACAGATATGTCACAGCTTGTTCCATCTACAATGGACTCTACACATTTGCAAACTTTTCAGAAAAGATGCATGAAGGTGGTCTTTGTCACAAAAATTAATTGTCTTGATATTTTACACATAAATAAACCTACATTCAGATGGACAATCCCTACCGGACTGCAGTTTTAAAGTCAGAAAAGGCAAAATTCAGATGTCTTCAAAAACAAAGAAACCCCTAAAGTTTCCTAGCAATACTAAAAGTTCCACAGACAAGTCATATCTCACCTTTCACTGTCGGAGTTGTTTTCAGATTTTGCTCCAGATATTTGTAGTTCATTTAATTCAAGTTGTTTTTGCAGCTGGTGACGTTCCTAAACAAGAAAAGTTATCTTTCAGTTCTCCGTGTATCAAAATGTAAAGGCTTCACAAACCATATGTCATTGCAATTCAAAGCATCATTTGTGAAATTAAAATAGAAACTGATTAAACAAAATTCATGTATTTCCTATTGCCAAGGAGCACAGAATACATAATAATAAAATCAATTTCCCAGCCATGCATGGAAATAAGATCACTTTTCAATTTTCTATTTGAAGATATACGGCTGTACTTGAAACTCAATTTTTTTCAATAAAAAGATGAGTCATCAAAATCTTTAACTACATAAATGTCAAATTGTCCATGTTATCACTCCAAAAAGATCTCCCAATCCAAGGCTGAGATAAAAGGTATTGCTGCATTTTCTTCCCCCAGAGTATTCCTGTTTATTTTTAAGTGCCACCAGCACAGTGCTTGTGAAGATCTATGAGGACTTGGGGACTGAGTCAAAACAAGTTAGCAGAGAAGTAAGTGTGTTATCCACTTTAATGGGAATTTAAGAGCCATTCAGTCTCACTGGGTGAATATCAGCCAGATAAGAGCAGACTAAATAACTAATGTGAAGGAACTCATCTGTACTTGTGAACTATACTGGAATCCTACATTCACTGCATAATACTTAAAAGTTGTAGGCTGAAGCCCAGATGAAGTTAATGGAGCCACTACAGGGGCATATTAAGCTGAGTAATTTCAGTGTAATCACTAATTCTACTAATGGATTTTCAAGCATTAGATAAAAGGGACTCAATGCACATTAGACTAACCAGTCAAGCCAGCAAGACCGACTTATAAAAACCTATTTCTCAGTAGACACCGATATTAAATATGTACTACACTAAAGTAAAATTGGTGAAAAAAACCACTTCATTTGTAAGAGCAGAAGATTTTATTCCTTCCACTGACTAAAACACTCTCTGCTCCTGTATTTGAGATAGTGAGGCACGAATCTTTAAAGATAATGAGATGCCCGCTATTGAATGAAATGAGAAATGCCAAAGTACATCCAAGACTATTTCATAGCCATGGCAGCCAAGGCTGCACTTGAGCTTCACATTCCCCAGGAACTCCTCCTTGTTGGTGAGAACAAGGTCCAGAACAGCACTTCTCCTCACTGGCTCCTCTAGCAACTGGAGAAGGAAGTTATCATCAACACATTCCAGGAACCTGGATTACTTATGCTCTTCAGTGTTGTCCCTCCAAATGATGTCAGGGTAGTTGAAAATCCCCATGAGGACCTCTTGTGAACAAGAGGCTGCTCCCATTGTCTGTAAAGGGTCTCATCCTTTTAGTATTCCTGGCTGAGTGGCCCCCACTCTAATGTCACCTGTCCCTGCCCTCCCTTTAATCCTGACCTACAGGTTCTCCATCAGCTTCTCACTTATCCCCAGATGGAGCTTTGTTCACTCCACAGACCTACCACAACAACATTTCTAAGAGACTCTGGGTCATTTATGATTATTACTTGATTAGACCATTAAGGGACACTGAATGGTTTTTAAATTCTCTCTTTAAAATAATGGCTCACTTCCTAAATAAATGCTGACACCTTAGCCCTGTAAGGACCACCAGAAAGCCAGAACCACCTCCTAATCACAGTTGTCTCAATGGCAGTCCAGGTGCATTTACTGATACAAATACAGTAACTAAGATCCAAACAGCAATGGTATTGTCACTGAGCAGGCAACTGAGCAGCAGAACAACAAGAAGTGAAATATCCTCCATACACTTGTGAGTTTCCTTTCAAGGCAGCAATCAGCTCTCATACCTCTTCCATGCGTTCAATCAGCCGGTCCAGCTCACCAATCCTCTGGTCTTTCTCCTGTATGCTTGTTTCTGTAATCTGCATCTTCTTATTTGCCTCTTCAATAGCCTTCAGAAGACGATTTGTTTCCTCCTACAAGTAAGAACATTTACAGTCACATTGGCATCTAATATATTAATGAGGAATATTTATTTCTCTTTTTGGCTACACAGCCCGGCTAAGAGCTCTTAAAGAGCTCAAAGCTTCTCACTACACCTACTCAGAAATCTGGAAGACCTGTGACCCTAAATGTGAATTACATAGAGCAAAGGGTTTGGGGTACTTTGAAATACACTGATATTAGTAAAGAGTCATTATGACAATCCAAGAGAAACTTTTACCCATTTCTTAGATAGCTAATTTCCCTTCTGAGGATGCTGTTAAGTAACAGCATAAGAAAAATATGCTGCTGCAAAAGACAGCTTTTCAAACACCACAGTTAGCCATGTTCAGCTTTGTACTTTCCTCACATGTAAAGCAATACAAATAAAAAGGAGCATCTATCTTTAATCTCCATCATTATCTGACTCTATCATTTTAAAAAATGCAATAACTGACTGTTCATAGAAAGGTTAAACTTGGGGGTGGAGGGGAATTGGGGGACAGGAGAGTTCTTGCTCCAGTAGTATCCAGTGAAGTTGTTCCCTTTCTTCTTCTTAAACTGTCACTTAAAATTGGACATTGTATTTTCCTTTTTTAGAGAATCAGAAGTTAAAAAAACCTACTTACTCTATTTCAGATTTTTAAATCTACATTATTATCTGACATTCCTATGTTTGAATACAAATTTTTCTTAGTCCTACAACCCCAAAAGTTTGGAAAGCTTAGTAACTATGGCACAACTAGTCACAGAGACAGAAGTGAAGGAATACACATCAACTCCGGAGTATGAAGCAATTGAGGAATGACACCCAAGCTAAGCACCACTCTTACAGACTGGCTATACATACTAGGAGCATTTCTTTCTCAGCCTTATGTTTCTGTTCCTCTTCTCGCATTTTTTCCTCATACTGACTATACAGCTTTCTTGTCATCTCTCTCATGACTTCAGCATTGGCTTCCTGTGATGATTCCACCTATGAGAGAGGAAGGTTGACCCATCAGTAAGTACAGTATTGCTGGCAGCAGGAGACAGAGAGTTCACATGATGAGAAAATATGAGTTTGAAGTTTAGCTCCACCTTGTTATAAATCTGACATTGCAAAAGTAGATTTCCATTTCCATCAAGACCATTTACAGCATTCTGCCAGTATTCACATAATTTGAATCTGTAGAAGTTACTGTTCCATCAAGTTCCATGTTGTCTGAATTCAGCTCATTTAGTCATTGCTTATCCAAGACCAGGCCATGCCTCTTTTACTGAACCTTTCCATAACAGCCTCCAAGTCACTTGGTTTATTTCCCCATTGAAATATTATCTCCCCCCATTCTACTGAAGCATAGACTAGAGATGGACTATCTTCAACTCCTGTTTTTAAATGACCATGAACACTCAAAGCAACACTTTATTGCAGTTCCCTCCCTGCTCTCTCTTGGTTTTTCACATTCTGCTCTTTGTGTAGGCATAAGAACAAGGATAACCATGCAACAAAGCAATCAAACTTAAAATCAACATTCTCAGGTGTGTGGAAGGGTTAATTTTTAACAACAGAACCAGAAACTTTACTAGAACTACAGGGAAGAGGGCAGAATGGTAATTCAGAGACAGGATTTCCTGCTGTTGGCTGAAAACACTGACTGAACCACACCCTCAGCAATTAAACACCAGATAGGATATTCACAGCTTAAACCCATCTACTATGTAAACCACAATAAAAGTGAAGTAAAACAGCTAGTCCAGGACTTAGTTCTCTTCCAAGAGATGCTATGAATCAGCCCATGGTATAGTGAAATGCTGTGGATGCTACAAAAGTGACAGGAAGAGGAGGAATTAAGTGTTCCCTGCTGATCACCACACTTAACACAAAATAGGGAGTTCTGATGATTAAGGTTTTGGGTTGGATTTTTTTTTCTATTTCAAGGACCGAAAGGTTTAGTAAACCCTTGGGTTCATTGTGCATGGTAGAAACCAGCTTGTTTAGCATACTGCATTTTATTCTTTGAAAAGGGATGAGCTCTGAAGGACTCCACTTGTACTGCAATTGTGTCCTTTGTCATCTCACCTAGGCCAACCCTGGGGCACAGGTAGTGCGTGCACTTTAGGAGAGGGTGTGGAGTTAAATGAACCTTCCACATTTCAGGAAGCCTGAAAGAATTGTACCATTTAGAGAAAGCCAATTATCAAACCCCAGATTCCTTAAGATACACTGAACTGGAATAGGATCTCTGGCTTTTTATCTCCATCATTCCTTTCCTTACACCTTGAGCAATAAGGACAGTAAAAGCAAGAGTAAAAAAGTAGATGTATCAGGGCATCTGTTATAATATGCTTAAGCAACATCTCCACTCTAAGTTGTTACTGATGTATGAATAAACCAAACCTCTTTAATAAGTCCCACAGGTGTGTTCTGCACCCAGAATGTCATCATGGTATACAGTAGTTACTGCTTTCCAACACTAACCTCCCAGATTCCAGACCATCCTCTTACATTCACCCCTAGAATGAATTCCCAGATGTCTTGGCACCTTACAGACACATATTTAACTGTCAAAGACAGTAATGAGGTATTTTATTCACTAATTTGGTACTAAAACTGCAAGTTTGAGGGCAAAATTTACACTTTTTCTGTGTAAATGCAGGGCATGTATTCTGCAGAGCTTGACATGCTTGAAGATAAACAAATCCTTATGCATTCCGTTGAACTGAGATGTAAGCTGCAGTTCCCTGTTCTTAGAAACAGACATACCTTTCCCTGACTTGCTGGGGCATGTCCTTAAAATTATAGTGAAGCCCAAATTTCTGGTTTAAAATCCTAATTGCATCATTTTTGCTTCTGTTGCTTGGTTTTTCCCTCTTTTTATTTCCTGCTGACAACAGCAGGTGCAAAATACAGCTACTTTTATAGCCTGCAAAGCTTCACTGTGAGAGGAAAGCAGAATATGAAATGCACTTGTGTTTTCTTGTTTAACCAGTCATCATTAAGCATGACTGCTAGTCACTAGCAAAACAGCCAAAAAGGAACACCTTCTCTGACAAAATTGAACAGGAATACAGCTGCAGTCACCTTAATTTCACAAACTTAACCAAAAAAAATCTGACAAATTCTGATACAGTACTATATCCAAATTAGTCTACTTTGAGCAATTTTAAGAGAGACAAAGCTTCCCAGAAGAAGGGGGGCTGGTGGTGTTTGTTTTATTTGGGATTTTTGTGGGCTTGTTTTTTTTGAGATTACCAGAATACATTTGGCAGATGAGGGGAGAACATGGTCAAGCTTTCTGTCATATTAAACCTTGCATTTCATGTTTTATTCCCTTGCATTTCTCTGAAAGAAATAGCTTAATTCTCTTTTGAAGATGCCTGCTGCTACACCTCATATCTGCTGACCACATACACATAAGACTTAACAGATTACCTATTAAAAATGGTGCAATACCAAAGAAACTCAACACCAAGAAATTAATGTAGCAATGCGGAGAGCTGTAATATTCCTTCACTTAATAGGAATGGACGCTAGTAACCATTTAATGGTTTGAATTTTCACCTGTCAACACCCCTGACTCTTATGTTACATCCCATGTTACGGGAAGACTGCCTGTCGCCAGCTGAGATGCTTTGTTATTAAACCAGTATTGATTCACAGGAATAAGTGAGCTAGAGGACATGATGAGGGCATGAAGAATGAAGAACCCTTTACAAATAAGGCCAAGGAATTCACTTAACATTCACCCAATGCCCTTACTGTGCAGTATTTTTAGGGGAGTTTATATACCACACCTTTAACTTCAGTAACTGATTTTCAATTTGTGCTGTTTCCAGTTGCTTTTGCTTCTCTCTCAGCTTTTCCATAGATTGCTCGTGTGTATATTTTAAATTCCTTATTTGTTCCCTTATATCAGTGTTCTCCAATGTAACATCCACTAGAGTTTTCTAGAAAAAAGAGGCAAACCACATATTAAAAACCAGAAATGATTTGATGAATTAATATAGTCAAGAGATTATGAAACAGCATATTTAAAGAGCTTCCTGATGTATTAATGCAGTGTGAACAGTTTTGCAAGTTTTAACATTTAAAATTATGGCTTTTGTTGTTGCTAGAAGGTATTTCCATGAGAAGTATACTCAGTGAAATCAAGTCCTGGAACACTATTAAAAACAAAAAAAGAAACACGGATACATTTCAGTATGAATAATCTTCCCTCGTCTCCGAGGGCCATGCCATACATATAAAATGCAGCGGGCTGAAAACAACTGCAACATACAAGAAAGGGACATTAAGTGGTTCAGCTCAAATACATGGGAATTTAGAAGTCTTTAAAAAAGAAAATACATTCCCACCTTGTCCCTCCCCCTGCATTTCACAGGTATGTAAAATCTCACAAGTGGCTGGCATCCAAACATGCCACTTCCATTTCTGTTACCAACTGACAGCAGAACTAAGTCAGGAGATGCACCATTTTGCACTATGCAGACCAAATCACATTTTCACCTTAGATCCTTCATAGAGACGTAACTTGTGGTATTAGTCTGCTGCATATCTACATCTCTTTATATCTCCTTATTGTACACTATTTTTTAATGCTTTTTTTTTAAACACAGGAACTTCTGGATCTTTTTTCTTTGTCTCCTAAATTAGGTGCTTTAGATAACCAAGACAGTACTTTATGGTCTTGCTTAGTGGTAGAATCTGTATCTGTCATCCATGTTTTCGGTATGCTTTGATATCCATGCTAGAAAAGGCAGCTGGCAGCTGGGAAGCAGCTATGAAGATGTACCTGCAAGTCTATTGATGCTGATGTCAAGGAGCTGTTCATTTCGCTAAAGCTATCTAAGGCTGCAGCCTGCACTCGCACATGATTCTCTAAGGATTCCTGATGAGCATTTGTCACCTGAGCAAGAAAAAAAAAAAAAGGTTTTATATAGAATAATGATCAAGTTTACCTATTCTTTCCAAGGGAGCTACAGAAGAGAAAGACCCCAAGGTCGTTTTCACAGTATTATGATGCTTAAAATATACAGGCCGCAAAGTATATTCTTGCACCTCACAAACAAACAAACAAAACTTAAAATCCAAATAATCTAACAGAAATAAGGCATGAGCAGCTGAGTTTATTGTTAATCTGCAATCACTGTATAAGCTGTTCTTTTTGAAAGGACAAGAGGACAATTGGCAGCTATTCAGAAAGATTATATATATAGAGTGGGCAGATTGTACAAATTCAGAGCAAAAAGCAGAAGAATGCAAGAAATAAGGAAATCTAGAACTGTGAATTGTAGAAAAGCCTTAATTAAGAAGGAACTGACTAATCAGGTACATAAAGAAGCAACATCAAGAAGACGTAAGGATGAAACAGTACAAAGCAGGGAGGAGAAGCCAGAGAGTTTTGTTCTGTGAAAATTAGTCATTTTGTGTTATGTACACACACACATACTTAAAAACTGAAGGGGGGAAGAAGGCACAAAATGACATTATTCAAGAAGAGACCAAAACCCAAACACTGTAAATAATTATAAATGATCCAGTAATAAAGAGGGAAAGAGTGTTACTAATGGAGGCCAGCCCAGCTCCCATTCTTAGATGGACCAGATTTGTTTCTTGATAAAAACAGAAGAACACCAGGGACTGACAGAGAGGACAAGTGTGTAGTAACCAAGCCATACACAGATTAGGTCAGCATAGGGAGTAGAGGCCAAGTAGTTTCTGTTAACTTTATATAAATGTGTGTTCATGTTAAACAAAAAAAAGCAGACATGCTTTGGATGGATTAAGAAAGTTACAAGATAAGAACTTGTGTGAAGAAGCCCAGAGCAGGATATTGGAAGAGCAAATTTCAAACAATCTTTATGAACAAAAAGTTGTCCTGGAAATTGATAGGATAAAAGCACAGTGATTGAAAGCTGAAGCAAAGAGTATAGAAAGGATTTTAAACAGGATCCGCAAACAGCATGAAAGACAAGAGTTGTGTAAAACCAAAATCAACCCCCAAATAACCAACCAAACAAAAAACTCATTTTATTAGGAAAAACAACACTTGTGCTTCCTTTCAGGCAGTCTAGAGTATTAAAAAAGGGGAAGGATGTCTCCTAATGTGCCATTTTTGTCAGAAGGAAGCTTCATGAACTGCTAATTTGCTGCAGAACTAGATACTCTGTCAGAGCTGGTCAGAAACCCTTAATTAAGGAAGAATTTCTGACTCATGCAGTGTTTCTACTGGTCTGACAGAAGATCTGGAAGTGCAGGATATCATCACTGCTATTCAGTAAAGATCAGCAGCAAAGACAACAAAGCTGACCCTGAATCAGCATTTACCTACATGCACACTGGGGAGGAGAGTGACACTTGCTGGCAGCATTACGACTATTTAACACAGTTTGCAGAAATTGAGTTTTCTCTCTTCCTCTCAAGTTAGGGGGATTTTTTTTTTCTCTTTTTTTGAGACCAGTTGCACAGAATAAAAGTACCAGTTTACAACAAGTTCTGATTTTTGTACCTAATACAGCATGCAGGGAACTGACAGCCTACAAATGAGGATGGCAGAAGGGCACAAGTCAAGGTCCCAGTCCCTTGAAGTCAGAATACCTTTAATTGCCAAAGCTTCCTCTGAACCAGGGCTGTGAAAATCAATGCTGAACATAAATTCAAAGCAAGTTTTCAGGGAGATTTTTTGGATCAAACAACTCAGCAGTTTAATATGAAGGCTATTTTTACAGAGTACAACTGCTTTTATTGCTAAAGCAGCATGTCAGAAGAAAGACAGGTCATCGAATGGCCATTGAAATGTTCCATTAAAAATGAAAAGGTAAGTAATTTTTTAGCACTTTAATACTAAAGAATATTGCTACTTCTTTTATTTAGTGTTTAAGCAATAGAGTCAGTAAAACAGAGCAAAGTATTGAAATGACACCAAGTTATCAGTTTCCCCTAATCATGAATATTATTTATTCAATTCAACTGGAAGCTGTTACATACATCTCCACTGATTACCAATACACGCAAGCAATGGTATCAAGATCATGCTTTTATTTCCAAGAATTTCCAGGCAATTAGTAATTTCATATGCAAAAGCACCCCTGTACTGCTTTACCTTCCTGGATGGAAAAATACATAAAGAAAGGAAACTACAGATATCACATAAAACAGTGAACTGGAGTGTTTTGGGAGATTAGTTCTGTTCTGCTAAAGCAAAAGAAAAGTTTCTAGATAACACCGAGACAGTTATTCCCATATGCTTTCCCTACAAATTAATGGATACTTACTTTCAGTTCATTTGTAAGCTGCTGTATTTTTCGTTTCATTTCATCATATTCACCATACATTTTCTTCCTTACTTTTTCCAGAGTTGCTCTCACCTGGTGTCAGAAAAATCAAATGCCTTTATCAAAATTTTGGATTATACTGTTTATAACAGGACATGATTTTTTTCTCTATGTTCTTCATTGTTACTTTCCATAATTTCCATTGTTAATCTACCTCTGCATAACAGCAATTTACTCTCAAGAAGAAGATAAAAACTTAAGTCTCAAGACTTGTCTACATAGGGAATATATAAATAACTGTCACTATGAGTAATTCTAAATTTCTCTGTACACACTTAAACACTAGTAAATAAATAATTTTTAAAAAATAATTTCAATTAAATTATCCATAAATCATTCTAACCTAATTACTAAATGAATTTAAATTAATTTGACCATATATTGTTTTATTTCTGAAAAAAAGGCATGGACTTAGTACACTTGCATACTTTTAAAAGTGGTTGGTTTCCCCTTGGTATTCTTTTAAAGGGTTTATCCTGCAGATAAACCCTTTTAATTTCAGTCTTTTAGACTTGTATCTAGCTTACATCTACCAATGCAATTCCAAATCTGAAGAATGGAGAACTCAATTTGATTTCAAGAACTATGTATGCAAATTATTCCTTGCCTTTCTAGAAAAAAAACCAAACTCAAAAAAACCCCAAGCTGGCTTCCAGTTTGGCTTTACACACCACTGCAATCATGTTTGCCTACAGCCCATGTAATTCAACCTCTTTTTTTCCCTTCCTCACTTGTACCAAACACAGGCTGATTGCACATCATTTAGGGGAGTGAGTTTACTGTGTCCCTGCACACTGGGGTGAGGGGAGAACTTCAGCAGCGGATGTTTTTAGCAGCTCTGCACAGAATACCCCCACTGACTCCCAGAAAGGGGGGGCACTGGCCACCAAACCTAGGCAAGGAGTACTCCCTCCCCACGTGCTCCCTTTGGGATGAGGAAGAGAGAAGGGAGCTGACTCCTGCCCGTCACCTCAGGAAAGCACCGCTCGCCCTGTGCCTCCCCACGCACAGGCACAGGCACATACACACCCTATTGCAAGATGCAGATCTGACTCAGGCAGAGGGAGCTGTCAGCAGCTCTGATGGGGCCCGTCATTTTTGGTCTATTTAAGTCAGCACATACATGGCAGAAGCTGAGGACTCTTGTTTAAGACTCTGCTTTTAAAGACAACACTACTCTGGCAGACCAAAGATCACAATTAGCAGAGCTAAACACAGCTTCCAGAAGACAGAAGAGCCAGTATGTCTCTTCCCATGTCTTTCCCACTTTTTCCTGAAAGCATCAGTACCCTGAATGCATAAGCAAGACATGCAGTTCACTTGATCTGACGTGTCCCTCCATAAGGGACAGAAAAGGGCAGGGAGATGGTTCCAGCCCAAGCAATCTGCACCAGGTACCACAGACCGTGCAGTTTGGGGAGCTGGCCCTGCTGTGTGCCAATTCACCTGTCTCTTGACACCACCCCAGCTGGGCAGAGGAACTACCCAGGCAGGAAAACAGCAGCCAAGGCAGCTTGTGTGCCTTGTCAGCACTGCAGCACTGACATACCCTGCCAGTCCCTAAACTCAGCAGCTTGAGAGTGGTGAACATTGAGAGCTGACAAACTGGGAGTACCATGGGAGAGAAGCAAGTGCTGATAGCCACAGACCAGGCAGGTGTTAGGAGCACACATGATTACACTGCCTTACACTGCTTGCTTGATTCAGGGTTCCTCCCTTTTCTATCAACTCAGTTTGCACTTGAATCAGGGTAACATGATAAGCACTGACCAACAGCCTGCTGGGTGGTGAAGATGGATGGAAAGGGAAGGTCAGATTATTTGCCCTGAGGTAATGAGGGTGTCACTGCCACAGCCTAAGAGCCAAAGACTGACAGACAAAGAGATGCTGAGTTTCAAGCACAGAAAAATTTCAAGCACGATCAGAAATGCATTTTTGTTTTTCAGGAGATCTTCTGCCAACTGTGATAAATGAGCAGGCACAGAGAAAGTAGTACAAAGACATCCTTATTAAATGGCTGACTATTTAAAGGCTGCCCCAGAATATACCTAACTGATTTTACTATGTCACCTAATTTACAAAGCTGGGGGGGGGCGGGTTGGGAATGGGGGAAGCACACAAAGAGAGAGACTTTATCCTTTCAGTTGTCTGCTTACATAGTTTCTTCCATCAGCAAGCACAGTTCCCAGGCACAGAGCATGCTTTTTTCCCAACTCAAATACTAACAAGGCTAGCCTCTAGCTTCAGAGTAGGTTCCCAATTTAAACTCAGGTTTGAATCAGTCAGCTGATTGTACACTCACAGTTCTACATGGATATATGGAAATGGTATTTAACATATTTTGAGGTGAAAGTGTAACTCACTTCTTTAATGTAATTCATCTCCTCTTTCAGCTGATCAGCTGACCAGCCATAAACCACCATTTCTCTCTTATGGTTGTTGTCAGTTCGGTGCACAACACCATACACCATCCCATGAGAGAGCTTCCCTGGAGACATCCCATTTGGTACATGGTAGAGCTCCTAAAAATTTAAAAAAAAAAAAAATTAAAAAAAAACAGTACTAGAATTAAAAAAAGACACTAATAAAACCACAGATACTTAGGGCCAGGAGAGACACCAATTATAGTGAAAGCACAACAGTACATACGAACACTAACTCCCAAACATTTTGGAGCCAACCTGTCAGCCTTCATGTTTTTGGAAAGAACAATGACCAACTTATAATCGATAAAGAATATAAAGATGTCTAATTACCACTGCCTTCAACAGAAGTGATGCAGGCACAGCTAGAGACAACAGGCTGGATTTGTACAAGGAGAGGTAGAGTCATGTAAGAAAAGGTTATCCTGGCTTATTTTCATTCAACACCCTATGCTACTTTTCTGCATTCTTGCAGATCACTGTCAGGTCTCTAGTTCCCTATAAACTCTTCCAACCACAGAATTATCCCTCACTTCCCAAACTCCCTGCTGCAGGAAACAAAAATTCACAAATTTACTCAAAAAAATATAGAAATTTCTAAGAAACTGAAATTAAAAGCTTTTAGGCAGGGTTCCTTAAAAAAGAAAATACCTCTTTCTCTTGAAGATAAACCAAGTAGAATTTCAGTTTGCATTTAAAGCTAAGTAAGAACCTCCACAGTAATCAAACTCATTTCGGATCTTCATTTCTTTTACAGATGTTGCAGAACTGACATTGTAAGAGCTAAAGCAAAGCTATGAAACAGCATTTATGTCGGTGTTTCAGTATTATTAACTACTGTAGAAGGATAAACCTTCTAAATCAGGCCTTGCTATATAAATAGAGGTTGTTTTAAAGAGCTGACATGTTTTATTTTAATGATCTGTAGAAATTTGTGAAACATACTCATAATGATTGCATGTCTTGCTTCAAGGCACCCTTCGCAACAGACTCCTCTTGTTCATCTCATCAGTACACTTCGTAAGAAAAATATTCATGCAAACAGCAGGAATGATTTCCCTCAGCATGTAAATAAATATCTGCAAGGTCAGATCAACCACCTGACATGACTACTCACCTCTCCTCCCTTCTAATCAACCCAGTGAAACATCCTTCTGTGGCAAGCATCTGAAATGAGTCAGTCCTCAGAACTACTCATTTCTCTTCTTGATTACAAGGTATTTAAACAACTACCTCAGATAAAGACATCCACATCAAGACTTTTTTTAAAAAACAGGAAAATATTCTCACAGAACTTGAAATATTTGCCAACTAGGAACCTAAAAATAATCAGTGATTTCTGAATGGAAAGTTAGAATGAAAAGTTTGGAAACACAGCTGTTACTGATAAGCTTTGCACATGGTTTTTGAAAGGTCAGTTCTAGAGAAAAATCAAGTATAGGTGATTTTACTGAACTTACTTTCTTATGCTGGATATACAAGAGTACAGGTACATCTGAGGACATTTACTACATTGACTTTAGAACATGTTTTGGTTTGTTCTAAGCATTGTCTAAATACCAAACAGAGGCTGAAAGAAACAAAGCTCAGAATCTTATATCCATCTGCAGCTGCATCCTAGAGATCTCCAGTCCTTACTATGACCATGAAGAGAGAACACCATCTGCAGTCTAAAGCAGCAGCACTCTCAGTTTTTAGGAGCCAAACCAACACAACTATGCTGGCAATATAAGAATAAATACTTCTTTGGGTAAGGGGAAAATGAACAGGAAAATTTATTTGTATTAAGAAAAATGGATAGAGACAGACATTTGTTTCACATCGTGTCCTTCCCACACGGCACTGACAGATTTTCCTCAACCCAGTATCCTACACACTCTTCTTTACCACATCATTAATAGTTTAACTATGTTGCTGAAGCTCTGGGGGTGTGTGTGTGTGTGTGCAGGGCTGGGAGAGGAACAATCACAGAGCAGACACCTGATAGAGAACATTTCAGGCAAAAAACAACAAAGCTGTAAGCCTTCATTTGAAAAGAAAGCCTTAAAACTATTTAATGAAGAAAATATTGGGCAACCAGCCCTACCTATACATGATATAATTTTGCACTTTGTAAATATTATATGCAAACCTTCATATCCTCATACTGAGATGTTTCATAATTATGTATTACTGAGGATTTTGTTTTGCTGTTTGGATGTGCACAAACAAAAGCTCCACACTTCATACTTTGAAATAGAGAAATACAGAAACTAGATGGGGACATGACTCATAATTATTTTGTGTTTGTTTGCTTCCAGGGTTGTACAGTTTCTTTCATAGTTCATTGCAGCTCCGCCCCTGCATCTGGAAAAAGGGATTACACACAAGTTTCCATCTTCCTGATAACAGAATGAATAATCACTTTGACTGTTTAGAGGTTACCAAGGCACTAGACATTGAATTCATAAATCCATACCCTTTGCCCATGATCATTCATTTTTAATGAGGTGAACAGCTAAATATCACCAATACCAAGGTCCTTTGGGCCTCTGAAACATTAGCAGAATTGTCTGAAGTGCTGTATGCAGAGTTCTGGAATAAAAATTATGACCAAGTTCCTTATTTTTAGAATATTATGAACACATTCCTAAGGAATGCTTTCCCCTCTCTAAGAAAGACCTACAAATTCAGACCAATGGTTTTGCAGCTGGAGAATCACCCATGGCACTTACATATGTATTTCAGAGATGAACAGACTTAAATTTACATTATAATGGATAGTACATGCAGGATTAGGTACGCACAAAGGCAGACTGGTTACATGTCTCTTGCAACAATGCTAAACTTGCCTGTTATCTGTATTTGCACAAGCCTCCTAAGATGCTTTTGTTACTCCTCTTTCAGAAGATTAAAAGAATTTCCATCATCTGTTGACTGTTTCAGTTCTATGTGCTACTTAAAATACAGGATATTGTTTTTACCCTCTCCTTTTTCTTCCTTCGTATCACAATCCCCAGACAAGTGCCTGTCAAAATTTCAGTTCTTGCTTATTTTAAAGATGTGTGAGCCAACAGCTACACAAATAACTGTTCTCATATTTCTCTAACCTTTTTCATTGCTGTTCTATTCCAGCCATGCTTATCTTCTACTCACCCTTTTCTGTTTAGTAACTCTTAATTCCTACTCAGTGACCACTAGTTTCAGGGTTCTGTATAAATAGCCAAAAAAGGGCTCACCTGATGCAGTCTCCTCTTAGGGAAAGGGTTACAATCAGAAAACTCCTCTGAATGCAGGGTTGAGAGGTGGATGGCTTGCTTTGTTTGTTGACTGCTTTTTCAATACAGGTTTGCCTCTAAAGGAGGCCTTGCTGATTAGCTCAGTTCTCAAGGATCTCCACAGAACTGCATCACTAAGCATGCACTGAGTATACTTCTGCCAGTTTGCCTCCTCTCTTAAGCTACTTCCACCCACTTTTGTCTATTTTTCTCCCTTCACTGCTTTTTCCTTTTCTGCCTTATACTCTGTTCTTCCTCTGACACATCCTCTCTTCCATGCCTCCTCTTTCACAAATCCTGGATTTTCCACATCCTCAAGAACTACAGAACAGTTTTTTAAAGTCAAATACTTTCTATTATTTTCCTCTATGTCCCATACATACCCACTCTCAGAACTCAGATATTTTTCGAATCAGTCCTCAATGGTCTCTACTCTTACGTACAGTGAGGCATCTCAGTGAAGATAACAGCATAAGCAAATACATGCAAGTATTTAGGAGCAAGTAAATACTGTAAAGCTAACCAGAATAGTTCTTGAAGGTGGAAGGGTACATTAGATTAATCAACCATTGCTGTTTAAGGTCAAAATATCAGCCAAATACCTTCTAATGTGAGCTAATGATCTGAAAAGGCAGAGATAGCTTAATCGATTTGCGAATATTTCTTTACATCTATAGTCAGTTCTAGAGCAGTCCAAGGTGACAGCAAGGACACATCATGTGGATGCACACACATCCTGTATCAGCCTCCAGGAACATGTCCTGTCTGTGTTGCAGCAACAGACAGCTGCGCTTGGTGTGATCACACAGAATGTACCAAAGAAACACAGACTTGTGTTTACTTAACTAATAAATATTTAAAACAGAAGCTTACACGCCAAGGTTGCAAAAGTCTTGATAATTACCTTGCATCCTGTTTATGTCTGTCCAAGGAGTCAGCACGAGTAGCATGAAACAGGTGAAGACATTATAAAACCGAACCCTAAATTTAAGTTTTTAACTGTTTTTTCTATGGCCCATGGTTTTATTTGCATTATATAAATAACGCTGAGGTATGATTTGCTTCCTAATATATCCGTTTTTTAAATGAAAGTCAGATAGGCTCATATTTTTACTTCTCCCTGCCCCAAAATTGAAAGAAAAGCACAGAAGACACATCTTTCTTGAGAAAAAAGGACATCTAATGTAATGCTTAACACAGTTCTGTGTTTAGTACCCCATGGCCTTAAAATATTCCTGACTCATGATCTTCTGTTTACCTACACCATCAAAAAACTTTTAACAAGAATTGTATCAGTTAAGTGAGGCTTTATCTTTTCCTTAATAGCCACATTCCAGACATTTCTAAGATATCCAGTTATCTTTTACCTAATTACACAAGGAACAAGAATATTCACACTGTTACTTAGGTCACATATTTTCTATTCAGTAAAATGACACATTTATAACTTTGAGCTCACCAAGAAAAGTTACTCTGCTCTGACAAAAGGTAGCTCTGTTTTTATGTCTTTTCATATTCCTCTACAGCCCATGAAAACCATGTTACACTTAAGAATGTTTTACATAAAAACAGTATTACAATAGGGAAAATATGCCACAACAGACATGAGTGTTCTTAAATTTGTGAAGAATGCAAGATGCATCGCTGAACACATTCCAATTTTGAAGCTCCTTGGGTGTAGAATTTCAGGGTCCATCTCAAAAGAGAAGTGCCAGGCATTATACAAAGTCACATCTAACCCATGAAATCTGTAGACAGAACGCCAATGTTTACACATTGGGAAACTAAGGTACAACAAATACAGCAGTAACCTCAGAAGTCAGTGGAATTCGTTCTGTATTTTTCATGTAGTGCTGGTTTTTAACAAAGGTGTTGCTAAATTAGTACACGTCAAAAATCAAACAATCAGTGCTGGAGAGGGTGAGAAACAGTAACATCACCTGTAGCAGATGAACCACATTTGTTCAGGCACAAGTTCTGCTCTGCTGACAGGAGTGGGCTGGCAGCAGCAGAGAAAATAAGCACTGTCCTAGATTCCATGTGCACCACAACCCCACGTTCACTGCACTCATATTCTTGAACCAGGCCGGACACAAGTTTCTGCTTGATTCTCACCATGACGCACAGAAGCAAATTCCCCTTCTGGCTTCTTTGCAGCTTACTTTTTTTGCTGGGAAAAAAAATGTTTGCTATGCTTCCATATTCTTGCTTAGGAAGTACAAAGAATTTCACTTTTTAGCTGTGATGCTTTAAAATAAAAATAAGAAAATTAAAGTGTTTGAGGATATATACAGCCAAAGTACCAAGCTGAGTTTAAAACTAAACACTGCTCAAACTTGGCTGAAAGCCACAAAGACAGTAAATTGACACAAATTTCCAGAGTGTTATCTCATTTTCATTCTCTTGTCCACGTATCCAAATGAAAAAGAAATGTCTGTCTATACATATCTCCACATTCTGCCCTCAAAAGCTTAGCTGCAGCTTCCAATGACACTTCTAAATTTAGCCATGACAGTGAAGAAAGAGACTGATGGATAAAAATAAGCCCAGTCTCAAACAGGGACAATACAATTGTCTGGTAACCCTTTATTATGCAAGACAAGACAGGCTTCAGAACATGCAGATTTTGCATATAATCTGCCAAGCACAATATTCCTTTGTACTTCATGGTGAAGTAAACAGCCTCACACTACTGTCATCCATTGTCTATGATGGACAGAAATAATGGAACAAAATCAGAATAGTTTGTGGTTCTCTCTATCTAAAGTGCTAACAATTTGAACAACCCAACCAACCAGCCTCTACCTGTGAGTTAAGTTCTCATATGCTTCTTTCAGGGTATCATATCCTAAATATGAGTACAAAAATCCAACCTGACACAAGCTCACTCCCCCTTCAGTTTTTGAGATCAGTCTCTAACTCTGCACCATCTGCCAGCCTTTCAGAAAAGGCAGGGAGAGGCCACCCTAGTACAGTACTGCCTGTAGCAATTTTGTTGCAACAAAACCACCCAGATCCATCACTTCATTTTAATATCTTACACTGGTACATTTTTATTTCATGGATGCATAGCAGTAAAAAAGTTCATCTAGAAACTTACTGCACTGATACAGATTGAATGAAATGCAGCATAGATTTCCTGCAAAGTTTGGACTCCAAAGAAAAAGGCTAAGCCAAGAGCTACCAACAAAAGAGCTTTCTTCTGATAAAGAATCACTTCTGGTCTGACATCCAGCAGCAAAACAAGTTATTGGGAGGATCAGCACTAGCAAGAGCTGCTGTGCAGTTCATTAGCTGATTCTGCAACTGAAGCACCTCTTAATGGTACTGAGCCCGAGAGATGCAGAAAAGTAACAAACATAGTGAGCCATCACCATGTCACATTAGGGCAGCTCAAAATCACGTCCTTCTAATGAAAGAGTTGAAAGAGGAGATTACAACCAAATGTCACACCAGGGTGTATTTATAGTTTTCTGGCATTGCCTCTGACACTGCAAGCTCTTTGCTCTCCTCCCTCAGCAGCAGAGGCAGAGACTTGTCCTGCCCAAACAGGAGAGCACCTGCAGCCAGGCTCTGACTGCCTGACTTAGTTGAGCACTCCAGAAAAAATGGTACAATCCCACAGATTAACCCCACAGTTTGTTTCTGTAAGTCACACTAATATATTTTAAATACCAAAAGCATTTTTCAGCTCCCATTTTCTTAGGAGTCAGCAATTAAAGTCAGCACAGAACTCCAGATTCCAACAAGGGATCTCATGTTAAATTTGATTCTTGCTGAAGCTGGATTTTTTGACCTTAAATTATAAAGTGCAAGGTAGAAAACAGAGCAGTTCCCTAATTTCTATTATCTCTATTTCCAAAAAGGGGACACAGTTCTCATAGGACTGTGTGAGGATTATCTAACATTTGTAGAACTTGTTCTCGAAGTGATTTCATTAACATGAAGCCAGCTGAACACGGGTGATCAGCAGAGACATCTGATCACTGCTTTTAGATTTTTTAAAAATTAAATGTGCAGTAAAAGCATCACAGCATGACTAGTCATGAGCCATGTGTGCACTGGACATTACTGTGTAACTAATTTGAACACATAAAGCAATTGATTACACAATAAAAATCTACAGGTAATACACTGCTGTCTGGCTTTCGAGACAGGAGGAAAAACCAGTTCATGAGCAGTGACTTCTTTGTAGCTGCTTCCATACACTATGGCTATACTATCTGTGGGGTATTTTTTTTAATTACACAGAAACTATAAAACACAAGTAGTTGGCACAATTCCTCTGTATTTTTTAATTGCTATGAAATTGGCTGAGTAGATCCCATCTAGCTCTGAAGCCTTTTAAAGTCTTTAAATTGTCTAAAAGTACTGAATTTTAGAAACTACTCAGAACATACAATACTTAAATTGCATACGGTTTTTCCTGATCTCAACTAATAAGGACCCATCTCTTCAACATCACTGTTTTGTACATTGAGCCAAATAATGTATTTATTATCTTCCTATCCTCTCCTCAACATTCTCTGATAAAAAGCCCACTTGCCTTTACTTGTATTATGGGGGAAGTAACAGCTCATTAAAAACAAGGTTCCACAGAGAAAAAAACTGGTCACGTAAGAAAGTCACTACAAATTGTCCAACCCTGATCATTAACAATTCTTTCTCATTATCACATTACTCAGAACCATAAAGTGAGTAAGGTATGAGTAAATACCTATCCTCCTCAAAAGCAAACTCAGATTCCTCTTAAGGCAACAAGCCCATAAACTTAGGCCAGTCCGAGGGTTTCTGCAATCAGATACAAGCTGACAAGAGACTGACAGAGAAGCTACTCTAAGTGCTACAAACAAACACCTCTGTACAAAATGAATTATTACTCTTCAATGGTGGCCCAAATTCAGTTTGCATTAAGGACTATTTAATCTATCGTGTAAGTAACATTTCTAGATCCTGAAGAACCAATTACTCTGCCAGACCCGTGCGTGAAAACCTGAGTGTATAAAAGATTTCAGGACAAAAAATAACTGATAAGGAATCCTTATCTTGAGCATTTTAATTTGCACTTATTTTTATTTCTTAGAATGTTAGTCTTTCTCGGTAATTTTACAGTTACTTTTGCCTTTAAATATCACTAAGAAATTATTTCTAGTAAATCCTATTGTTGTTTCTCTTCCTGTTGTCATACTGCTATTCAGATATTGAGTCTGGCAAACCTCACCAGCTTCTTGTTTGATTTTGGTTTATCACAGTATATATGTGGTAAAGTTGTGGAGGCTGTTCAGCTTCCCCTTTTAGTCTTCATCCTTAAGACTAATGAAACATCTTCTCTTGCTGTGAAACTGCTCTTAAAGAACAAGTTCTGCACCAAAACAGATTGTAAAATTTTTTCTGTGCACACACTACTCACACCTGCCAAAAAAATGCCCTTCTGAACCCTTCTAAGCACATGACCTTCAAATCGCTTTCACTTCAGAACAATCTTGAATTCTTTATTTTATATTTCTTATTTGTACATCACCATTTACCAAAACTAGCTAACACACACAAAACATCAAGAAACCCCGCATACCACCTACATTAATGCTCAAATCTTGCACACTGTTAAGCCTACAGGAAACATAAAACCTTCTTTTGGGATCAAGAGGATCCTGATCAAGATCCTGTTTAATACAGGACACTGTTCCTGGTAACAGTTTCCTGCTCTTCGATATATAAATATGAAATAATCAAGTTTTAAATGTACCTCAGTCACAAATCACCATCAATCTCTGTTGTTTCTCTACCACTGTCCTATTTTACATGCAGTTTTGCCATCCCTAACTCCAAGGCTCAAAGCTCACACCCAACTTGATGACCATCCACATGTTCTTAAATGTTCCAAGATGACTGGGCTTTGGGCTGCCAAAACAACAAATATCAACATCTGTGGAGGACAATATTTACTTCTTATTTATAGAGAATGTAACTCTTGATTCTTAAAACTTACACTTTTCTTTCTCTCAGTTTCCTTTGGTCCCTGTTCAGGCTGTGACACTTCATCAGGTGGTACTGTTAAGCGTAACCTACACACATTCATCTGAAAGAAGAACAAGATTAGGTGTTAAAATCACAAAAATTATTTTAATAATTTGCTTTACAGAATGAACTGTACTGAGATTCAAATTTGAACTTACTATTTTCTGTTTTCTACCACACAGATGACGAGATATTATTTTTGAAGGCTAGAGGGGTTTTTAGCTGGCAAAAAATAATTCAAGGGCATCCCCATAATTACAAACATACCTGAAGTAGCAAAAAACCATTTCAATCAACAACTTGTTCCTAGGTACTCATAAATGACATTGAGAGCTGAGATAACAGAACAATGAACATAATTTTCTGCTTTCTGGGTTTTGTTTGCTGATTTGGCATACTTTTATTCTTCAAAAGGGATTATTTAGAAACACAGAGTGTATTTTAGAGTAAATGCTTCTTTCCTGCTCAGCATATAGCCAAGTATTTGATCCAAGGATACCTCAGTACTGCAAGTCCACTTAATGTGGAATAAGAATATTATTGAAATCTGATACATACAAATGGTGTGTAAATACTAAGCTTCAGAACTTAAGCTTCAGAAAAAATTTAAGAAGTGTTGTTTCCTAACTGATTTTAGAACAGCCATTCTCTTGCCAACAGGCACGATACCTTTCTGTCCCCAGTTGCAGTTTGCCTTGCTTTGGGCTGAGACATCTTTGTTTTAATGGTGTTTTCAAAGCAGTGCATTTCATACAAGAAACTTGGTTAAAACATTCAATCTTAGTCCTATTCACGAGACGTTTTTGTGGAAAACAACTCTAAGTCCTAAGCAGAGCATAGCAAATGATGAAATGAAAAATTTGGCTGTCTGAATTCAAAGCTGCACAGTATCTTCCTGTGAAATCCCAGCTGTCTGTTGGCAACAAAGAGAGCTCTTAAAGCTCTTCCTCAAAACCTCTGAAGTATCTCTTTCATGATTACTGTGGGCCATCATCCCTGTTCTTCCGCAGCCCAGCATCTCATTTCATCTAGATCTCTCCAGTTTCCCCTGGAGTCATGCTGAATGTGTGTCTCTCTCTCACACCCACCTTCCCACTGCACTTGTTCAGGCTCACATCTTGGTCATTACAGCACCTCCTTTTGCCTTTAAAATGGCAATAATGTTCTGTTCACTGCATTCAGAGCACTGCAGCAAAGCCCTTCCCATACACCCCACACATTACCATTTTTCAATTAATTTCTTCCAACTGTCTTATATATCATTTAAGCTGCCTTGACTGCATTTTCAAGTCTCTTTACAATAAAACTTCTTCAGAGAAGACTGTTCAGCATCACAACAAGGATCCCTATTTTCCGTTTCCAGACAAAAGTCCTTTTTCAACTTTTCAAACAGGCTTTAACTTTTTGTTCTTCCCAAGCAAAAGCAATTGGAAGAACTATCTACAACTTCGCTATTTTTCTTCTGGCGTTTCTTTAAATCTGTTGAGAGGAAAATTCACTAACATTTAGACTACTGGTATTGTACTTGTCAACTGTATGTTTTAAATGTTACATACTGCCTTCCATCTTCCTCTCAGTTTAGTCTTTCAGGTCTGCAAGGCCAGCAAGAAACAATATCCTGAGATAGATAAAGTTCTAATAAAATAGGTGAGATGTGTCTGTACTACAAAGAATAAGAAGGGAAAAAAGTCTATAAGAAGATCAAGGTGAAATATAACCTACTCTTTAGGTGTATCTGTGAAAGCAATGTTTTGTGCAGTGGCTGCCTCACTGTTAATTTATCATTCATCCATATGCTAGCAAATCTAGAACAAGAAGCCACAAAGTGATGTAAGGACTCCAAAACTTAGTATAAAAGCAGTTTATGCTTTCATATTTGCTAAAGAATACTGAAACAATGAAATGCATTTAAAAATTACGAAACTTGGTACGTTGGCTTTTGATACTGATTGGCTGCTATGTTTGTTCTAAGAACAACAAATTCTCTTCATATATTACAGAAGCTGGTCATACTTTCTACTTACAGATTAGTTATCCAGATATATTAATAATAAACTCCTCATCTTTGAAACTCATTGATTCGTAAGGTAATTAACATCCCCTTTTCTCATCTATTTCCCCCTGCCCTTTCCTCCCATTAGCTTATTATGGCTCTTTCCTCTTACAACATGTTTACAATAAGAAGGGAAACAGAGACTGGCATTCCTCCATGTACGCAAACAAAGACCAGAGCCATAAATAGGATATAGAAGTGAATTTGTGCTGTGCAGGAAGTGATAGATGAGGCAAACTTTTTCTTACACTGATTTTGAACAAAGGAAAACTGGACAGAATGGGATGAACATATTGCTAGGATAAAACATTTAAAATGCCTGAAATAACTAGAAATAGATATTGACTGGCAACTCAAAGTTAGGAGAAATGGGGTTGTGTATGATTCTCTGAAGCAAATAACTTGCCTATTAATCAGTACGAGGCTAATTATAGCCAACACAGATTCACAGTGCAGTGATTGTAAGTAAGTTAATTATCCCTGTAGCTGTAGAGTGAGTGAACCACGACTGCCCTTCACATCACAGGTGTTACAGGGCTACTATGAAGGAAATCACAGAAGTCTAGTACAGATGGCAGTCAAGTCATAACAACTAGGTTGGAAATACAAATTAACAACAATCATTTGTTGAGACTAAAACCTCTGTACAATCAAAAGCTTGTTATCATTTAAGCTATTTTTTCTTGCCCTTTTCACTTTGCCTTATTTATTACCCCCAAAGCACTTACCCCACCCCACCCCAATTGGCAACCATAAGGATTCCAGCCTTGAAGTTGCCCAGCAAGGCTTGTACAGCAGTGGCAAAGTACCACCCAGTTCCTTGCTGGAACAAACTTACACAGGCTGTATTCTGCTATTGTTTACAACAATAGGACTTCCTCAGCATCTCTGGGGAAACAGCAGCAAATGTATGAAGTAGCAATGCAGTCCTGCTCCTCCTAGGCCCCAGATGATGCATTCTATCTAAGGACAGAACCACAGACCCATCTTGTAAAATTCAGAAACACTGTGGAGATTGGAAAGGAAAAACAACAGGCACTGCTTTTTCCTCCAGCCCCCAGAAGCAGTTCTGAACACCGTACATACACTGTTCTTGCTCTGCAGGGCTTCCTGAAGGAACAACACACTGTGCCATTTGTTGGTGAGTTTACTTGACCAAATCAATGAGCAGACTCACATGGAAATCACAGCAAGCCCTCCTCCCACAGCAAACACTGCTGTAGTGATGCCTTAAAATGGAAATGAAATCCCAACAGGAAGAGTCTCGACTCAGTGCCAAACAGTGGCAGGATAACGTGCAACTGAGGATGAAAAAGCAATTTCCAGAAACAAACTGGGTAATGCAGAGAGAAAGTGGGGAGGAGAATGAGAGAAAGAGCTGCGATTCAATTTCCTTCATCTGCGTATTGACAGTAAGAACAAGTGAGAAAAAACAGGGACAGACACAACTTCCAGCTTACCTTTATGTCACTGGCATTGTTACTTTGTGAGTGTAACTTTTAAAAATAAATACTGGGTAGAAGAAGAAACAGGTATCTTTCTAAAAGTCCTACAAGACTGACAGATTTTTGTTTAATTTGCAGCATCTGTAGCTTTGGCAAGTCAACAATATAAATAATCTTAAATGTGACGACATTTTATGTTCGCTCCTGGCTTTTTGACACCAACAACCCATGAGTGGCATTTCCAAAGCTCATCTGATATCATTTGTGAAACAAAGACACAGACAAGTAAACAAAAGACTGACAGGTTCACCCCAACATGACACCAAACAGCAGAAGTTTCCTGACTGCAATGAAAAGTAACCCTGAAAACATGCTTTTTTACCAAATTTCTAAGAGGCTAATGGGATAGCATAGAGGAGAGCTACTGCAATATGGCAGTTAAGGAAAAAAAACCCCAATCTAGCTTAGTTTAAAATGTTGAGAATTCATGGCCCAGATCCACAATCCACATTTATGTTTACCATCCTACTCAAATCACTAGGGTGCAACTTAAACACAGATGACAGATTCAGTTTGAGTAATGTTCTTCAGCCTCTTCTTCCCCCTTTCCAAAAAACAAAGCACCCAGAAAGGCATTAATCATAGTTAACTATGGGCTGAAATAATTACAGATTATTTCATTAAAATTAATTGTTAAATTTATGAGCAACGCTGTTATAGAATAACCAAAGTTACTAGTACAGCAGTAGAAAAATACAGGCTATTCTACTTGCGACCAGTCTCTAAGATTTTTACAAGAACACCACAGGAAAAAGATGTGGCTCCAGACTGATCTAGCTTCAAACCAACTCTGGAGTTCAACACCACCAGAATTTAATATTCAGTATCAACATATTAATACGTTGATACTGATAAAAGAAATGAGAATAACATGTTTGTTGAGGAACTATCTACTACCCTATCAGCTCAATGGCCAAAAATCACTCCATTTGCCTAAGGTCCAGTGTTAGCTTTAGACTTTTGAAGGTAAAAGCAGAACAACAGTGCATGTTTAATTTCAGTCCTAAAAAGCAAAGAAGAAGGTACTTTCTTTGGTCATTTATCTGTTGATTAGCCTTCTCCATTGATGAAATCTCTGCCATGAGATTCCACACACAATTAAAGGGCACTTTTCCTGTGACCGCAGGCACACAGGAATGTGACACAGATCTTTCATTTATTCAGCAGTTATTCTAACTGTCTTTCTCTCCTCTTCTGACAACTCACAATAAGGGAGTCACATTTCACTAAAATAAGGGACAAGAGCTTCCCAGTGGGTTGTAGTTGCAAATTAAATTTTTACCAGTTTCCTTAGAAGAATGTATCAAACACAGTTCGTCATTCCCAGGAAACCTATCGTGGGGATGAAAATAAGAAGTTTATCACCTGAACAGAAGTTCCCTTACTGTAACTTCTTTAAGAAATACTAAAACAAGGAAACTCAATGGGAACACAGAAGGCGTATAGGGAGACCAGGGATCTTTTTCTCAGGAAGACGATTCTGACCTTGCTATCACGTAAAACCAGAGCAACACAACATTCTTCAGTTTTTCAATTATGAACTCATATTTTCGAAGCATCAAAACAATAACTGCATAATTCATGAAACATCATGATCGTATGGATGTATTTTTGGTAAGGATAAGTTTATCACTGATTTTGATTTTTTTCTTCACATGTGGAATCAGCATTCACAATGATAGGAGTGTAGTTACAGCAGCAAGAAAAGGGCTATTTAAAGCTGGGTAGCTGCAGAGCATTCCTGTCATATCTGTCTGAGTTTAAGCAACTTTTTAGAAGCCCAACAGATTAATACATGGTTATTATTTATCACATTTATTAAATTTTTTAAAAATCAGCAAATTATAGATCTGCATTTGAGGAACTGATTATACAATTAAATCACTATTGCCACCTAAATCATTACGGTGAGCTTTCTCACGATAGGCAAGTTTTTTAGGATAGGCGAGTTCTCAACTGTAAATATCCAGACACATTTCAAGGATGCGGGGTACGTCTCCAACAGAAGTACACCTTCCTCGCAGGTTTACAGAACAAGCCAGGGTCTAGAACTACAAAAGCCTTGCAGGACTCCCCAAAAACTCTTCCTCTCCCCACACCTACAACGAACGCACAAAAAGATGCTCTCGCACACCGCAAGCTTCACCTGAGAACACCGAAAATAATGGGTGGGGGGGGTGGGGAGAGAGAGAAAGAGAGTTACCTCGTAGGTAACTACGCGAGGGGGGAAGTCAAACCTCCGCTTCGCTCCGCGACCCCGCCCGCGGGATCTCCCCGCCGCCCCCCCGCGCTACCCCGCGCACCTTCCGCCGGGAGCGGCCGCCGTCGCCGGGCGGCCTCCGGGGGGTGGTGGCGGTGACCGTGAGCCCCGAACTGTAGCGCAGCATCCCCGCGGGCCGCTGGGCCGGCGCTCTCTGCGGCTCCTCGGGCCGGCGCCGCCGCTCCGCCCCCGCGCACTTGGCCGCGGGCGGCCGCAGGGGCCGGGCGGAGGCGGGCCGGGGTTGCGCGGGGCTCCGCTTCCCTCTCCGCCCCGCGGAACTCGCGGCCCCGCGTCGGCTCTCGGGCCGCTGAAGTGCCCAACTTCCTCGCGTGGGGTGATACGCGGCAAAGTCGCTGTGGGACGCTCAGGTGCCAGTGCAGGGTGGCATGCCCTCCGCTCACGGGAATATTGGGTGTCGGGGTGCAGCCTGGGGAGAGAGGCTTCGAAGGGAGACCCAGACAGGTCCATCTGTCACACAGTCACCTCCCGGAACTGGAAAACGGGGGTTAGAGCTCGCAGGAGCCCCTGGCAGCCATTCAGTACCGTTCTCCGGCACCCACCTCTGAGCACTGTAAGCAGAGAGTGCTATGTAAAAGCTGGACGCTGTCCTCCCCTTCTTCCCACAGCAATTCGTGAGCCACCCAGGTCTGTCAGTTGTTATCCGTGCTCCAGGAATGGGTACCAGGCTCATCAGAAAGCACCGAGACCCCAGCCAGCCTCGGGGTTGACAGGCACAAAGCCGGGGCAGCTCAGTGCACGAATGACAGCATCAGCCTCAGTGCCAAAGGTCCAACAGGCTGAGTGTGGTCTGCCCAAGCCGGCTGGCCCCGAGTCAGATTGCAGGTGTGGACTTCAGCATTTCAGATGCTCAGCTCTTCCGGATCTGGGCTGAGGGAACGCAGTAACCCTACACCACCCTACATGGCCTAGGCACACACATCTTCCTCTGCAGCTTTGGGCATCTGTCATGAGCACTACATTCCCCAGTAATCAAGGCAGTTATACGGAAAGGAGATGCTTTTGTTTGAAAGAAATGGCAGAACAAATACCTTAAACAGCATTTTTAAAATAATTTATCTCCTGTCTCCATGTAATTAAATTAAGACCGCGAGAAAACAGAGTTATGGCTATGCAATGTCCTTACCCGTTAAGATGTTAACGACCAGGGTGCCGAAGAGAGGAAATTTGCATTGGAAAAACTGAAACTGCAGTGAACTATAGGTGCCTCACCCTCTCTGTGTACAATGCCTCTGTTCTCTTCTGCCTCTCAGCTCTCTGTCCCCAGGGCAGGATATTGAGCTATCGACATGACAAGGATCTGAGGAAGAGAGGAAGAAATCATTGCCCAGCCCAGAGGAATGAATGAAGGGTCTGCATTTTTGTTATTTTTGTTGTTTTCCCTATTCTTTTCTCCTTCCAGGGAAGGTAATACAGCCCAAGGCAAATGAATTAGAACGTCCACTTGTATTTGGATTTCTCTCAAGGCAAGATTGGCTGTGTGTTACACGATTCTTTTTGTGGCAAGGTGTCTTGTTCCTACAAACAATTGCATTTCCATATGAATCACCCCCTGTCTTAAGTCCTGGTTATAATGCTGCTTTTGTGGGTTTGCAGGTGGATAATAGGTGTATCATCATCAACAGAAACAAGTTCCTTCACAAGTATGTTGTCTACCCACAGGGCTATCCCTCAGCACTTGTTCCTGGTCATTCTGGTGAGCAAAATGTCTATTTAAATTCTGGTATGCAGACAGCTGATGACCTTTGTGGTTTCAGCTGAGAAGGAGTTCACAGACCTGTGAGATTGCCCTGGTTAGTTACAAGTTGTGCCTTCTGGACTTTATTTCCCTCTGGAAAAAGGCATGTACGTGGGTCTGCCGAGTCACTGCAATGCACAAACACAACTGCTTTTCTAAGAACAGGCACAGAGTACTACACTATGGAAAAGGACCTCCCTTCCTATATGATAAGAGTATGGTACGATAATCATTGGCATGAGAGAATAAGGCACGATAATCAGATCTCTGAGAATATTTGCAAGTTCTGCATCAAGTTTGAGAATATTATTAATTTCGATGGAAATCTTCTAAATGCAGATGAGGAAAAGACTTGTCCATGGATAATACACAGTCAATAAAAATATGGTTTTCTCAGTTATGTCTATCTTAGTAGCAGCTCTCCCCATTTCTTGGAAAATAGCAGCAGAACACATTTACCTGATTTACCAATATTTGTTTGAAAAGGAGCATCTTCTATTTAATCCTCAAATTAATATCATCCAAGGAGTAACCTATATGCAAGGTTAGTAGTCCCCTTTTTTTTGGATACTCTCTGAATCTTCTTCCTTTCCCCCAGCAGCAAGATACACAGGTATAGTAATGAATGTGATTTCTTTGCTGCCTTGCTAGCTGACCGTGCAACCATTTGCAATCTCTTCAGCCCTTGTGTAGCCTGTGTGACCCCTCTTTGCATGAAAGCAACATTTGGAACAACTTTTTCTTCATCCCCAGAGCTCTGCCTACACTACAGGGATTATGAAGCCAACCACTTGTATGGAGTGAATACCTGGTACTCCCCAAGTGGCAAAAAGAAAGCTCAAGAAAAGCTGTTGAAGGAATATGAGATGTACACAGCAGAGCTGAAAAAAAAGCTCCAGAATTATTTTTGGATTAAGAAAGGATAAACAGATTTGTGATCTTTGGCTTGGACAAAAGACAGTGGCAGGGAGTGGGCAACAGAAGCATAGAAGATCATGACTGGTACGCAGAACTGAACAGGGAATAGCTGTTCATTTTTTCCTACCCTTGAGAACAGTGGATTTGAAGAAAACCAGGCACCATATTTCCGTGTGAAATTATGTCAGAAGAATCACTGATCATGAAGAGTATAAATGCTCCCAAAAAGTAGCTGGGTAAACTCATGGCAAACAAGTTACAAGGGCTATGAAACATGAAGATATGTCTACAACTACTGACTCAGGAGATCCCCGAAGTGTGGGTTTGCTTTGTTGATAGCTCCCCAGACTAAGGACCTCTGACCACTCCCTTGTCCTCCTGGGCATGATTGATTCCCCACCAACAGTATTAGATGTGACAGGCTTCTAGCAAGCAACAGGTCTCCTCTGCTTTGAAAAGGTGCTCCCGTGCTCAGCTGTTGCTTGCCTTGGGCACACTCCGGATGTATTCATGGCTGCAGCTCATTATTGCACATTTACCGTTCTCTCTCATCCCCCGTGGAGGTTTAACACAGTCACTCCCCTCTTTCTCCAGTGTCCCTCTTTCGCTCCCGGGGACCTCAGGGAGA
The DNA here is from genome assembly GCF_017639235.1 of Corvus kubaryi. Taxonomy (NCBI): domain Eukaryota; kingdom Metazoa; phylum Chordata; class Aves; order Passeriformes; family Corvidae; genus Corvus; species Corvus kubaryi. The sequence continues at coordinate 13,628,471 of NW_024581133.1, read as the reverse complement.
AGCATCTGCTTGCTTTCAGCATGTCCCTGTTTGCCAGGCCCCATGACCTTACCTTCTTGGTTCTGATAATCTGAAGTAGATTTGCCACAGTTTACAGATCTTTTTTCCTGCAAGAGTCATTGTACACTGTTGTGAGCATTTCATACTGTGCTTGGGACGTGGCACTAGTTTACTGAAAAAGATGGGGGAATAGAAAGTAAATCACTACTTAGGAACTAGTTTGACAAAATAACAGTATTCTACAGATTTTTACAGCTGGACAGACTGCCCAAAAGGTATACATAATCATACAGACTGCTCATAGACAATACACAACATGGTGGCAGAACATAATCTGACCAGCATGCTGTGCTTTGAGTTCAAAACCTGCCAGCACTCTGTGACTACAATGGTCCAAACGCACAGCAGGTTAATTACAAGATGACACTCCAGCATGGATATCTAAAGCAATCGTTATTGTGAAATAGTTAATATAATTACATAGAAACAGCAAGAAATTTAAAGTGTAGGCACCTTCTTTGGTTTTTTTGTAACTACCCTGTTTCCCATCAGCAGCATTACTGAAATATTTATTTCCCTGGAGGCCCAAAGACCATTATGCTGTGGGAAAAAATGAAACAGGATGTGACAGAATCAACAGGCCTTTCTATGAAAAGCCTCTGATCACAAGATGGACACAGAGCATGCAACACATGGAGGAGGAAGGTCTGCCCTCCTAGAAGAGCAGGAGCAGGTAGCCTGGTCTTACTATAATCTCCTGTCCATCTTCAGGCTAACTGCTGACACAGTCCAGAGGAAAAAGAAAAGTTCTGGTAACATATGATCAACTGGAATATTAATCCTATGAGATTTGGGAATAATTGCAGTTACAAATTGTACAAGAACTCACACCTGTGGTCATTAAGGTTATAAAGTCCCATTTGTATTGCTACAAAAATGGGTTATAATTAACTTCTAATAGCCTTCACTTTCCAGGGGGATTAAGATCTATTCTGCCTTCATCATCCCTAAGGAATGAAATCCATTTATAGCAGAGATTATCAAATGGACAGATGTAAAATGTAGAATATTTCAGTACCAGACAGTAAGAACTGGAGCCTTGATCAACTATGTTTTCTCAAAGCTGTTTCTTTTTTCTGCCAGCTCTCACTGTTGTAGTCTACAAACACACTTAGCTCAGCACCATCAGACTCTCTTTTTTGGGTATTACAGCTCATGTGAAAATTTTAGTCTGCTAGTGGTCATAAAACAGACTGACACATATCAGAAACTGAGCCCCCAAAGTCAGTTGCCATAGGTGTTCTTATATGCCGTATACAAACCCATATATAATGTTGTGCAGTTTTTCTCTTGAATAGTATTTTGTCTTTCACTGGCAAATGCATCTTTGGTGCATTTGCAGCTACTGTTACCCTTCTGAATTGACATAACACATAAGGCTACCTGAATGTCCAGCTCGGTTTAGCTACAAGCATCATATCACTTCTCAGACCTGTTGATACAACTGTTTGCTCTCACTTAACACTCTCGGTACATGGCTAATACAAGATTACTACAAAAACTCAGAGCCCTTCCTGTTAATCACACACACAGAGATCTATAACTAGGCATTTCCACACAAGGAGTTAGAAATGCAGAATACACATTTTATTTGTGCAAAGCCCTCTGTATGTATTTTATGTCATTATTTCAGTTATGGTTGAATTGAATAAAAATGAAATTCCTGGAGTTACCTGCAATAAGACCTTGCTTCCACCTTTACTGAAAATGTAGTCACAGACTATAATTGCAGAAAATGTTTCTTTTAGTACCTTCTGCTTTTAATTGTTGTCCTACTTTCTACTTAAAGTCCATGTTCCTGTTGAGTTCTCAAAGTCCTTTTTAACTATATAGCAACAAAGTAAAAAAATGCTAGATAGCTCAAGAAATAATACAATGGCACGTGCACAGTAATTTCCCCTGGAACAGACAGAAAGGACAAAAGGGAATGGGTTAGTCAGGAAAAGCTGTATCTGGGCATGAACACAGAGCAAGTCCATTGAAGCCAATCAGGTAATGACAATAGTAACAGGATTCTGCCACGTGCCTTCATGCATCCATGTCACTGCATTTCATACAGTTTGTATCCTGAGCAGTGGGAAAAATGAGAATTACACCTGACAGATGTGATCTGTAGAGCCAGACTGTTAAAAGCAGTTAATACAGAAAAAAATTACTACTGCTAAGATTTTAAAGAAGGCTGCAAAACCCTAGAAGGGCATGTTTTTCAATAAATGGTATTTTTACCTTTATTTGGTAGGGCTTTTCAATAAGCATGTCTATAAATCGTAATTTTATACTTCTACAGCCATGGCTTTTATTTTGCTAAACAAAAAGAACCTGGAATTTAAAATCAACTGAGAAATATGAAATGCACAGAGACAAATACAGGACAGTTTAATTTATCATATGTGTCTGTATCTGAATGAAAAGACAGCACTCTAGTTTTTCAGTCACAAATTCTTAGGGATCTAGATAGCATCACTTCAGATGTTGCTGAAGCATATATGGCATCAATACAGTTCTGATTCAGCAGAAAAACTACCACCCCCTGATTCATCTTCACTGCTTCCTTTTTCATGTAGGTCTCCCATTCAGTTCACAACTGGGTCACAGCCCACGGCAATGTGGCTCAAGATGCACGTGAAATGCTGGAAGCCTGTCACTCATCCTCCAGCAGTAGGTTTGGTTCAGTCAGTCCATGCAAGCAGGACAGTTCAGCATAGATGTCACATAAAAATAATGCAGCACAGGAGCAGCAGCATTGTTCACACAGGGGTGTGGCTTGGCCAGGTCATGCAATGGAACTGGTTAAGGGAGGTAGGAGAGTAGAAAACAGGCACGCCCCACCATTAGCACCACTGTTATATTGTCAGGTAGCTGTGTTTAGAATGGTATTCCACTCCCTGGAGATAATAGCAAATGATAGATGTCTTCTGGTTCCAGCGTTGTCATTGTGGAAGAAAATAAGGAAATTTTAGACGCAGAAATAAATTGTGGAGTACAAGTTCTTCCATAAGTGAGAGGAATGTACGTATTTCAGGGAGTGGGAGCATTAAGGACAGGGAATCACTACATGTATTTGACTGACTTCTTTTAGTTTACAAAAGGGAAGATGAGACATTTTATCTTTGTTTCTCCACAGGAAAGGAACCATAGAAGAGTAAGAAGGGCAAAACCAATATTCTGCTTCAGCTCTACTTTATGATAGAAGACCAGAATAGCAAGTGGTTGACTTGAGCCTTGCTTCAGGGCAGAGGATGATGGAAAGTTTTTCAAAACAACAAAGAAGCCAGGCATTTGTCTAGAACATCTGCACAGGTGCTACAGAAGTTCTCAGCTATTTGGCTTGTCCCTTGTTTCAGATCTGGTTTAAGACCTCCATGTTCTCCCATCTCAGAACGATGTACATGGGAATTTAGCAGTTCTTAATGGACTCTCACAGCCCACTGCCTGTTCACAGACACAGCTGGGACAGGGAGCTGCCCATAAAAGTTGTTTAGTGTAAATGAAAGATCTTCTATTTGTTCTATTACTTACTTCCTTTCTACATACTGAAAGACATGTTTCTTAGAAGTCATATAAAAAGAACATAATGTGGAAGAGGAGGAAGGGGAGGTATTTTAGCCATAAAATTATCAGGTCATACTGACTGGTGAAATCAAGGGACCTGATTTTGGTTCCTCCAGCTCCAAAAACATTCTAGCAGGCATATCTGTATCTACAGTATAGTGGAATTTTCTTATCCTGTCACCAAGAACTGTCTCATTTCCTCTGTTCCTAAGTCATAATAATAGAAGAAAGTCATAATCAATACAGAAGATAATGTTGGGTCTAACTGGAGTAAAGTTATTAGGAGGGAATGTAGGAAGGACTAAATAGTTAAGGTACTTAATAATAGCTGAGCCACAATGACTAAATATTACTTAGGGGACTGCCCCTCTAACATTGGTCCAAGGAAGGAAATGGATTTACACACCTAACCACTTGTATATTTGGTCACACAGTGTATCTGTGAATCTGGATGGCCACGCCCCAGATTTCCCATGTGTCATCCTTCAGGACACTACAGCCCAGAAGGAGATAAAGACTTCTGTCATTAGCATTAACTTGAAAATTCCATTTCCCTGAACAACTAGCTGCTATTCTTTTTTCATAACCTTACCATGCTTAGGCATTTTGCTGCACTTCTGGCCTACCCAAGTTACTTCTTTGAGAATTTTATTATAGGATAATAGAGCACCATTCCCACCTCAGGAAATCTTTGAGAGGAGTTACTGAAGGACTGAAAAGCTACCGGAGTGGCTGGACTGACTAACCCATGGAATTCTATTAAGCCTCCTTGAGTTGGCCTAATAGGGCACATTTTCGTATATTTCTTGCTGGGGCAGAATTCTGTCACCTTGCAGGGGTAATGCAGAAATGGCATATCAAGAGGTGTGTTTAAACTCTTCTCTGTTGCAGCTTTGCATGGAAAGCAAACAGTATAGGTCTGCTGTATTTATTTCAAAATGCAGCTTCTGCAAGGGGTATTCTTTTCCCATTACCTTTGTCTAAGAAGAACTCACAAAGCTTTTTTAAATTCACACATACACAGTCACATGCATGACAGTTCTTCAGATGTAAGCAGAAAAAATATACAAGAGGGGTATGGATAGCAATGAATGCTTAGAAAAGACCTGTCTGAAATACCAATTCTCCCTGGTGCAGAAGAACAGAAAGACACCAAAAATCATGAAAAGACAATTGCCCTACTTGTGCTCTCATTTTTTACTAGCATCTGTCTGATAATAACTGAGAAGTAAACGGAGACGCTCTGGATATTAATGTGGGTTAATAGAATTAAAGTGGCACAAAGGTTTTTATAAGTAACCTGGAGATCCATTGCTGCCACAGGTCACGGAGTGAAGAAGCACTGAAGGAAGAGGTTGATACACACGTGATTGTGGGTGGCTTTACAAGCTCAGGTTTGGGTCAGGCAGAATGGTGAGCTGCCTGGCATGAAATCAGCCTGAGTTATCAGCCAGATTTACCTCATGGCTAATGACAAACTGAGAGAGACTAATAGTACTCTCTGACACAACTGACATGGAAGGAAAGAAAGGAGAGCATTTGCCTTCCTATGGGGCCCTGGGAATTGGCCACTGTGAAAACAGGATGTTAGATCATCACTCTGCCCCTGGAAATTTCTGTATTCCTACCTTTTAGAGAAACATTTCCCCAATCGTTAATATAGTAACACAAGATCCAATCCTCCTCCCTCTAAAATCAATAGCCAAATTCCCGGTAATTTCTACATCTGTGGAACAAAGGCTATAATATATTAATAGTGTGCACTGGACACATTGAAAACACCTGTTGGTTGTTCATTTTCTAGCTTGTTTTTAGTAAACCATCTGGAGGAAAAAAACCACTTTCAAAATCGTAATCCACTGTCCTATGACATGCAGTGTACTTTGCTAAAGGATCAGAATGAAAAGTACACCAAAATATTCTGACAGCAGACAGGCTAGCAAGCTCTTAATGAGGCATTTTGGTACATTTCCCAGTTCTCATATGACTGGATTTACAGAGTCTCTATGAATTTTGGGGTTCTTCTCTGTTAATACACACATTTAGTATTTTGATGGATTAACAAGAGAAGAGAACATACTTAGACAAAAAACTCCTATAGAATTTAACACTGGACAAAAAATGTTAAAGTGCCCTCCATAATTGTATTCCTGCTGAACACTTCTATTCCTCTCCTTAGGGAGACAATGTTGATTTCTCAACAGAATATTGTTTTCCTCTCCTTGGCTTATGCAAAGGACAGTGCCCAACGTGGGCGTAAACTGCTAAGGCAGATGAGTGTAACTAGAACACTTTCTGCATCCTACCCAGACAGACAAGTCTTCCTGTTTAATAGGATGCCTTTTCTGCATAAATCTGCTATAACCATAAGCAGGATCTAATTGTCATTTGGAATCATTTCAGTTTAAAGGTGATTTTCTGACAACAGAGAGGAGAGAAGCATCTAGAAAAACAATGACTTGAAACATATTTGGCAGAAGTTTTGACTCTGATGGGAACCTGACATAAACTTCCACATCTCTAGGCTGGATGTTTGCAGTGCAGGAAAGGCACGCAAGCACACATACAGATGGTATGGTTAGATTGATCTTTGTCTGGCATAACTCCAGCCAACAAATTTTCATGAATAATGGGTTTCTTACCAGCTGTGAACTTCTAGTTTTTGGTAATTTATCACCATCAATACCAGTGTGTCTAATCATGCCATATAAAAAAAGTACCAATTTTTATTATCCCTGCTCTATTCTGGAGACTGTCACCTTGTTACAGTGTCACTGAACAGTCAAGACTAGATACTCTGAGCTTTTTCTGTCCTTCATAAATTAATTTCTTCAGACTCAGAACCACTCAATTTTCTGTCCGCTTACTGAGTCATGCCACAGTATCTGAGTACTTACAGCAGCAGCATTTTTACAGGAAGCACCATCCTCTTCACATCAGTCACCTTGTGCACCTTGGCAACTTGAATGCTACTTTGTGGTTCTACACTGAAAAGGATTTTTGTGGAGCATCATGTTACTTTCTGAACAGACCACTTTTTGAAGGGAAACCCGTCTGTTCTGTCTTGCATTTCAATGGAGAATTGATATCCATGGAGGACGCACCAAACCACTCCCGCCCAAGCGGCCAGAGCCGCCCCTCTGCTGCCTCCTGCGGGCCGCGCTCCCCCGCGACTTCTCCGAGGCATCTTGGTCTCTGTTGCAGTTTCCACGTTTAAGATTTCCAAACGTTTTCCCGCGAAAACCAGTAATTTTTCTCAAGAGACAGAACTGCCAAGCTCTGCTAAGCACAGGATAGTTTCAGAGCAGCAGCAAATTTAATTGGGTGTTAACATCCCATCTTCCCTCTATATTACTTCTAATTCGTAAAAATGATAGTGGTGATAAGAAAAACTGCACTGACGAGATAAAGTACCAATCAAAGTTAAAACGTGTTGCTTGTATCTGACTCTCTGCACTCAGTTCATCCTCAGAGCATCCTTCCAGGGCTGACAGCTGGCAGCTGGACACACTCACAACTGTGGTAAAAGGCACGGTTCCTCTGTCCCTGGTTGGTTTTTTATATACTTGAAAAGAAAAGCTAAAATGACAAGACTTTACAAAAGTTTGTGGAATCAAAACTCAGTTACCTGATATCTAGTGCTCTAGGCTTGGCAGGCATAGGAGGTATTTAATTACTCGGTGTGGACTGAGTTTTTAATTACTATTTAATTACTCAGTGTGGACACCTACTCAGTGCAGGAGTTACCCTGTGCACTGGTGCTAAGCTTGACACCCCACAGAACAGACCTGAGCCAACTGCACCACCCACTGAGCTTCCCAGTGTCCAGTTCTCTGCACGTGCAATGCCCTTCAGCTGCAGCTGCTCATGTCATTTAATGGCACATTGACACTGATGGATGCTGCAGTTTAGACACAGCCTCCCGAGGCTTGGCTAATCTGGCTTTGAGTCATAAGCACCGGCATTCCCTGGAAAAGCATTGTGAGGCTTTACAGTAAGAGCCACCAGGTGAATACAAACATTCACCAAGAGATGAGGTAAGCAGATATTGCACAAGTACAAAAAGCTCCTTATTTTGCTCAAATTAAGCTGAAAGACAGGTGTTCAATGTTCAATGGCCACAGTGCATCATGACATTCCCTGTGCTACCACGCGGGCAATGTCACCACAGCACACTGCAGACACTGCCTGCCTCTCGCTGTACTTGCGGACACATGGTCAGCAAAAAGTGAAGTAAAATAAAATTCCAGGCATATAGTACAGATTTCACCCACAAGAAAGAGAAGACCCAGCAGACACCTGGAGAGTACAACCAGGAGAGGGTTGGTTTTTTTAGTTGGTTCTTTTCTTTCCTATCCTCTGACCAAAATACCCCAAAACTCCAAACTTGCCAAAAAAAGCAGAATATCCCAACAGCCACCTTTCAAACAGCCACACCTTTCTGTCAGCACCTGGGAACCTGTACTTGCTGTGAATAAGCTAATGTTAACTCTGCTTCCCAGACATCTGGTGGTCAAGTCTCTCCACTTCCTCTCTGGCCTGATGCATCTGAGCCACACATTGGGTCTTCCAACAGAGTCTGCACTTGTCACTTATGAAGGAAGAACCACTACTGGGAAGGGCAAGAGAGACCATCAGACAGGTACTGTGTTAGAAAGCACACCATGCCACAGCACAGACTGGTAGTCCTGAGACACTTACCTGCACCTTTATAGGGCTGCTGTGTTGTAAGCAGCTGGCCCAGCAGGGTCTCTAAATAGAACCTGTTTAATTTAAAAAACCAGATTTCCAAGTTTGTGAGCATTTTTGAGTTGGTTTGTTATATCCACACAGACCATAGTTTTCCATTGTGACTCAGTAATGCTTAAGAAGTTCACAGCTGGGAGGGACATTCTGAGCTAAATTACAAATTTGATCTTATCTCTAAAATAGCTGGACACCATACACAGTACGTACTGAAATAGCAAAGCACAGTGGGCTGTATTTAAAGTACACATAGCCTAATTCAGGAAGCTTCCTTTCTTTGGTTGGCTGATTTACAGCTTTTACATAGTTTTATTGGACTTCATTCTTCTTTCTTTCCACTTTTCATAGCCATTCTACCTGTTACAAAATAAACCATTTCTTTGAAGAAAACCAGATTTGAAACTCCCCCATAAAGCAAGGAAATCTATGCTTAAGGCAGTTGTTCTGCAGAAAAGACACTCCACAGAGCCTGCTGGCTACTGCAGAGCCAGCACAAGACCCTCAATGTCAGATGTGTGCCAGGATCCTCAAGACTGAAGGGAAGATCAAAATCAAATTAATCAGAAATGGATCCCGAGTTGAATCTTTTCTGCTGTCTGTATTTCTTCCTTACTGCCCATTATGCCTTTTGGTAGGGTCCATCCTAGCCAGCCTGCATGCAACCAAGATGAAAGGAGTACTCCAAACTAGTGAAAACAGCTTTGTAACCTTACACATGAAGCATTGTTCAGAAAGCCCATTCTGCTGAGGAAGCAGAAGGCAAAGCAAAACTCAGGTTACCTGTAATGAGCTCCTCCTCTGCACTCACATAGAAGTGTTCCTACAGTTTTCCTACTGACAACTTGAAGAGCTTAAACTTTCATCATCCACCTGTGCTCTGAATTTAAGTAAACTTTTTTTATTGCCTGTACTTCTGCTAATGGCATGAAGCTTCAGGATCTAAATAAAGCAGTAAATTGTTATTAGAAGTGGAGAAAAGTCAAATGTTCCAGCTTATATAAAACAGTCTCTGCTGACCTCATATAAGGTTCACTGGTACCAACCATTAGAGGGCTGTCATGCTGCTACTGAGGCAAACTGACTACTGCACTTGACCTTGTCTGTTGAACTTCATCCCCATTCTTCTTAAGTCTTTCTTTTCTTACATGTTAAAAGAAAAACCTGAAATAGAAAAAACCCTTTCTATTAATTTCTGTACCTTTTTCTCAATAGCCCAGTACTCATGAGTAAATCCTGAGATGACAACAAAATTTTCCTCAGTATAACATAGTAGGGGCAGGGGGTTAAACATGTGACCTAGTCAGAACCTTATGCAATAAAAGAAGAAATTAAATGTGTTAGAAACCCTGGCAATTTCTAACGAATGTTGCTCTTTCAGCAAAGTCTTTGAACATTTTGCAATGTTACTTGATAACTGCAGTTGGTAGAAATTAAGCAGCTGAAATGTGTAGCTCTACTCACAGGATAGGAAGCTCCAGTAAGCTAAAAGAATCAACATTTAATTACTAAAATATGCTGTGGGATCCAGAAAAGGCTTAAAAGCTGAAGCTATTGCACTGCGTAGCTCACTCAGCAAAGCACACAGCTGGTCTGTAAAAAATGAGGAAAACACATGGCTTCTGGAATAGTTTAGAAAATCATTTATAAATCAGAACAGATTATTTAATCAGGAAAAGGGAATAATTAAGTTGAGAAGAAAGAGGATAAATCAGAGGAATACACAGATTAATCAACAAGTTATAGTCTCATCACCAAGAGTTGTGGGGGGAAAACGTGCCTGGTGATTGAACAGTAAAAAGCACAGTGATGAATCAAAGCATTTGCATAGTACAGGATTCCTTAAATAAAGTGCAGTGCAGGGAAACAGGTACAGGGGACAGCAAGAAGATGACACTTTTCCTTTTTATTTCTTCAGGCACTAACAAGAGATACGATGCCTGAAAGATCTTAATGCTGTTATGAAAAGGGATGCCTTCCAAACTCAAGGGCATTAAAATGCATTACTGTGATGAGTATCTTTAATTTCATTACTTAGTGAGTGAGGAGTCTATGGAGGACAGGAGGATTTTCTTCACTTGTTTAACATTTACATATTTTGCACTGTATAGAAGCTGCCATGCAAAGATCTTGGAGCACTTGCCAAATGTTGGTGATTTAAAACATAAAAAAGCTCTTGTAGAAGTTAGTTTGTCTTCTATCTACAAAAACAGACTCAGAAAACCAAGGCCATTATAATCTCAGAAAGGACAAAAAGTTCACTGTTCACCATAGATTACTTATACTGAGAGACAAGCATCCACTACAAAAGTCAGGTTAAGCTTATAGAAAACATGATTTAGCTTGGGTTTGTTTGTTTAAGAGATACTATAGTACCATGGAAGAAAACTGAAGGTCTCTACAGCCCAGAATTCAAGCCATGTCTCTGTAATACACCAGAAACTCTGATGTTTATACAAATTTCTAGGGACTGAATGTCTTGTAACCACATTTCTTCAGATATAACCCCCTCTTGCTTCCTTTTATGGGTCAAGAGCTTGTTCTGAAATTCATTTTAAAATAGATTACATGAAAAAAACCAGGAAAATTTTTCTAAACTGAACTTTGACTTAAGATGAGCTTTGATCAAAGCAAACAGGAGATGAAGTGAACAAATAAGATGACTGTAAACTATTATAAAGTTTGTTTGTGGCAATCAAGATTATTTTACCATCACCATAGCTAGCATGTATCGAGAAACAGAGCTACCAACTGCTTGGTGAATTAATTGAAATATCCTTTTTAGTGTCTTAAGACTTTTAGTCAGACTATTTGAGAACTCTAAAGAGGAAATGCCATTGGCAAGTCTAAATGAACGCACTAAAGACAAGTGCTTTTTCTGAAAACACAGATGGGGAGGGGGAGGTTTACTAAGAAGGACCACTGCCAGGAGGAGTCTGCAACAATACCGTCTTCCTCCTTCGAAGATCAAATGAGGAATCTTCTAGATGCTACACCTGCCACCTGCTTTACAAGTTACAGAGTAGCTATCCAAAGAGAAGAAAATGCAGAAATTTGTTTTCAACATCAGCATTTCCCAGATAATTATTTTCTTCTTATGTTCTAAACATGCAATTTTCATATCAAGCTATATGCACAAAGTAGAACTGAGAGCGCTGACTGTTTATTTTAAGTGAATTTTTCTTTTACAGTTTAGTGTAACTGGAGGTAGATGCAGTATTGAGTGATTTTTTTTCCAGTGGTTTGAAATAAATCATCTAGGAACATTACAGGATAGAGTACTGGGGACTGGAATCAGTTGCTTGAAGTTGTCTACATAAACATGCAAATGAAACAACAAATAAATCACAGCAGTTTCTATGATGATTGTCAGTACAGTGTAGCACAGGTCTTCTTGGACGAAAGGCTGTTTCTGTGATGTCAAAATAGTAATGCTGATACTGCAAAAAATTCCATGTGTATGCTACTGGAAAAGATACAAGATTCAGATACAAAGTATTACAACTATGCCATTCCTATTATTTCCCATATAACTCAAATGATCAAAAGCAAGTTGAAGGGAATTACATGGCAAAGAGTCTGTGATCTGCTATGCATGAATATATTTCTGACCTTGCAGAGGCAGGAGTTTCATTTCATGTAACTGTATGAAAATGGATACTGCCGTTGTCAGGACTTTTGCCTTAACCACATCTGTCAGCCTCACTTTCAGAGCTGTTAAATTTGTTCTCCTCAGCAGATTCCTTTGTGGGAATAATGGAAGCTCCCAGCAACTTCAGTTCAAAATATTTTTTACAATTTCATGATTACTTGATCAAATGAATGATGGAGTGCTCGCTAACCTGTAACTGAGGACAAATACTGATAAACAGACAGGACCTAAGTATGGTTTATTAACAAAATTTTGTAGTAATGCCCTTTCTTTAGGATTCTAGATTTGCAAAGGAGTAAAACCAGTCTGGTGTAATATAAATGGCAAAAAATATTTTTAGCAACAAAATAGAAAATTTTTTTTAAATAAAATCTTCAATGCTCTTTGTTTTAAATTTCCCACAAAGTTTGTTGAATAGATGGATAACCCAAAATACAGATACTTCTGTCAACTGAAATACTGAGAGATATATATATATATGCACATATGACCATACACTGCAATATATCACCATAAGACGGTCAAGAAGAACTTAGAAAGAAAAATCAGATACATGCTTTCTGATTCCTTGGTGCAATTTCTTGCCAGCAGCATAAAATTTTCGTATCAATTAACAGATTTAAGCACGTACTTAATTCAAAGACCATAGGTAATTTTACTGGAACGAGTGGGACTCTTTAGAAACTTGCAAGATAAGACTGTCCCAATGTCCTCAAATCAGCAGGCCTATAACATTCTGCCTCTGGCAGAACTGAATTCCTTTCAGGAAATGAAAGATACCAGGTAATAACTGACATCACTCTCACCCTTCCCCACTAAGAACAGAAAGCTTCCCAAATGAAGTTTACAAGGAAGTTGAAGGCAAGCCTCTCATCATTCAGATGTGCTAGTCCTTTTAAAGTCAACAGGCAGGATTAACATTTGACCTCTAATATACAGAACACATACAATAAAACTTACACTGGTTTTAAAATGTACTTCCTGGCCCAGGAACTATGAATCTGCTCTGTAATGCATGAAATGTATTAATTTTCATTTGTTTTCCTCTTAGTGAAAACCCAAACATAGCATTCGATATAACTTTAAAGATTTTACATATCAAACTGATTTATGTAATATTCAAAACTTTACAAAATAGTACTAGTCAATAAAAAGATCAAATTTAAAATATTTACATTTTATACATAATTTCCCCTTACTTACAATTATTAAATAATCTTCCATAGTTTCTTTAATTTTAGGGAAAAGCTTTTAATAACTAAAAACTAATTTTGAATTACTATTAGATGGCTTTTTACTTGAACAGAATTTTAGCAAAATGGCATCTCCAATGTGAAACATTATCCTCATGTTTTCAATAGCAGTTATATATATATATATATGTATCTTGTTTTATAGCTGTTTTAAAATGAAATCCTGTTTTCTATAATAAACAGTGGAGATCTAAATAAGCAAATGGCACAGTACAGATGGAAACAATATATTCCCAACTCTTAAATCCCTTTATGTCATTTGGCTTCTAGAATATCCAGTTTCTTGATAATTTATGTTATTCTTCCAGTACTTTCAAGGAATTGCATCCATACTTATTTAGATTTTTGTGTCATCATCTTTTGAAAAGTTATTTCCTAAAGGTACTTCACAGAGACTATCACCATCCGTGCTGAAATCATCATCGTCGTCGTCCTCATCATCAGAATCAGCCAACACTTTACTTGGTGACTTCTTCAGTCTACTAAAACAAAAGTGCACATATTTGCTATTAAAACAGCACATCTGTGTTCATACACACAGTACACTTATACAAAGCTTAAAACATTGACAGGCAGGATTTACACTTTTGAAGGACATCAAAGTGCTCCAGCAGGGGTAGTTTATCACAGACTACATCTTACATGAAAGAAACATGCACAAGATCAAGCAATGACATTTTCTAACACATCTAACTAAAGTGGCAGAGAGGGGAAACTGTAAAGTTTGCACACTGGAATGTTCATAGATGGCTAAACAGGAGCAAGCGGTCAAACGTGTGAGTAGTGGTGTGATACAGAACCGAAAGGTCTGACAACTCATCCTACCTTAACTCTTTTTTTGCAGTGTTAAGCTGTCCTTGCAATTGTTCATTTATGTCTAGTTGCTCTTCAAGTTCTCTCTGAAGTTTCTTTTTAGCATTTTCCAGTCTGTCTATTTCTTCTTCAGCTTCTTCAACTTGACGTTTCATTGCTTTCAAACGCAAACTCAACTGCAATATTTACATGTCATCTGATTAGAGGACTATTTTAATAAAGGAATTTTATTCTTCCAGCATCTATGAGAGGGAGAATAAAAACAAAACTTTGCCAGTGTAGTGACACTGTAATCCTCTGCTTCAGAAATATTTGAAAGTCAGCATTAGACTTTAAGAAAAATAATGTGGTATGATTTTTTTACAAAGAAAAACCAGCAACAAGCAAAGAGAGCTTTGGTACAGTAAGACAGTATTACGTGATAGCAAGAGCTGGTTATCAATTAGGACAGACTAGAGTTGTACATGTGTCTAAGTTAAGCAACTTTAACAGACAGATACTATAAAATACATTTCAAAAACCCAGAGGATCTTTTAAAATCATTCCCGTAATGGATGTCTGCAATTTGAAACATGCTGTTCATTCTCCAGGCAGAATATTAGCTGTTGGCTCACGTGCTGAAAGAAACCATGTTTTAAGCAAGGAAGCAACAGAGACCACAGTAAATGGTAGAGCACATTGCTATTAGAACATCAGTGTATGCTTAATACTTACAGCCTATATTTAACAGTAAACAGCTTCTTTCTTTAAACAGAATTTTATGGTGGCAAAACAGAATATATTACTTGTTGGTGTGATGAATTACTGTCTGTTATTTGCTTTATTTCTTGAATTAGCATTGCTTCTGGAACTGCTTTCTTCTCATAATTTCCAAAATTAGTAACAATTAGTACTAGACAAAAAGCACATGATGCAATGGCAGCTGCAAATACCACTAAATGGGAGTTCATAAACTACAGAGTAATCAGAATCTACCTACATTCTTCTCGTATCTTTTATACATGATGGTTTATGCGAGTAGGATTAATATCAGATATTTGCATATTAGTCTTTCCCTCTACCTGGTCCTTCTGATCAGTCAATGACAGATGTTCATCATCTACTTGCAACATTAACTCCTTCACTTTTCTCTCAAGTCTGCGGTTACTTAGTTGGAAATTAGCTCTATCCCTAGGAAAAAAACAAAACAAACAAAAGACAGGTTTGTAAAAGAGGAACTGAAATACTCCCAATCCTGATAATACAGTTCCTTAGCAATGTTCTAAGAATTAAATAATACTAAAGGTCGATGCTTGGAACTACTGATTCCATGCAACATATTGAGAAATTTGTTCAAAACCAGCAATGACTGAGGAGAATTTCTTCTGTCACCACAGCAACATTTAGGAACAAAAATATACTCCTCCAAGATTAAACAAAAAATGAACATGAAACTGGATGTCTCACAGTACAGTTAATATTTCTAATCCTGTTACTGATAT
The DNA here is from genome assembly GCF_017639235.1 of Corvus kubaryi. NCBI lineage: Eukaryota > Metazoa > Chordata > Aves > Passeriformes > Corvidae > Corvus > Corvus kubaryi. Next base: position 13,612,917 of record NW_024581133.1, on the reverse strand, counting down.
TAGGTATTTATAAAATAAGGAGCTATGGAACCATGTTAGCACTGTGCCCAGTTTTAAATTTTAAGACAAACTTCTATTGTGCTCGCAGTCAAAAAGAAAATCTGCAATACTTTTATGAAACAGTAACCATTTTAATTTGATAAAAAGTTAATTGCAATAGAGTCCTAATATTAGCAAGAGGCCATAATAACAAACATAAACATGCATGTTTTGATCTTAAAATAATTGGTTTTACCTCTCCTCATTTTCAAGTCGTTCTTCCAGCTCTGTGATCCGTGCCTCCATCTGAGCAACAAGTCCCTCTTTATTGGATCGGTAAGAACTCTCCAGGTGAAGGATTCGGCTCTTCAAGTCCTTGTTCTATAGTTGGAATACACTTGGTTAATACACATTTATTCAGATTGACAAATATCACCTTAATACCAAATTCGTGTCTCCAGGAAAACATATACCAGTGTGTACAGTGATCAGTATATTATTTAGTAAACATGGAAAGTCATTGAGATTTTACAGTTTACTACAAACAAATTTTCTATTACTGTGCCTTATTGAAAAGAATTTACTGTTCAGCTTCAGTTAAAAGTTTTAGGATTAAATAGACTCTTAAACTTCAGATAGTGCAAGCACCTTCTCGCAGTACTTTTTAATATGCCAATTTTTTTGTTCAAATACTCTGTCAGATCTGTCTTACGCTCCACAAAATTCTTTTGTAAACTTCTCTGTTCTTCCCCTGGAAATCACTGGTGTATGGCTAGAACAAGTAGACAAAGAAATTATTTACATCCAATGCCACTTTATTAAAGGTATTACTGGGGTTTCCCCCCCATCCTTTCTTAACTATCCGATGCTACTCCTGCTATAAAAATAGTTTGAAAAAGATTTGTAAAAGCAGACTTTTGCTCAGATTTGCAGTTTCATTTTTCTGAGGCTATGTAATTTAGGTTTTCAATGGGGACCTAGTGAAAGAGTTGACAGAAAAAAAAAACCAACAAATCAAGTTACATGAGGAACAGAAAAATAAAGGTCTATATTACAGAAATTCAAAGCATGATCTCAGGTCTCAAACACAGAAAAAAGGACTATGACAGGAAAATCAGAACTAAAGTATAAGAATGTACACAGTATATACCAATAGGTGGCATTCTTTTTTCTCAAACAATTAAGATGAGATCAATGTCACCTAACTTAAGGCACCAAATTAGGTGTGTTGTACAAACATGTTCTCTAAATTCCCATTACAATCTGGTTTATGTTCTTGAGTTTGTAAATAATACTATGACTTGTTAAGATAGCTTTCCTCTGGATCTCAGCTAAGGGCTATGATAAGTAATCTTGTTTTCAAAGACCACTGAACTGCAGAAGAATTGTTTACTACTACAGAAGAAAACTCTCAGCTAAAATCACAATTACTTGAAATTGTATCTTCAACAGCATTCCTGAAGTACTGTTAAGCCTTGGCAGAACAGCTCCTCCAAAGCAGTCAAAGCATTTACAACCAGACATAATTACCTGTCTTTCCAATGAAATTTTGTCACACTCCAAGTCTTGCTTGATAGCTCTTTCCTGAAGCAGCTCTGTCCTCATTTGTTCAATCTAGTAGAGAAAGATAACAGAGATTTTAATAAGAGTCTTAATTTACATTTATCTATATGATACTGTATGTGTGTGTATATATATATATATAAACTACATATATCTATGCAATAAGCAATATGTTCTTTCTTAGAACTCAAGACATACACATGATTTCAGATGAGCTTTACAGCTACAATCCTGGACAAAATTTTCTGCTTCAGGAAGTCCATGTTATTCGCAGTACTCATTCTAGGCATTTCACACCCACACTGGATATTGTTGATGTTCACCATATACATTCTGTAGCAAGGAACTGAACTCTAAGCTGTTGTATGAGAGACATATCATGTGGCAAGACATGAGCTCTGGAACATCACATCCATCTTCAAATATCTTTTCCAGTTGTCTCCTTCATACTTAAGTCTGAACCTCTGAAACAGCACCTTACCTTTAAGCTGCTGACTAGTCTAAGTAAAGTTTCACTTTATTAAACACAGACTGGTACCAAGAAGTGCCTAGAACTCAGTGAAACATTTCACAGACAATTGCGGTTTTCTCTACGTATAGGAGTGGTAAAAGCTGTTTTTCAACAGACACTGCTTCATGATGGATACAAACACTGCTCTCCTCCTCCAGTCAATTTGTTGGTTGTACTGGAGGGGCACCAACTTCTAGATTTGGAGGGGGGGTGGTGTTTGCTTGTCTTTTTCTACAGTATCTCTTAATATTTCCACTCCATATTCAACAACCACAAGGAAGATTATATTCTCCATGTATAAAGATGTTAAAAGGTTACCTGATCAATACAAACTCAAGACAAGAATGCAGAATTAGTTTGTTTTACCTCACTATCGGACTTGATTGGAAAAAAAACTCAGCTCAAAGAGAAACTCTGAACTGCCTAACAACTGCTACTGAAACTTTGGTGCTAAAGGACAAAGTTTTTAAGTCTACTGAAATACTTTTCTTGCTTCCAATCTTGCTGAGACTCCCTGCAAATCTTTAACAATGCCTTTACAGGCACAGCAAATGTTACCACAGCATTTGTGGTTTACACTGCACAGGGCTTACTATGATAGGTATCATCTGGGGAACACAGTGAATATCTATATCAATTACTATACCTGCAAAAAAAAGACGGATAAAGATTTCAGTGGCCACAGCATTCCTCCCAGCTTTACATCAGTTACAAATGAACTTGCATAAACACACCATCCCAGTTAAGCAACTCTCAGTTACAGATTTATCCCAGTAAAGGTCTTTCAAAAATCATTGGGAATTCTTACATAAAAAAATCCAAAAGCAATGCTAAGAATGTGAAGGTTAAACAAGTACAGCAGATGAAAATTTACCCCTGGCCTTATTTTTTAACCACATCATAATATTAAAAGATACATTTTTAGTTAATCATGTTTAAAGGAAGTAATTTGCACTGTTTCTGGAGCTTGGAAATTGATATATGAATACAAATAATGGCAGCAATGCATGCAGTTGCATATGTTATGTCACAGTATGGTTTCAGGAGAGTAGAAGGCATTCCTGAAAACTAAGGTCATAACAGCTACTAGAATACCAATGGTAGCACGTGACTGTGTTCTCAACAGCTGGGTAACTTCTTAAAAGCTCTCACTGTCACATGGAAGCCCAATAATAACAATGTTTTATACGTTATATAGTAAAATATTATATAGTAAAGTATTATTTTATAGACACAAATTAGAATCACGTGTACAATAGCTGTATTTAGTAATGAAATATATGAAAAAAGTTATAATGTGAGGGATTACATAGAATTTACTCTGCTGTAATTGCTTTACCAAGACAGACACAGGAAAAAATAAAGCTAAATTTGTGGTAAAATGAATGACTAATTAAAAATGTAGCTGTTAACTGAAGAATGGGGTTTTGTTTTATGTAAAAACTTGCTTAATGGACCACTCTGAGGTTCCACTGTGCTCTTACTGTGCTCAGAGGCTGTAACAAATTTTTGCAGCCTTCCCAAGACTCAAATTAAGGAATTATTTAGAGGACTAATATAATTAATTAGGATTAATTATATTTCCAAGATGACTGCTACTGTTGTTGGACACCTCTTGATAAAAGCAACCTCACAGAAAAGTAGTAGGAGAGAGCAAAAGTGCTGTATCTGATTAGGATCAGAAAGCTATGTGCAAATATATACAAGAGCTTGTAAAAAGAAAAGGGCAGCAGATACACTTCTTGCTGGAGGAGATATAAACTGTTTTATCATCTTGTGATTTTCAACAGTAAACACATAATTAACATGCACAAAGGAGAAAAGCAGTTGTCTGCCAAAATGTGCTCAAAGTTCCACTTATTTCACAGCAGTAAGATGTAGCAGTTTCATGCTCCACACTCTCTGTGTGTACCACATGGAACTTCATGTTCCATGTTCTACCTTTCCTACATCTAATATATTATAATTGTGTTAAAAGAATAAACTATTTCTGCAGCTTAAGGCAACACTTACCACAGCTGGATTTGAAGAATGCTAACAACAAAGAACTGAGAAAAGCAACTGTATCAGATTTTACAAAGCTTTATCATTTTGTGCCAGCTTTACGATTAAAAGCAGCTGTTGTGTTCAATACTAGTGAAAGCAATTTGATTTCTAATAACTTAGATGCCATCAGTATTGTTTACCATCTTACAGGTTTGCAGCCTATGTTTCTTGTTAATTCCTAAGGGGGGGTGTGTGCGTGCGTGCCTTAGACAATTTCCAAGTGACCAAAAAACCCATTGATTAATAAAGAAGAAAACTAAAGCTAAACAAATCCCTCTGGTACTTCAAAATTGAAAAGCAGCTTTCATATCCAGATTTTTATTTCTTTGCTTTCCACAGCCAGTGACAGCTAGAGAGCAGGTATACAGATCTCCACTGGGAACATTTACCAAAAGGAAGCAAATGATGCAGACAGTGCAATTTTATCCTTCTCTATTTATTTTAAAATTATAATGAAAACTAGTAAGTCCATTTTTCACACTTATTGGAAACGACTCTGAAGTCAATAGACTCCTGCTCACATTTTCACAGAACACAAGAATTGATGAGGGTATCTTAAGGATTTTTCAATTATGTTTACAAAGTCAATATGGCAAGAGATACTTCATTTCACTTGTTCATAGGAAAAAAACATATCATGTATTAAAAGATGTCCTGTCCCTGCTCACTTTAGACTCCAAGAGCAGCTGAATGCTCTAGCTTTCCGTGTGTGGGTGTGGGTGTGGTTTGAGCATTTTGGTCTTTCTAGAGTTAGTAAAACCTTATAATTTAAAAACTAATAGGATACGACCCACTTTTCCCCAAAATTTTTTTCTGTTCCCACTCTGCTGTGGTACTTCTTGAGAACAAGGCAAGAGGAGAAGAGAACAGTGTGTCATGCAGCCATTCAGATTCAAAAGCGTGTTTAAATTAAAAAAGAATAACATTTCATGGCAAGTGAAATGTGAACTATTAGTCTTGCCAATGTTTATTCAAACATTCAGCTTTATGTAAAATAGAACCAGTTGTTTAAATTTGTTTTTACTGGAAATTTCAGTATTATAATTCATTATCAGTATGTTAAAATAACATATTTATAGTAATAGCTTTAAAAATGTAGAAGAATACAGATATTACCAAAACAAATCCATTATTTCACTTGTCATTATAAATGCTTAGCAGACCCTGAAATACTCTTTAGTAATTTGACTACTTAGTCATTCTGGCACAAAATCAAAACAAAGCAACCTTTATAACTCATGTGTGAAATGAGAAATTCCAGACCTCAAAATAAACACATCTTTTACCCATTATATAACATTTTAGTCACCAAATGGTATTTCAGGTTTCCATTCAGTTAGCAAATTAACTTACTATAGTACCCGCTAGTGCAGCTATGACTATAGTACTTTTATCCCGGGTTTACAATACAGGCACAGACTCCAGTATTAAAGGCTTCCTGATTTAACAATAGCATGACCCCACATTATTATGAGTCCCTTACATTCTATTTCACCCACTGACTCGGAGTCTGTACAAATATCAGTGAACAACAGCAGAAAGTCTTTATTACAATCAAATAGAATCTCTGTAGTAATGGTGCCTTGGTGCTTCAAGGATGCGTGAGAGAAAGCTGAGCTCTACCTCACTCTAAACTCTCCAGCTGTCTCAGTGGAATACACAATTTCATTGAAAAGACACAGAAACTAAGATTTTACTTTCTGTTCTCCCTCTGAAGCTACAGCTATTCAAAAGAATGTCAGCAGGTGGGGTTTTTTTTTCTGAAGAAAGAGAAATGAGAACAGAACAGATTATTGTGGGTACCTCAATGCTAATTGTCCCCTGAACTTCTAGGAAATTACTATGAGCTGTAGTACTTCATGCGGCGTTACAGTAGCAGATGTGCTGTAATGAATTATGCATCAGTTTCACATCTTTCAGAAAGCAAAAAGAAGGCAAAGAACATTATCTAAGCCATGATATTCCAAGACAGCCACATCACTGTATTTCTTTCCATGAACTAATACAACATTTGCATGACCTGACTACTCAGCCATGGATGTCTGGCTGCTTTTGCAGTAATCAGGCCCTATACTGTACTTTACTGATTTATTACAAATCTTTGTTACAGGACCTATAATTTCTTACGTCAGTTCTTTCAGAAAACTTAAATAATATTATAAAGGCCTCTGTCTTCAAACCAATGAACTCCTAATTCTCTTAAGACTTGGTCATTTCCAACTCAATGGTCTCATTTCCAATACATTCACTCCACTTCCCCCCACCTGCACCTTCACTAGCCTTATTGAAGACAGAGGTAAAGTATTCCTTTATTTGAGAGGGCATACCTGGATTACTTTTTATCTTGACTGAGGCCTCATTATACAGTCTCCACAACTTCTTTCCTCTACTTATATAGTCAAAAACCTTTTTGTTACTTGTTTGAGTTACTGTGATAGGTCTCACTTAGCTCGGCAAGTATCATTTTATCTTTACATTTTCTGCCGCATGAGACACAACCTCATTAATAAATCCTTCTTCCCCTCTTTCTGGGCTATCAACTTATATTACACTTCTGGAACAAAAGACTGATGTGTTTATGTGGAAAATGCTTTCCAATTGTCTTGTCTTTGATGTATCTTAATCAGTTTTTACACTTGTAATGAAAATAAAGCTTCCCCTTTGTTGAAACTGGCTAGCACCCTTGGTTCAGCTGACTTCCTTAATTAAAGCCACGATTTCCTAAAGCTCCTCCTCCTCATTCTTTGAAATTAAGAGTCTATTATGCTGTCTATTATGAGTCTATTACTTTTCAGTAAGATTAAAATTGTGATCTTTCAATATAAGAGACTCTTCACAACAGGCTTACTGGTCTTCAGTCTTTATATCCTGTGTCTGTTTTCCAGTTAGAACAACAGGAAAAAATTGGTCTGTGGTGATGTGGAGGGAGCATATTTAAGCATGTTGGTGAACCTTGGGTTTTTTGGATTTACATGCTCTGCCTAAGTATAGCATATAAATCCTATTGCTAATAACTATTTAATTGATCAATATGGATTGTGATCCTAATAAAACTTTTTCATGGAATCATTAAGCAAAAGCTGGAAAACTTGTTCAAGTACCTGCTCTCTGCACCTGCTGATCCTCTCAGACAACAAATCCGAGTTATTCTTTTCTTCATCAAGCTCAAGTTCCAGGTGAGATAACTTGTCCTAAGTGGAACAAAGAAAAGCAACCTCAACATACTACTTTCAATCCTCTTCAGATTGCTACCAGGGCATTCTTCCTTAAACTTCAAGGACTCAAGGTGTCTGAAAGACTAAGCTTGAAAACTGTAATGCCTCTTAAAACACCCAGCAAAAGAGAAGGCAGGTAGATAAGCCTTTAGAGTGAATTTATTTGATGGAAGTAAAATAAACATTTTGTTTCCTTTTTTTAATCACTGCCAACTATTTCAAGAAAATAACAGACATTCTATAATGTTTCTAGAGACTGTTTTTGAATGTCTGCATTACATTATACGTTTGGAAGACAAATTTCTTTTCATCTGAGTACGACATAGAGATGTTTATTTATGAAAGTCAAATGACAGCCTAGTTGAACTGAACAGTTATGAAGCCCTGCAACAAGTTAGTTAGAGTCACAATGTTATTCAGACTCCTGAAATGAACTGGTATCAAAGGCTAAACAGAACTTAAATTTCTAAATACTTTTGAAGTTCTGAATGATGGGCCTAGAAATGAAAATAATGCAAATTTGCATGATAAGCTCTAGATAAAATTCATTAAAAAGAAGTTAACTAAAATGATGAGAGAAAACTGTAATTTAGAACACATCATGTTACAAATAGATATGCTAACAAATCACCTTTAGAATACATCAGAATAATTCCTGTAGTAGTACTACATGGATTTTCAACAACATGAAGCTTTTTTGATTCCTTCCAAGCAGAATCCATGTGAAATACCAAAATTATTTTCATCTCTTCAAAGAAGAAACAAACCCTTAAGAATGTCTTTTACCTCCATTAGTTTGATTTGTCTTGCCCGATCATCTTTTAAGTGGTTTTTGGCTTCCAGTTCATACTCCAAGCTTTTCACAGTCTGTTCCAGTAACTGAGTTTTTGTTATTGCCTCATCCTGAGCTCTCTGGTGGTCCCTCAGGTTTTCTTCCATCAGACGCATCTGAAGCAATAAGATCATGGTAATACACTTCATGCTGTACTTCCTATAAACAAGGGATAGCAGTAAAGGGGACTCACTGCAAACACAACAGATCTGGAAGCATGACAAGAATTCCATTGAATTACTTACTGGCTTTTCACAGTAATTTTTGTTTTATCCACAAGATGGCACCAAGAAAATAAACTTTGATTGTGACCTATAATGAGATGCTTCATATATACTACATGTTTTACACTGACAATTATCCACGGTGTGGTTCTTAAAATTTACTTCTTTTTACCAAGTTACAGTAAGCCAAAATTTTGATGATTTTCAAAATGGTTAAATGTCTCAAAATGTTTGGAACTTTTACAATATTACTCCTTTCCTTGTCAGGCTCCCAATACTTTAGCTTTTAAATAACTATATAGTTTATATGTCTGATGCACTTTGATGACAGCATTTTACCCATTACATAATTGCATGTGTGTGTGTGTGTGTGTGTGTATAATTAGTAGGTACAGTGGGGCTGTCTGCTGAGGACAAACTCAGGACTATTCAACAACTGCATGTCCTCAATAATATTATCCAAAACCTTCATGGTACTTTAAAAATATATATAAGTGAGATGGGTTTTAGGTGAAATCATGACCATTCCTTGCACTTGTAATTTAACTTGTAACACATATATAATACAGGATAAGAGGGTTTTTTCTTTAATAGTTTTCCCACATTCTTCCTCTGTTTCAAGTGCTCATTTTAGTACTGAAGCTAAAATAATGTATTAGTAAATGTTCAGAGAGTTTGCTATCTACTGCTAAGTCCTGACAGCTGCATGACTTGGTGAACAGCTAGTTCAGTGCAGGGATCTGTACATTAATAGCCTTTCATATCCATTTAATGTTTCAGAATGACATTGAATTGTCAGCTTTCAAGATGGGTGTCTCCTGTGTAGCTGCAGAGAACCTGGAAGAGATGCAGCAGTGAAGAGCTCCCATATTGCCTCACAAGACTGTTTACAAAGGCTCTCCACTCCTGAATGGAATAAATACAGAAAAAAGACATAACAATATACAGAAAGTACTCTTTCTTCTATTGCTGTTTTACATTGAATTTAAAACACACTTTCTAAGGAAAGAGGGTGATATGAGAGAAGTTCTAAACTGGAAAAATCCTACTATTAAAATATTCCATATAGAGAAAATATCTGTGACCAATGTATTCTCATAGTTTTTCCAACTGCAGAGCAAGTATATGCAGATTTTTAAAAAACTGGATTGTCTTTATGGCAAAATTTACATACTGCGAGGCAGACACTTCAAGACTGGTTGATTCTTGCTTGCACAGACATGTTTGTCATTTAAATCTGCAACTTGGCTCATACAAAAGGAGAGGAGAATGTATGTCTATATGTTTGTTTGCTTGTTTTTCCTAAATAACTGGTGGAGGATTTTTCCTGATCAAAAATATTTCTAAATTTTCAATTCCTTCAGTAGCAGGCATTAAAGAGCAGCAGATCATCAATGGAATCCTTGTCATATCACTTAAGGTGCATTCATTTGTCAAACACTGCATTTATCTGTCCTAAATAGGAAACCCTATTTCCCCAGCAGAAATAACAGGCTGATCACTACCATGAATAACAACATTCAAAAGCATGCTGAGATCAGCCTCTCATGATGCACATGAGAGTACACAAAAGCATAATAGCAAACATTCACTATCTTGAAAACTATCTGCACTGAATTCTAGGTCAAAGGTGAGAATTTGTCACTGAACTTATGAGTTATTACCTCATCTTGCATTCTTATGTTCATCAGGCGTGATTTTTCTACTTCAATGCTTTTCTCCTTTAATTGCCTCTGCAGATCTGAAAATTCCCTGCGATTTTTCTCCTTGTATTCATCAAACTGGCTCTGAAGCTCCAGAGTTGATGTTCTTGAGATCTCTACCATTTCAGACATCTGGGCAAAAAGTACATATACAAAAGGTTCTATTGTGCTTATGAAACAAAGGTTTTTTTTCTCCAGGTTCAGTATTCAGCTCAGTATTTTCAGACAGAAAATTTATCCAATGTTCCCAAATAAATTCATTTCTATGCAGAAGTAGGAAAACACAAAACAGTAAGGGTAATTTCTAATAGTATGTGTGGAAAGACTTTTCTCTTTTGGTCTGTCAGCAGTTCTTCCAGCTGAGTGACGCAATGAACAGCACAGTCACACTTCAGTATGTCAGTATTATCTGTACAGTTTAAACACAGATGGCACAATAAATCTGATGCAGAAGCATTTTGAGAATCAGCTGTAAAACTCTGAAATATCACTGTACTGTACATGAGAGCTGAACTCAGATCTGGGATCTGGTTTATACAGAACTGGTTTACAATGCCATTTTGAGATAGTGGTGTTCCAACCACTGTTCCAGCCCTGAAAGCTTTTAATAAGAGCCTCTAGGTTAAAGAAATTAATACTAAACTTTGCATTTTACTTTCTTTTACACATTTAAAAATATATAATTCTTTACAATGTGCCAGTTCATTTAATTCTGTCTGGTAGATATTCAGATCCCTGCAGCCTCTTGGGGGTGAATTCATACCTCCTCCTGTAACTTCTCAACAGTCTTGCTCAGTTGCAATCGTTCATTCTCCATTTCATTCTTTATCTGCTTTAACTGCTCCTTCTGCTGAGTTTCATCTTTTAACTGCTGACTTAACTGCTGCCGTTCCTGTGAAATGCAACGCGTGTTCTCCTGCAGTAGATTAAAAAACACATATAATGAAATGTAGACCATCTTTTCTAATGCCTTAAAGGAACGTTACTTAACACAATAATATCAGAAGCTGCTGTAAAATTAAGAAAAATTTCAGGTCTTACAATTCTCTAGCTAGTATAGGACAAACACTGGTACGTCATGCTAGAAACAACTGAATGTCCATTTATACCTCTTTTCTTAACTCAGGTATTAAAACCATGATGCAATGGGAGTGTTGTTACCAACTACCCACATACTGCAGTTTCCTCAGCGTCTACTCTTTCAGTACACTATAGTGAATTTCAGTATTTGAAATTTGGATGCCCAAATTTGACAGCTTCAATGGTCAACTTACATATAATCTCTAATTTGAGTGCCCTTCAGGTACAAAAATCCTTGAGCACTTCTCAGTGGAAATGGCTGGGCTGTCACAGTGTAACTGGAAGTCAGGCAAACAGCCTGTCAGTTGCCAATTCAAAGGCAATTGTTAGTGGCAATTAATTACTTTGTAAAGCTAAAGTGTTATTATATAAAAAGAGAATGAAATGGGGGAAATGAAAAGGAGTCATTTGTTTTCACACTAACCTAGAAGATTACTCTGATATTTCTCTATTTTTTCAAATAATAGTAGTTAATGTTCTCTATACAAAATTAGTCATTTATCTCAACTGATAACTGAAAATTAAGAATGTATTTCAACTTACAATGCTCTGCAATGCTAATTCTAGGTGCCTACCATTATCTACCACAATGAAAAGATAAACTTCCTATTTTTCCACCCAATGAAAGGATTCCATGCTCTAATTGTTTAATTTAAAAAGCACGGATTACTTGATGCTGCCATCCATAATGCTGGTGTAGTTGTTGTTTTGTAAGATATTACAGTACCATATATGCTATAGTTAAGGGGCATAATAATTAAGTCATTTCCCTTCTCAATGGTGCAAAAGTGTTGAGATGTATTTCATTCCCTGAGGTGGCTACCCTAAAACAGAGGTTAGAACACAACACAAAATGCTACAAAAGTACTCCTCACTTGACCATCCATAAACAAAATTTCAATATATATTGAGGGTGATTTTAGATGAAAGCACTAATGCAAACTGTCTCTTACAATTAAGTGCGTACCAGCTTTAACTTTTCTGACTAGAAATCCAATGGAGGAGGAATAGACTTGGCTGTTTACAGTAACTGTTACAGTTCTCTTTGTATTGTCATTGTCTTTCTTATGCTAGTCCACCATTAGAAGTAATTTGTGTTATGTAAAAAAGCAAGATGGGACAGTCAGGAATTACATTTCCACTGGGATACACATTATTACAGTGCCAGAGTTTGTCATCTAAATTGTCAATGGTAACACAAGGCCAAATCAACCTACTGCACAACATTATTCAGTAGAACAACTCTAAAGACAGAAAGGCTGAATTGTTCTAAGCAAAAGGGCCACTGATTACATCCTGAGGTCTGTTAGTGCTCATATCCAGTGGATGAGATTGTAGAATCAGAAAAAGGATTAATTTTAGCATGCCAGAATTTAGACATAAGATGTGAATAAAATGTCAAGACAGACTCTCCTGTCACCTTCCCTAGAATGCTTTCATTTGGAGACCCTGGTTGGAGGCAGCCTTATTTGGCACGATGACCTGAAGGATGCATAAACAGAAAAAAAACCCCACACTTTTCAAGCATCTTGACCCAAAGCTAATCAAGATGCAGGAGATGTGTATGGTGCATTGATCCATGTTACACAGGAAGGTCAAGTCAGACTGTGACAGAAGGGAGTTCTTAGGGGAGTGTGCTAAATGCAAGGCAGTGATGAGCAATGCAGTGATTGTGTAGACTATCAGTGATATAGACAAGCAAACGAGGAGAATCAGTGAGGTAGAGCAGATAAACAGATTTAAAATGGGAAAAAAAAAATAAAAGAAGACAACCAAAAACCAAGCCTGACCAAAAGCTTCAGAACACTTATTCATGTAGTTACAAGGAACATCAGCTTAAAAACATCATTTTGTGGAAACAAAACTCACTTACCCATATTGTTAAAACCTTGTATTCTTGAAGCACATTCAATTTTAAAGACATAGAACTATTTTCTTGCTGTTGTTATTTTTTCTTTTTACCATAATTAACTGAACCATGAAAACATGCTAGTTAACACAGTCTTTCCTTGGTTTTTAATCCACTTAGAGACAAGTTTCATTTTCAGATTTTCAGAACAGTAAAGTAAAATTTATGTTAAAGACAACAGGGGAAAACATCTATTCAATCAAAGAAGTGGCACTAGCAATTTACATGTCCTCACTTTTGAGTCTGACTTGTTTGATAGAATCACTTGAAACCTCAGCTTCTAAAAGCAAAACTAAGATAATTCTAAACTGATACTGTTGAAATCAATGCTTCCTTGGTTTATGTAAAAGGTGAATCAGAGAAGAAAAATTAGGTTTGTAGCTTTTGCAGACACAAAATATGAGGTCAGTGAGAACAGTTTCAAGATTTACAGACATTCCCCTTGTTACTAAATAGATCTGAACTTTCATGCCATCTGAATCACCCAATCTTGACTCATACACAACATTGCCAACATCCCTCTCCTCTGCTCTGAAGTAGATGCATTCTCAACAGGTTTAATTTCTGGGCTAATCTGAAAGAAAGCGTATCCTTTCCTGAACACTGGGTGGACTAAGGAGCAAGGTGGAAAGAGGACTTCATTCAGAATTTAAGAGGCTGCAAATCCTAGTGATATGTGTTAAACATCTCTGGTTTTGTGATTAAATATTCCAGTTCCATGCAACATTTGCAAATAAGACAGGTTCATAAAAATAGAGAAGCAAACATCCTGATATTTATCCATTAACAATATTTTTGTTTATATCCTAGTACAGCTTTTCATTCCTTTACATGTAAATACCTACATGAATTGCATGAACATTGAAAATAATAAAACAGATATATGAAACCTTAGGCAGCTTGTTTGGCAATTAATTTCCCCGAAATTTTTCTAGATCCATGGAAATAGAAAAAAAACAACTTCAGAAAGAAAACTACTTTAATTTGATGATGCTATGGTTTCAGTACACATTTGAACATAGAAGTGAGGTCTAAACTTTAAAACAAAGTGTACTTCAAAAAGAATGAGACCTAACTCTACAGAAAGCAATAGTGACTCAAGTATAAACAGAAAATTTAAAATTTAAATTATCCAAATTCTTGTTCTTACCTGCATATCTTCTAGCTGGCTTTCCAAAGCTGCTTTCAACACTAACAATTCTTTTCCCTCCTTTTCAGCATGTTTCAAAGCTTCTTCAAATTGTTGCTTCTCTTCCTGCAATGATGCAATTTGATACATTCAGAAACAGTGGCCAGGCCTTTAATCTGACAAGTAAACTGAGCTATAAAGTCTGTTCACTCTGGCCTATCACTGATTTCCTCAATCCCAAGGTGTGACTTGGTTTTACTCTGGTTTTCAATGGGAAAATCCTTCCTATACATGTCAGTAAACTGCATACTGCTTCTTGGCAACTTGCTGGTTTTCCTTACCCTTTCCTATGGCATTGTCCATCCTCCTCTTAGTCACTTTTTATTCTACAATGAATCTATTGAAAACAGGAAGACTACTTAAGGGGCTTGTTTTCTTAACTTACCTCATATGTCTTTAATTTTTCCTTCACTGAATTTTCTTCTCCTTTCATATTATCAATTTGTTTGTGCAACTCCTCAATTTTCCTCTCTAGCTCAGTAACTTTTCTCTTCAATTGTTCATTTTCCTCAATCAGCTCTTTGACTTGATTTTCTATACTGTTTCGCTCCTCCTGTGCAGCATTTTTTTCACTTGCAAGGGCAGCAGCACTCTAGTGGAAACAAATTATGTCATGTTTAAAAAAAAAAAAAGAATTGATGCTGTTTTCCAACAGGAGTTTCATAAGGCGTCACAGCAAATACAGCTAGGATATAACATTAAAATATCAACAGAGATACTAATATTTAGCATTTTTTCTCCTTGGGCATATCTACAGATAAAGTAATACATGACAGCTGAACAGTCTCATGCTTGTCATCTCATATTTTCACCTTAACATCATCCTCCTTATTGCCCTAAAATATTTTGTTACCAAATCCCATTGTTAATGGTAATTGGTAATTCCGTTCCATTGGTAATTCCAAGTAAACTAAAGCCTATAACACATAGGAAAAGCCATATGGACCTTTAAGGAAGAACGTATTTATGAAGAGTGTCTTCCACAGCAACACAAAATTTAGGCAGCCTCACCCCACTGATGATTCCAAGCACTAACATACAACACACTACATCCACGCAACTATTTGTGGGGCTGCAGAGTAAATGACAGATAATATAAAGAGACCTTGACAGTAAAAAAACAGTGGGGGTTCAACTTGTACTAAATACTGAGCTCATCTTGTATTCAAAAAGATACCGTTTTGGTTTTTTTTCAGAAACTCAAATCAATACATAGCACTCACACAAATTATAATGAACCATGCATAACAACTTGTGGCAATGGATTTCTGAATTTTTTTTGCAGGGCAACTGGCTGCAGCACATAATGTTTCAGAGCTAATCATCACTTTACCACTTACCCTCTAAAACACCCTACCATTTACTGTGAAAACCATGAGTGGAAGTATCTGTCTATATTGTTATACTATCTGTACTGTTGTAACACAGACCAGGTATCTACTCATAAACATTTAATTCTGTAAAGAGCTGGAAGGATTTAATCTTTGCTCTTCACTGACTTCTCATTCAGAATCCCCTCTAAAGAACATAAAAGAACCCAAGACATAATGGGTGGTTCTTGCTCCTGGGCATTCAGGGGCTGATACAAAACAGTACTCTGTACAAAGATCTGGTTCTCAAGTGCAGCCCCACTGCCTTCTACACCAAGACCTTAAACAATAGCAAGAACACCAGAACAGACATAGGAATCAATCTAGACCAGGATTCTCTCTCATGGCCAAGGCTGATGCTTACAGGCAAAAAGAGGAAGAACAATCATGGGGCAAGCCTTTCCTTATTATAACACTCTCAGCTCTCACTGGTTTTCTTCCATGAATGTATCAGCCATTAATTTCTCTAATCCTTCTCAAATCCATTTATACCTTTTGGCCTCTACATTATCTGATAACAATAAGTAATTACACATTAATTACCAAACACAACATTTTTGCATGTGAAATTGTATTTATCTAGGTGAAAACAGAAGAAATCCTATCAAACTACTCAGAAACTATTTTGTGAAGTATTTTATGAAAGCATGAAAATAACTTTTCATTTATGCTATTTTTGATTGTTGCTCTTGATCTTCCCCTCCTCTTACCCAAAAGGAATAAGCAAAGTTATATAAAAGGGTGTTCATAAAGAGTGCCCTCACTAGACTGTTTTCTAGCAAGCAACAGCTTTAAAATCATGCAAATTAGATAAAGCGGTAACTCAGAAAACACTCAGACTGTCTACAGGGTCAATGAACTTATTATACAAAAACTGGCAGCATAAGCAGGCTGACAAGTTCTGGTCTTTTGAAAATACTGAAAAAACTTGTTCTTCTAAGTACATGACTAGTTAAACACTCTGAAATAAATCTCTGTTGACTCTTTAGGCTTTTGCATACTGAAATTTCAATAGCATGTATATATTCCTTTAATTTTTGCTTTCTGCATGCAGCGAAGTTTTACTAATTAGCAAGCACTCCACCAGTGGCTCCTTTTAGTCTCATTTCTCCTTTCTGGAGCTGAGTGAAAGCAGCTGAGGCATGCTGGGGAGTTCAGGGAAAGGAATGTTGATTTGTCTGTTCTTTTTCATCCAACTGCCTACCCGGGGCTGCACAGTAAGACAGGACTGCAGTAGACCCACATGAGACCTGGAGATTCCACCACATCTACCATGGTTTGCTCTACTTTCCCAACACAGGAAGCAGTATTTACTTAAAAGTGGATGCACACATACACAAAAGCAAACAACACAACAACCCCACCCCAGAGATCTACATACATAAATAAACACAAAAGTAACATCTATCTATATATATGATTTAACCTAAGAGGGTCAAAATTAAGTTCAGATTATATAGATGCAGTCATTATCTAGAGATCTGCTCCAGCCTGCTTTTTGTTGTACATACTGTAGGATACAGACTCAAAATTAAACTAAACTATTATTTGCTCTCATTTTCACGATGTATTTCAGTAAGTTAGCAAGAAGATAGGTGAGTATATGTAAAATGTAGAGAAGCATAAAGGGTAGGTTGTGAGTATTATCTTTATTAACCTAATTTAAAATCTTGGAAATAAATTAGGTATATAAACAAAACCTTCCTAGAGTTCCAGCTGATTGAGTGACCAGCACTTAGCCAGCAGATCTTCACAGGTCTAATGACCTTGGCATCATTACAAGGGTTACACCTGCCCAACGAAATTCTCCAACATGTTAAGTACAAAATTCTTTCACATGCATATACTTTTCCAAGATGGTAGAAAACTCTCTTTGTATATATAGGGAGCTGCACTGTATTGTAGTTGGAGATTGAACATTTTTGTTACTTATATTCTGAGGAGAGTACCAGGAATTTTCTTCACAATGTGGTTTCACTGCACACTATTGTTTCAACATCTTTTTCATCTTTTCTTGTTTCAGACAAGACCAGAAAGAAACACAGGAGTATCTATCTTACCAGTTTACCTTATACAACTGTACTACACATATAAGGCATGGAAGATCACCCTGAGGATATTCAGGAGGATACTAGACAAAACAATCCAAAAGTATCTTCAATTTGATAGTGAAGTTTAAATACAGTCAAACCACAAATACAGTTTAGATGTTCTTTGTGTAAGAGAAAGCACACACAGCATCACCTCTCCAAAAGAGTCAAATTACACAGCTGGGTTTAGACACAAAAAAGCTTATATTCATTTTTCCCCAGAGCACTGAGAATTTCATGCAGAGCTCTTTACTGGCACAAATGAAGTTTCTGGATTATAAGAGCTTTTGGCAACATGCCATATCCTATAACACATTACCACAGAAAGTTAGGGTATCAAAAGTCTCCATAGCTCTTGCCTTCTTGTGTTCTCCACTGTTAGTCTTATCTGGCACCCCACATTACCTTCTACCTCCCCTCCAGGCCTGCTCTTGGACAGACAGGTGAACATGACAGCAAAAAACCTAGGTATCACTGGAGAGCATACACAAAGCATACAAGCACTTCTGATAGACCTTGTAGCAACACCATTAGGGGAGAAAGATCCCTGTCCATATATTGAACACTTACGTAAGGTTCAGGCCAGCAGCTATCAAACCATACACGGCCACTGCTGACGCACAAAAGGATTGTTGTGCCCTTTGCCTATGGAACCCTCGCGCACAGGCAGTGTGCTCCAGCAGTCCCACACAGCCAGCAGGCAGTATTACTCATGTACAGACCACATGTACAATTAATACTGTCGTTAGAGATGGTTCACTATATTCTGCATAGAATTTCCCTAACAAAACATGGCAGTAGAAGATATGAAAACCACTGCATTGAAATGACAGTGAAATTACCATGTATGTTGATAAAGTCTGAACGGCAATTGCTGCGCTTCATAGGCTAAAACTGAAAGTGGCAACAACAAGGACACCTTAAACTGTCCAATAGTATTTGCTAACAGCCAGGGACAATCTCTGCAGTCCTGCCTGCATGAGCAGGGTCCCATGTTTTCACTGAAAATTCAGGGACTGGCTCACACACTCAAAAACAGGAGTTGAAGGCTGTTTGCAAAAGCATTCAGTTAGTGGGTTACAGTGATGAGGATGAAAGAAGGAGGAAAACTGAACATTGAAGAGCTAGTAAGTACAAATGAGGAAAAAGACAGGAAGAGATTGTGCTGTGGATCCATTTCCCTCAGTCCAGACATGACTTGTTTGTAATGGTGCTGCACATAAACACTGTGAGTTAACTACAGTGTGAGTTAACTAACGGTCCTTAAGGCTTAATGACATGACACCAATTAATGACTCCTGTTGGTGCCCATTCATAAATTCTTTACATTTATTTATTTGGGGATGTTGGAAAAGTTTTGGCAATTATTTTAACTAAGTTTCTATAATTTAACCCACAGTAACAGAACTGGGTGAAGGTCACAAAGTAATGATTTAAGTTGAATATGAAACATTAACAAACATTGTTAATATAAGAACTTTAGTTCACAGAATTGTAGATCAGTCTCTTCAGAAAGTTTAAAGGAGTTTATGTACATAAACATACAGAGCACAAAACAGACAAAACTGGTTAAACAAGATTCTTGACAACATAATCTGGAATGAAATCCTGTATATTCAGACGTATTTGCCATACAAAAGGAAAAAGAAAAAACAAAAACCAAAACACCTCTGCAAAAATCCAAGCCCCTTCAAAAACAGAAGAGGGGGGCAGTTTTATCAAACATTGAAGTGGGATCTTTGGATCTTAAAAGTAACATATCTGAATTCCAATTTTGCAGTTTCTTCCCTATGATATAGAAAACACACTTTTTTCTTTTTAGTCCCATTTACTAGTTGTGGCAGCATGTTTTAGTAAACCAACTTCTTACTGTTACTATTTACTGCATTGTATTATAGAATTATTTTTATGTAAGTAAATACCCTATAGCATTTTGCTTATTGTGCTTATTTGCTTGCATTTGTTTTGTCTTTCCTTTCAGTTTGCCTGTTCTTGCTCTGTCTTCCAGGGCACTCAGTGCCTTCTTAGTCCCTACATTTTAGCCTGTTTTACATTCAGATATTCATCTCCTCCATCTCTGAAGGAACAATACCTTTCTCTTAATAACCACATCATTTGAAGACTTCTTAACCACACTCATATCACCTTCTTATTTATTACCTTTGAATCCACAAAATATTTTATTATACTTTCTCAAATTTTATCATGTTTAAACTCCTGATTTAAGCCTTATCAGCAAAATTAAGCTACAGAGATTAGGTAAAAGGAGCTGGAAATGGGTTGTGAATTTCTGAAAAAAGCTGAGAATAAAGAAAAAGAAGCTTGTCTAGAAGAAAGAAAATGCAGCTCTATGGAGAAGATCCCACAATACAAAGTCCTCTGTGACTGACTGAAGATAAGCTTTCTGCATTCTGATGTTGTCATTGTGCCACAGTACACACACAGTAACTTTACTTATTAGCCCAGCAGTGGACTCGAACCAAATAAAACAAGTTATCAAATCCTAAAAAAGATATATTGAAAAAAATACCTTTCTGACCACAAAAATAGATCATATGTGGCAGAAAATAATCCATGTTCTAACTACTGATTTTTTTTAATAGTTCTCATACATTTTAATACTAAAGCTTAAAGTCAATTAGCTTGAGAAGTTAAGAGTTTACTGCAGAAACGAGTGAGGCAATAAAAAGATGACAGTTTCACAGCTAAGTTACCCAAAACCAGCCCTAGAGAATCCAGAGTCTATTCCTGTCTATGGCAAAGACCTCCTGAGGCAAGTCACTCAGCCAAATATTTCCAGAGGATCAATAACTACATGCTCCTTAACTTCCTTGGTGTTTGAGACACTGGGTTTGGTTTCCATAGACTTGAGTGCGCAGTTGTGACTAAAGTCAGGAAAAATTGTACCCTGATTATATCAAGGACTGTGTAATGGCTAACAATGTTAACCGAGGCACTTGAATTTGGACATGCACAAATAAAGGCTCCTCTCAACACTGATCTCTCTACTTCTTCCTTTCCTATACTTATTACAGGGCATAACATTACTTAGAAGATGACAGCTATGTTGAGAAAAGGAATTAAAAGTTTGTGAAAAAATCTCTATAATTCTTTCTCTAGAACAGGTTTTTAATAGTGTACAAGCTCCATTTAACTTGTAACAGAGGAGAAGGAAGCGAATGAATGCATGCACACATACGCACATACACTCACACACATATATATGTACATGTGTATTGTTTGTTTTGATATGTACACCTGATCTATAAAGTTTTAACTAGCATAGATCTACTTATCTGAGCCCACATAGTCACAGCTGCTGGACTTTATATGGATGTGGCATTCGGTTTTCAGCTTTAGGCCTATGGAACATAAGGGAAAATCAGCAGTAAAATACATTTCCCTGATCTTCCATCCTGCTCCTTTCTCAGGTGTTCTGCCTAACAATAAACTAACCTAATAAAGCTCAGCTTTGTGTCCTTGTATATAGTTATATATGTGTTCCAAGTATTTTAAAACATTAAATTTGGTCAAGACCCAGTCAAAATAATAAATACTGTTACACCACCTTTGTTGCAGAAATCTCAGTAAAGCAAATACATTTATGTAGTATTCTACTCTGAACTTTGTTGCAAGCAGTGAACAGGTAGTATAAAAGGCATCGAAATCTTTCCCACCATTCATTATTGTGTAAACTCAAAGAAACTGGACAGAACACGAAAACAAGGTCCTTGAGATGCAAATGAAATGTTCAGTTTCAACCTGAATACAGAAAAAAATACTTTTGGACAGGAATGCAGAAAATATTCTGTGGCTCCACACCTTTTTTTTTACCACACCCTGTACACTGGCAAAGAGATGAGAGACGTTGTGTAACTGATCATTAAAAAACAGCTTTGGCTGACTTCAGTGTTTTGGCTGGTGAAACTCCCCTTTGGCAGTGACTACACACTACAGGATCCTTAGAGTACTTTTACAAAATAAAGGAAGATCTGAAGTGTGTGGAAGTTTAGTATCTCATTCACCGCGTATTAGAATCATTAAATTTTGGCTAAATCCAATGATTATCAGGCAAAAGTCAGCAAATTTTTCTAAAAACCTTAACATTTCTTTTCAGAATCCAGTTCAACTGAGTATCAGGAATTGCATGTCCAGTTCTGGGCTCCCCAATCCAGGAAGGACATTGAGGTGCTGGAGCAGGTCCAGAGAAGAGCAGCGGAGCTGGGGAAAGGTCTGGAGCACAAGCCTGATGAGAAGCAGCTGAAGGAGCTGGGAGGGGTCAGCCTGGAGAAGAGGCTCAGGGGTGACCTTATCACTCTCCACAACTCTCTGACAGGAGGGTGTAGCCAGGTGGGGGTCGGTCTCTTCTCCCAGGGAACAGTGCCAGGACGAGAGGACGTGGCCTCAAGCTGCAGTAGGGGAGGTTTAGGTTTGACATTAAGAAGAATTTTTTCACAGAAACCGTGATTAGACACTGGAACAGACTGCCCAGGGAGGTGGTGAAGTCACCGTCCCTGAAGGTTTTTAAGGAAAGACTGGAGGTGGCACTTGGTGCCAGGGTCTAGCTGACATTGTGGTGTTCAGTCATAGACTGGACTCAGTAATCTCAGAGGCCTCTTCCAACCTAATTGATTCTGTTATTCTGTGAAAACTATTTCAACCGATTAACTGTTTGTTCTTTAACAGCCATACTTTGAGAGCAAATCTCCATTCAAAATGAGCTGGGGCAAAAAGTGGAGCTTTTTAATGGAAGTAACAGATTTTCAGGGGTTTTTTTTATATTCATAATTGTGGAATCTAAGTAAATGACACAATAATCTTCCAAAATCTTCTGAAAAAAGGAAATGGTGGTGCTGCTCACTTCATTCTAACACTGGTGTAGAACACTTCAGGTATTAAGATACTGGCTGCTGACATCAGCTCTGAAGACTCATGGGCCACCTTTTTAGGTTGATGCTCGACTAGTTTAACTTCTTGAACTACATGTAAGAAGTTTCACGTGGCTTCAGGGATTCATATCTACCCACCTCACTCAGATGATCCAGAGGGGGTAGCAGTGATGGAGATATCAAATATCTTTCTATTGTCTTTTCCTCTTCTTTTTTATATAAACAAAATAGTTTAAATAAAACAACTAGACACTGATTTCCTTAGGTAACATGAAGGTGATTTCCAACAAAAGAAAAAAAATCCCAAACCATTCTAGACCCAAAGACTGAATCTGAGGGAAAAAAAGACAAACGTAGTGATTCTCCACACAGCGACAACGCTTTAAATGCCATTACTATTAGCTCTTTTGTAAAGAGAGCTTTGAAATCAGTATTATTCAGCTACAGTCATCTAATTTTCAAAGTTCAGGTATGCAAATAACAGGTCTTTATTTCTGTTTGTACCTCTGCTTGTAATTCTGGCGTTTTTACCCACTGTGTACCTTTAGGCAATTCTTCTAACCCCAGACACTATTTCTTAAAGCAGTTGGAAGCCTTAGGATGAATAACAGAGTAACATCGAATGGCATGGATAATAAAATCTCGTATGTCTACAAAAGGAGTACGAAAACTCCTTAAAAATGGAATGTTAGGCTACCAACCCACCCACCCCATCCTCCCTATGCCCCAAAAAAAGGTTACAACAAAAGCAACAAAGCTTCTGGAAAAAAGCCTAAATGGCTGCACTTGGTATTTTTGTACCTGACACTGGTTATATTAATTCTTCCCATCATCTCAAAATGAGGCCTAGCCAACTTTAACACATGGCTATGCCTTTGGAAATTAACTATTATTAGTTACCTATTAAAAGGGTGAGTGTTTTTTCCCTCTCTTAGTGAGGTACACTGCAACCAGCTTAAATTCTCTGCTGTACTTCAAGAGATTATTCAGTAAGCAAGTGCACAAATTTACAAGCAAGCCAGACTGGTCTCTCATTTCATTTCAGCTAGAGCCATTCTACTAACTCATTAAAAATTCACTGGTGACAGTTTAGAGAAAAGATTTGTTTTCTTACAAGGTCATTTTCACTGACTGAAATGGTACCATGTCCTTAATATTACTTCCAAAACTATTTAGGTTTCCATTTATTAGATGTAAGGAAATATTAAAATACCTACATTTTAAGACTGAGAATGCAGCCCTCTTTTACACAGAGCATATTAAACAAAATTTTCCAATTTAGGCATGACCTAACATTTATATAAGTTATAAAATGCAGGGCCAGGAAAGTATTAACCTCTTAACCAGTACCTGTATCAATGTCATATTATCCCCCTGGCTATGTATCATGACATACTCAGAGTGGCTTATACTAACAGTCCTTTGAAGGTCAGAAGTTGTTGGATAGACTGGAGTAAAATATTAACTAACTCTGTGTTCACATTGTTCCCTCCTGTTTGACAGAGTCAAACACTTCCCATACATACACACACAAACATATACTTTCAGAGACAAATCACCTGAATACATAAACTGGCTTCTGCTAGTAAGGATTAGAGATCCTCCTGATGGCATTAAAGAAGTACCTGGCTCTTGCCAAGGTTCAGAAACAGAAAAAACAAAAATTCACACTAACGACCCCCCTTCCCAACACAGACTTACTGGAATAGTCCTAGCAGAGGAAGGTTCACAATAGTTAAGTGACTATTACAGATAAACAGAATTAATTTTTATTATCCTATAGATGTGGTCCAATTCAACTCAAACAGAACTTTGCAGGACAGTTTTGCTCAGAGGTTTTCTTGACTCTACATACAGTATAAAACCCACTCAAGCTGTAGTTTCATGGTACTGCCTGCACCCAAACACACATACGTACCCCCCAAATAAATGGAGGAGTAAATTGCACAGAAATGAAAGACTAGAGGAGGTGGAACTTCAAGACACAGTCACCAAGCTACATATTCAGAGTGCTTTAGAGGCACATTTTATTTTCTTGTTGACAACACTAATATTCCATAATTTTTTTGTTTGGTACTTCATTTAATGGGTCCTAAAAACATGCACGATGCTATTACCAACTTCCTTTCCACACACAGAACAGGCACATTGGGCAAAACAAAGCAAATCTGTCTCCCAAATGTTTCATATGCAGTTCTAAAATACATGTTTCCAATAATGATGCCTATTTAAGAAGTGCCTGCAGCTTTCCTTCCACCATTACACTTCTGTCTGTGTACCCTCTCTCCATCTGTGTTTGTACCACACTGAAAATCAATCAGAATCTTACCAGGCTTAGAAGGCTGGTGAAAGAGGGCAAAAAATGAAAGGGGGAGAGGGGCTAGGTCATGAAAGATGAAACAGTGACTTGGACCAGTCACTCCACTATTTGACTCTGTACACAGTTTAGATCAGTTACCAACCAGCTTCTGTAACTGAAACAAAGAAGTGTTATTTCAACGTGGCAAAAGCTGCCTCAGGCAGGCAGAGGAAAGAAAATACCCATCCATGGCATTTCAAATTCTAGATCACCTCTCTAAAATCTTTTCCAATTGTTGCATATCTTGCTTGAGGTGAACAAACCAGCCTCACACACAGCATTCAGGATGCAGATTCAGATATGCATAAGAGGGCATAACGATGTTTCCATGCCCGAGTAATTCTCATTATATCATTTGCTTCTTTTGCTGCTATCAAGACCATGGGTTTTAGCATTATTAATTACAACCCCAAGATTTCCCTTAGAGTGGAACAAGGCAGCAGGATCCTACTGGGATTTTTCATATATATATATACAAACATAATTTTACAGTTACATACATTAAATCTATCACTTAAAAGTACCAAAGTGGCTCTGCGATGTGCCACACTTATACCTTCACTTTTCCCCAAGTAGCTTAGGTAACCACTGTTCACTGAACAGTACTTTCCAAAATAGGTTCTCAGAATATTCTAAATTTAGTTTTGCTTCATTTTACATTTCAACTATGAATTCCAAGCCATTTCTACAAAAAAGGCATACAGAGTATATCTCAGTATCATTTGGAATGCTTAAGCTAGTTTTTGTTAAGTTTCTGCTCTATGGGGGAGATTTTTATTAGCTTTGAGGAAGAAACATCATATCATCAGGTTAAGTAGAAAAAGATTCAACAGTTACTTTTCATTTCAAAGGTCTTTACAGTTTGTGCTAGATTCACCTAAATTAACAAGATGGAGAAAAGCTAAAACCAAAGCTTCTTCTCATGTATAATATCCAAAGCTTTATATAATTTTCTTATCTTGACGGGGTACCCTTGTAGTTGGTAACATGTGCAGAAAGCAACCACTGTCTTTTACTGTTCCTACATTTGTTCTGGTAAAATTCCTTCTTCTCTTTAATCATAACATAATCATATGTAACACATACATGTCAGTTAATGGTAACATGATCACCAGCTTCATTGCATTCTTAAATGTGTTGATAAATTAATCAACTCTAAACTCTGAGTGTCTGTTTTAACATTCTGAGAACAAGGTCAGACATACGACATGCCAAATAAATCGGTCAAGGTCAGGTTTAGATAAGCCTCTTCCTAACGTGATGATTACAGCTTTTTCTGAACAACACCATTTGTTCAGACTGCTTCTCTAAATACAGACATAAATGTGAAGTGCTGAACAGTTTGCAACTGCACTCCTGAGCTGATACAATTTCAGTGGAATTTGAACAGTACTAGTTGCAATCTGCTACAACCTTTTACCTGCAGTATTACATTCCAAAAGCTATTTCCAAATTTTACTGAAACAGTGGCACTTCATGTACAGTGATAGAGCACTCATGGTTAAAGTAAGTACAATTCTGGACTGCTGTGTTGTAGAGTCAGATTAAATAACAGAAATGCTTCTATGGCATGAAAAACTGGAATGGAATTCATATTAATCTTGCAATTATGGAGGAATCTATTCTTAATCAGAAAGACATTAATTTTAAAATTTATTATTAAATTAAAGGCAGTTATTATCCCACAGATGTATGTTATGGAAGAGTAGAACTTTTCCTCTTGTTAAATGAAAATAGTCTGCTCTCAGTTTCAATAAACAAGCTATGAAATCAAGAATAGTCACAGCCATCTCAAGACCACCACAAGCAAAAGACAAAACACAAAAGTAAGTTAAAAAGGTAAACTGTAGCAAAGAAAAATAACATCTATTAAGATATTTGTGGCTTTACATAAAAATCTCTATTAAAAAAACCAGAAACCAAATAATGACAACAAAAAAACCCAACAAAAACTCCCCAAACTAGCACCACATTAGTGAACATGAGAACAGAATCCTAATGACAAACAACCCTGCTCTGTTCTTCTACCAGATAACCTTGAGTATGTTTCTAACATTATTTACAAACAGATCTATGTGGCATTCTAATCACACAGACTAAATGCACTGTACATTACTTGCCAATCTAACTGAGGCCTCCAGCAGACGAAAATTCTGTTGATTTAACACTGGCATAAAAACTACTTCCTTTCTCCCAGCAAAAACTTCCTGAACAGCCTATATATCACGAAACACCTTTATTCATTGTACAAATCTGGATGATTTAGAAGCAACTTAAGTACAAATACTCTTGTACATAGAGATCCTGATACAACCTCATCTATCGAACATCAGTATCCACATTTTCTGTATGACAAACCACTATTACAGCATTTACACTCCTGTTTTCCTCATCAAATACAACAGAATGACCCTTTCCACTAATCTTTGATATAGATTTCTTGTGTCCTGCCATCCTGTATTAATCTTTCCACCTTGCAATAATATAAAAAAAAAAAAAAATTAGCAGGCCAAGTAGCTTCAATTGTATATGTCTCCTGCGTATTTCAGATTAATTATAATCCAAAGAATTAACAATATATATAAGATCACACCAGATCAGTCAGCTAACTTCCTGCAGAGAATGGTTATACTTTCCTGATAAATGATATATCAAACTCAACAAATAATCTCAGCCAGCAAGCATAAAAATAATGTTGTGCTTCAAGAAATCACTGAGTACAAATACTAGCAAGACTAAAAAAAAAAACCAAAAGCGAAACAAAACACCACCTTCCCATTAAACATGTTACAAGTTTTACTTCAAATAAAAATTTCAACTCAAATGGGAAGAGAACTGGTACGTAGACCAACACCAAATAAATTTCACTTTTGAACATCTTATTAAATTTACCATTATATAGACTATGTCATGCAAGTAAATAAATGCTATTTATAACTATCTCTAAGCCACAGCAACCCAGTCATAGAGCCATTTCCCAGACTGTGTTATTGTTATGCCAAACAGACTACTCTTTCATTTCTTGTCAGTCGTAATTACAGTTCCATAATTGAAATACAGTAAATTACCATGCACTAACTTTGAAAGATGGTTCATTGAGGTTGAGCTGTCACTACAATTACTGTGTAATAAAAAATGATAATTTAAATGTTCTGCTTTTCTCTCAAAGAAAAAAGTTTATTCAGTTCATGCAGCTCAGACAAGTCAAATATCTTCATGATGATGTAAAACAAAGAGAAACAACACATTTAAGCAAAGCCCAACAATCTCAAGTACAAGTCCTAGGCTGCATAAACAAACCAGCATTTATAAAATTTTCTAACCTCTGAAGAAAATTGCACATTTAAAAACAATCCTTTACAAGGATAATCTTTTGTCAGAATTCAATCATACAATATCTATCCAGCATCTTCCATGAGCTCCTACTTTGCTCACAGCATATAAAGCTTTGGAAACTTCTTTCGAGCTTCAAGCCTAATTTTCCCTCAGTTCTTTATTATGTTTTAGGTCACAACCAGCAGGGTAACTACAACTCACCTAAGACCAGTGTAGGTAAAAAAACATATATTAGCATGGGTATTTTTAAGCATAGAACTGGGCCTACAGTTCTGACACTGGTCAAGCACGGTTTGCCTGCAGAAATTTTCTCAAACATTTGAGAAATAAAACAAGGGAATACAGAAAAGACACAAAAAGCTGTCACTGTAAAAACAATGTTCAAAACTTTCAGAGAACTGTCCCCATCTCAAAAAAATCTGTCAATATATTCCTACCTGCTGCCTCTACAAAGAAAATTTCACAAAGGACATCTTTTGGAAAACAGTAACAAATATGCACATCTGAAACTTGTTCCTATTCTCCCTCTCACAAAGACTTCCTACTGATGCTGGAAGAGGCAATTCCTTCAGTTCTGTCTTCTTCCTGTCTGATTCAAAACACCCAAAACCCTGCTGTTTCCTTGTGCTCGGACTCCTTTGACCATTCAGTAAACAAGCTATGTTCAATAAATGAAAAGGACACAAAATAAAACACAAAAAGAAGTTGAATGGACAAGGTGGGACAATGCAACCAGGGAACAGGATGTGACACAAGAAGCTGAATGTAGGAACAATGGGCCGCAAAGAACTGCAGAGAACTGGTAGAAGTTATATGAACACTATGACTGGCAAAGCACACTGGTGCTCTTTAAGGGCATCTTCAAGGTTTTGGTGATTCTGTTTAACCCAAGACACGCAAATGGTCCTCTGCACTATACTCCCATATATTCTCCCTCAAAGTTTGCAATTAAGCAAATGCAGCGAATAACTGCTTGAAGAAACGACCACAACTTCAGGTGTGACAAACAATCAAAACATTAGGTGTGTATGAAATAAAACTTACTCTCAGCAGCCAAGAATCTCCTAGCCTAAATCTTTGCCTACTTTGCTAAGAAAATAGTAGTACCTGAAAGCATCTGGTATACAGCATCTGAGAAACATACGACCTTTCCCTGTTGAGGTAATTGTTATCACTTACGTACCTCTGTTGCTTTCTCCAGGCTCTGTCGTAGATCCAGCAATTCTTTATTGTGTTCCTCTTTAAGTTTATCCATCTCTGTGTCATGGCTGGATACCTCTTCTTTAAGTGCTCCTTTCAAAGCTGTGAGCTCTCTCTCTCTCTTTCTCAAAATCTCTTCTTGCTGATCTTTCGCTATTAATACTTCTTGCAGATCCTGCTTCATTTGCATCAGCTCCTAAAGCCCAAAATTAAACACAGCTGTGTGTCAAATAGCCCATGTGAATGTTCTGTTTATGTTTCACAGAAAGAAAGCACATAAGCTCCCCAAGGACAACTTCGTTTCATCTGACTGACATTTTTTACAGCTTTTATAGAAAGCTAAAAATTTACTAAACCCTAATATTACTAGAAGTATAACATATAGCTGATGTTTTATACAATAGGTCAACACGTCTGATGCTGCAAAATTATCAAGAGATTTTAATGGTGTATGTTATGCCATCTGCAAATAATACAGGAGTCACTCCTACATCCTACTTTCAGTAGCAATAAGGTAGATAAGAACAAAGACAAAGCATTTTCCCCCCAGTTGCAAGATGAACAAACTCAGCAATAATTCTTTGCTTTCTTTTCTGCTGGAAAGAATAAATAAAGTTGCTTCTTCAAGTGCTGAAGACAAAACAAGTGCTTCCCAACCAAGTCCATGTCTTCACACCCTTCCTCCTCCCACCAGGGTAAAGCCTAGAGGTCATTTCCCCTCTCCAAATTGCTGGGAAGGGAGTGGATAGTCAGTGAATCTGAAGACTAAAGACATGCATGCATACAAAATACAGAGTAACAGAAACAGTCAAAAATGTACCCCTTCAAGAATTCTCTAATTCGGTATTTCTCAAACTGTGAATAATTGTACTTTCGAAAGAGAATGTAGGCTTCCCCTGCACTGAAGGAGGATCAGTACATCTAAACCATTCCTGACAGAATCACCTACTCTGCCGTTAAAAGCCTAGAATGGAAGCGATGCTACCACCATCCCTGAGAGTATCTTCCTCTGTTTAATTACCAGTATCTGTTTAAATATCAGTATCAGAAACTTTTTCTAACACTTTCTTTAAATCTCTGCAGCTAAGTCTCTCATTTCTCACTCTATCTCCACACAACATAGAAAAATTGATCACTATCACCTTTCATTCTGTAAGATGTGTTTTTGACTCTTCCCTCACTTCTCCATTCAGATTGAAGTCTTTCTTCATAGGTAATGTTTTTCAGTACTAGCACCATCATTTGTGACATTCCCCTACTTGTGTCCAACTTTCAATTACAGTGCCTGAGATTTAAGAGAGTAATTTAAGAGTAATCAAATCTCACCCATACAAAACAAGGTAGTTAATTCTACTCAGCAGACCTTGCGTGCAAACATCTTTAACATTCTTGCACTGATACTCTTACACATCCTTATCAACAAATTTAATAAGCTGTGTTTCTATTTCATCATCAGTTTATTAGTATAACCACGGCTACAGACAATTCCTCTTTCATCCCAAGGCGACAGAAACCCTGTAACTCTTTTGTTCCTCTCCAGACTCTTACCCCTTCTCTTTTCTCCCTGGTCCCAATAGAAAGCCAACAATCTAGAGACTGCTCTGTTGAGTTCTTTTAATTTTCTTAGTTGAATCTCATCTGGCCTTGGTAATATATACATCTTCTTTGAACTGATCTTCCCTGTTCTGACACAAATCCTAACTGCTAAAACTGACTGAGATTACTATCTGATAATAGTGGATAACTCACCTGTGTGTCAACCATTAAGATATCTGTTCTCCTGCTCCACAAAACAATGGTACTTACACTTTGTATTCCTTTTAGGGTTAATGCAGTTATCGTAACATGCTTTCTTAGGTCACCTAATAATGGTACATTGGTTTGGATTAATAGAATAGGAAAAGCAAAGGCATGTATTTCTTCCACCAGTATCTTAATCCCCTCTTCTCATGCAATTTTTCTGATTTTCTGATCCTCCTTCTGGTACTTTGTAACTAACCTCAATCAGAATCTCTTTCTCCCCTTCATCGGTATGTTTTGCATTATCCAGTTCATCATGCATCTCAGAGAGCTGGTCTTGAAGATCTCTGATCTCAGTCTGGTGTTTCTCCTGTTCCATCTTCACTTGAAAAAGCCTCATCAGTAAAAATCAGACAGGATTTTTTAATTTGTAGAAATACTAATTTGTTCATTCAAGTACTAAAAAGACACACATTCCCATGTTGCCCACAAGAGAATGGGATATAATGAGGCAGAAAAATTAAATGTCAGAGGGGTAAAAATGACAAATCTTCTAAGGTATTTAAGTGGGGAGTTGTGTTTTATTTCAGACCTGGTACTCAAGCCATTCAAACGTTTCCACATTTCAAAGACTTGAACTATATATTTTGACTGTGAAATATTAAAGCAATTTGCACTAAGAAGAAAACTAAATTCAGCAATCTTTCTCTTCCTTCTAGATATTCTAAAGGCGTAACTCTTTTAAATGTAGACACACTTCCTACAGTAACAAATGTCACTCATCTGGTTCCATCAACATATTCTGGAGACACAGGTACTTTTAATTTAAAAGGTTTAAGAAAAGGTACAAATTTCAATGATAACTTTTCTAGAATTAACTCACTCCTCCAGGTTTTGCCTGAGTTCCTTCTCGTTTTCTTCCAGCTGCTTTTTTAAGGCTTCCTTTTCACATATACTTTGATCAAGCTGCAACTGAAGATCTTTCAGGCTTGCTCGTGTAGCCTCTCTCTCTTCTTTGGAATTTTGCTGATTCTGAATTTTGTAACCAAAAGTTAAGCAAAATAGTAGACAGCAGCTACATTGAGTAATAGTTTGTCTCTCAGTCCATGTCTGTCTGGCTGCAACCAACAGATTAACATTTACCTCTGCAGACACCTAAGAAATTCTTTGTGCATGTGCTTTAGTCACTGCTCCTAACTCCTTCTCAAACACTGAGAAGAGATTTTTTTACAAAGGGTAACAATGCTATGACCAACCACACTTTAAATAAAAAGCCTTCTGAAAAAGCACAGGTATAACTGGATTAAGAAGAATATGAAGCAAAAGGGGTTCAGCTGGAGGATCAGTTGTCACTTATTTTTAAAAGTGTATTTGAAATAGTCAGAAGCTTTATAACAACAAAGTGCTGTACCCTAATTTCCAGATCCAGTTTTTTCTCTAACTCTTCCACTTTCCTTTCAAGTTCTGCTTTTTGTTCCACCAATGCTTTTACTTCAGCCGAAGAATCCGAAACCTACAATTAAATATAGACATTTATTCCCACAAAGCCAAGATGTTCCTTGAGAATAGTTTCTTTTTTTTTAATCTAAAGCAAAATTACAAGCAAGACTAACAAAGTGTACCATCAACTGCCTGAGCTCACCAGGGATTTTTCATATGGGTCAGGCCAAGCTAAGATTTTCAAAGAAACCATGATTTCATTTTCATAAAACTTCTTGGTAATTGCTCAAGGCAGGTTGACAGTAGAACAGAAAATATACAAATATAAAGAAAAATTCAAATTAAGCAACGTATGAATCAAATCATGTGTATTTGGGGCCAATTGTACTGAGATACCACTAATTATGCAAAATGGACATCAAAGGAAAGCATGTCCTTATCTTAAGACAGATTTTTCAAATACCTTTTTTAGGTAATTTCCTAGGGTGTGTTTTGCAAATAAATAATGCTGTCATTAATAACAAAAGCTACATGAGTCTCTCATTCCATGTCTGTCTCACTGCAGTCAAAAGACTAACATTTATCTCTGCCAAGAAATTTTATCTTTACCCAAGAAATTTTATGTGAATGTGCCTAACATTTTTCTTCACTGCTCCAACTCCTTCTCAAATACTAAGAGATTTCTTAAAAAGGTTAACTGCGCTGTCAGCAACTACATTTAAAATCTTCTGAAAAAGCACAGGTATATCTAGATTAAGAAGAATATGAAGAAAAAAATTTTCATTTTTAATTCTCATAGAGGATAAAATAATAAACAATAAGCATTTAATCCTTCTCATGCCATCAAAATTAAGCTATACTCCTGAGGAACTACATTAATAGCTTAGTTAAAGTCAGTAAGGGGATTCAGATTCTCCAAGCCCTCTCTGAATACTGCACCAATTGAAACACATCAAAGCAAATTAAGAATTCTTTACCTGCGTCTTTCCAGCAGCTCTTGACTTTAAAGTCTGAATTTTCTCAAAAACCAAATTCACTTTCCTCTTTGTTGCATCATCATTATCAGGGCTTCTAAAACAGACAGTACAAATAAGCAATTATATGATCAAAGTTACTATTTTGTTAACATGAAACCAAATTCGGAGTGTCCAAACTAATTACAATCTCCACAAAAACATCCAAAATAATACAAACAAATCAGAAATTATCTTAACTATGATTTATTAAAATCTTTAAAGGGAGGAGTTAAAAATTTGTATTCCAACTGTTTTCTAGAAAGGCAACCAAACAAAAAAGATCACTGAACTCTTGAAGTGCAAATCTCTTCTGTAAGACTGTGGCTGTGGAAAGACATATTCAGCACGTATATTATTCGAACAGACCAAAATAAGTAGTTGTACTAGGCTTTACAAGCCCCGACTACTGTACCATAAAATAACACTTAAACAGGCCCCAGAACCTGCTATATCAGGAATGAAAAGAAATTTAAATGTATCATGTATTTTTAATTAAACCTTCCTTTATATTTCAGTAAGTTATCAGTAGAAAATACCAAGAGTTACAGGTGCACAAAGGATTAAAGGCACAGCAACAAGAGGGCCTCTGTCAAACCTTAGGAAATAACACTTTGTTGTTGTTGCTGTTTTTAAAAAACCCAAACGCTTAAACTTCCATGAGGTATGATCTGGATTCTCCAATAACCTCTGTATTATACAAACTTTAATTCCAGATGTATTTAAAAGACAAACCATAATCTGATTCACAAGTTTCAAGGGCATTTAATCATATCCTGTACAATACCTTATGTAAGTCTTGATAGCCTGGGTACTTGGGGATCCTATAATTAGTCCTTAGAGGACACAGCTGAGATACAGAATTGTGAAAAAGATGTTTAATTTAATTATAGCTTTCACTTTACTGTTTCACATTTTAAGTGTAATAGAAGACAAATACCGAGAAAATACAGTCTCCTATCCAAAAGTTAAATATGTTTACTGACCCTTCCTTAAGGTAATTGTAAAGTATCTGCTTAGCAGTCTCTTCATTAGTTTGCTGTGCAAGATCTTGCTGGCCTTTTAAGAGATCAGGAGTTGCCTAAAAGATAAAAGTAAAATGTCAAAAGACAACAATCCTGTAAGAGTTATAAATACAAACGGTATGACTGGACTTCTCCATTCTATCCTATTAATGAAAACTTTTATGTACTATGGACCTCAAGTTCTGAAAGAGCCACTGGAATTTTGGCTTACTACAATAAGAAACTACACTTCACACCAGAAGAAAAAAGAAAACAACTTGATTTTGCATACATATCTTTTCACATTCTACTTTTGTGCATCTATGTTTAAGAATCATCATAACATCATTTACGAGAATCTGTCTGGCCTCACCACCTTCCTTTACCCATACAAAAATCAGTTTTGTTACAAATCAGGTTTTCTATACTTACAACAACAACAAAAAATTTATATTTACATTTCTCCAGAACAGTCCCATTTGAAAGTATTGTATGATGGGAGTTTGTGCTAATGAAGACCAGAAAAATACACAATTAACAATATGGCAGCTTTCATATGCTAGAGTGCAAAGGACTGCTTAAAGAACAAATTCAAAATTACCTGTATATTAGGGACGGACGGAAATGTTTTTACAGAGATCTTCTTGGCTCCTGATTCAGGTGTACTTGTGATTGGGTTTGGCAACAACAAAGTGGAAGTTACTGTCTTAACTTCCTCTCTCTTACTCTGTCCTGGGAGTGTAGCTGACCTACCCGTCAAGCTCTCGGTATCAGCTCCAGTACGTTTATGGTGCTGCAAAGAGCTGAAACTGCCACTCTGAGTGTCTTTATTGGGCATTTGCAATTTTCCAATACTTCGAGCAGAAATCTTCATCTCTTTGGAAGGTGACTTTTGATCTCTGGATAACTGCTTGTGAAGGCAAACTTTAGATGGTCTCAGCAAGTGCTCAGTTGACTTACCCAAGCTTTTACTGAATTCACCTACAGAATCAGAATTTACATCAAGTCCTAATGACAAGACACTATCAACGCTTCTTGATCTTTTACGATCATCTGGATGAATTCTATTCCTTTTTCCTGACCTGCCTCTTCTGTGAGCATCAACTTTCTTATCAAACTTTTCAATTAGCTGATCCACTCCTGGAAGTGAACCAGTGTCAATATCACGACCAGTTCCTGGCAAGAATGGAATGTATCTCCTGTTTTCATGCCGGTTAACATTGTCTGCGTAGATGGCATACTCTTGGTCATCCAGTAAAAATCTGTATAAGGAATTTGCAGAAGTGGGAGTAGCGGATGAGGACGATGATCTCCGTGAGTCATTCAATACCGGCCCAGCTGAGTCTTGCCTGCGGAAGGGAAGAACATCTGGTCTAGGTTTTTTTGTCTCAGGATAAGCAGTAGGGCTAACACACGGGGATCCTCCTGCAGGTGAAAATGACTCTGAAACACACGTGTCACTGGGGCTGATACCGCTACTGGGACAATCCAGCAGCTGCTGATTTGAATCTTCTACTGACCTGTTCAGATGTATTTTTTTTGAATTTGCTTTGGTTGGCTCTGCAAGGTACTTATTTGTTTTCTGTAGGGATGCTACTTTAGATGAGGAAATCCAAGGCTTTGCTTCAGTTTTTTCATCTGCAAAAGACTTAGATTTACTGCACACAGAAGACTGGTAATTATCCAAGTTCAAGTTATTTTTTTCAGGATCATAAGGCTGCAGAAGTTCAGGATGTCTTTGAAAATTCAACAAATATGAAGA
Source organism: Corvus kubaryi (assembly GCF_017639235.1). Lineage (NCBI taxonomy): Eukaryota > Metazoa > Chordata > Aves > Passeriformes > Corvidae > Corvus > Corvus kubaryi. Next base: position 13,576,463 of record NW_024581133.1, on the reverse strand, counting down.
TTTCATAGTTTCATCTCTAAAATCTGGCATTCCACTTTCCTTTTCAGCCACATTGGTTATCTTCAGTTTTTTATGCATAGACGGTTGCATGTGCTGTGTTCCAGCAAATTTTGTACGTTCACTGATTTTGTCCTCCAACTTAAAAGCAGTATTGGAGTCTGTGGCTGGTTTGTTTACAGTCTGAGGAATGACCTGCTGTTCTTTTCCAGGAGGAGGAGGATTTTCTGACAAACATCCTTCTGTATTGTTCAGTACTATGTAAGGATGTCCATCGATTCCTTGGACTCTAATGCTGACACCATAAGACCCTGCCCTAGAATTTTGCGCATTTTTAGTTTTTTGAGTCTCTTCACTTGCGAGTTCAAGAGTGACTTCATAGTCCTGGTGCATGTGCTTAAAACCAGCAAAATACGGCTCCATGTCTATCAGAGGATTATTCCTGAAAAGGAGAAAAATTACAAAATTGTCATTGTTTTAAGTAAGTTAGATTATTTCATTAATTACTTTATTCCACCATTCAATGTAACTATGAAGACTAATGGCAATATGCAGGGAAATCAATATCCAAGCTCTACCCAAGCCCCAAGCAAATACGCTGTGATACAAAGACAAATGCCAGACTGACACATTCTGGATCAATGTAATGTTATTCTATGAATGTTACCTTCACACAGTTGGTGCTCATTGCTTTGTGATCAAATGACTTCAAATATAAGCAACTCTGGTATAATTTTTTGAATTGAAGCATGACTTTTGGGTATTTCCACTATATTTACTGAAAGACTGTACCCTTCACAAACCAATGATCATTTTTAAGCCAGCATTTAGGACCAGCCATATTAACATTTAAATATAAGCCCAGGAGAACAAAACACAACCAGGTAGTTTTAGGTTTTATGAGTTTCAGGTAACTAAAGCACTGCAAGGAAGGTCAATATCCTCATTCCTCTGAGTTGTGGTTTTTAGGTACTTGGCTTTCAACATTTGTTTCTAATGACATCTGAAAATAAACTTTTTCATTTATTATCTCCTTGTCATCCCTAAGAATAAACTTTCCTACAGATTAATTTAACAATCTCCCAAATGTAAACTTGTTCCAAAAAACTCTGGTTGCTATTTTAAAACAAGATACTTTGCTGAGCAACAAAAATAGAAAAACACTGCTAGTATTTCCAAGGTTGACAGTGCCTTTTTCAGAAGCAATGGGAATGCTAACTCCAGCCTATACGGGCCAAAACTGTTTCAATCTAGAAAACAATAAATTCAACCCTACCTGTGTTTTTAATGTTAAATGCCATTCTTTCTTTCTCTAACAGCTGGGTTTGCAGGCAGTTTTACTTTACTGTCTGTGGCAGATTATGAGCCAACTGTCTAAAGGCAGAGGCAGTGCAGTGACAGTAGGAGCTGTGTCTACAAAAGAATGGAACACAAGACTGTGAGACTGATACAAAACCTGGAGGGAATAAACTTTTGAACTGAGCTGGGGAGTTGAGTCATCACTGAGGCCTGACAAACCCAAGATTACTAAATGATGGTAATCAGCAGGAGGAAACCAAAACAACAGGGTATCTCATGGAAAAACAAACCTCTGCAGCCAGTTTCACTCTCCTGTCTATCTCAGCAGGAACCACCTCCCTCAGATATTCTAGTCAAGAGCAGAGTTCTCATTTTTCCTGACAGTGAATGAAAAAGTTTGGCTCAATATTCACAGTATACTAATTTCCATCCAATTCTTTGTTCTACCAGGATAGCTCCCCTCAAAAACCACTTTCTCTCTCTAAAAACCAACTAACTCCAGCTCCTCCTCAACAGCAGGCTTGTAAGTTAAAGTCACACATGGCACATTTGCATGTGACCGTGCAAGTGAGAGAAACCCATGATTTACACATAGTTGGTAGCACTCATCTGTAGTGGATGAATATGTGAACATCGTTACAAAAGGCTCTCCACACCTGGCAATTCCAGCCAGATTATGGATGTCACTAAGACAAACTGCTCAGCATATGAAACTTTACACTACACCTTCAAGCTGTATTAGCAGTCCTATAAAGAGAGTAAAGTTTATCTGAATTTATCAATAATGGTATCAACTAAAAAATATAAAAAGGAGTCAATAAAAATAAACCTAAAAGCTAAAAAAACCATAAATTATATCAATCAGTATAAGGAACAGATAAGCAATACATTACAATATGTCTATTAGGGGTGACGGCAAAAGCAGTGCTTTCAAACTTGTTGCAAACTTGCTAAAAATATTAAATAACCAGAAAAATACAACCAAACAACCCCCACCCCCTCAAAAATAACCACAAAACACCAACTCTCCTCTATATGAGGAAGCAATATTTAGGTGAATAATCTACCTTAAATTAATATGTTTAATTTGTCTTTAAAACCATAAAGAAGTATGTGTATTTGTCTCCTTCACATGCATTGTACTAATAAAACTCTACATTTATTTTTTATTATATTTACATTTTATTGTACAAAAGGATAAAACTTTGTAGAAATAAAAGAGCTAAACCAACTGGTTTTTAAATAACACATTTTATCTTTCTGGAACTGTGGAAAAAAAAAAATTACACATATAAATTCCCATGACATCAACAAGAAAAAAGACAGATGACTCTACTATTCAAATATTTGAAGGTTTTACTTAGAATTTCTATTTTGTAGGATGTCAAGCTGCATTGGGTAATACTCACATGAACTACATTATATCAAACAGCTGTTTTACAATACACAAAAAAAGTGGTTTTGCAATTTTGTAAGCATTTTTAAATTAAAGAAAAAGCATTACTGGCTTTCATCACACACAGCCTTTCTGAGGAAATCCTGAAACTATGTTAATTGATTAATTACAGTTGCAGTCATTCTCCTGCACACACATCATACAGTCACATCTCAGGCTCTGGCAGGGTTACAGCAACAGAGGAGGATAAAAGGACTGAAGCTGTTCCTCTCCCATCTGTTTGTCCTATTCCTCTGACAGATGTCACCATTGCAAAAATGAAAACATCTGAAAACTCTGATGGCTGAGTACATACCTCAGTCATGAAAAACTGCAGATTGGCATACTCAGGTAAATGAAATCAGCCTTGTGCTCCATGCTGTGACCGCCTGAAATCCTGACATCTGATACAGTGCAGGAGCTGACAGCTGGGGGCCCTGACAGCTACAACTGCCCAGTTTTAATCTTCTGTAAGTCTGCTGAAGCCCTCAAATGCTATGACAAAACAGTCTGTTTACTCTTCAGCTTATGAAAAGAGGTTAGATATTTAAATGACAGCTGGGAAGGCAATTTCCCTGTTTGTGTAGCTCCTTGTTACATACTTGTAGTTACTTAAAAAAATAAAGAAGCTTTTTTTTTAAATAGAGAGGGATATAAATCCAAATTCAAGGTCTTCTACCAAGCTACTACTTTAAATTTTAAACAATATGGTCTTGCTAGTAATTTTAATTGCTGTCTCAGAGTTTAAAAATACAATTTTCAGAAAACAGAAGCAATGACTGTTAAAGTTTTAATTAGGTGAAAGACTATCATTCTATTATAAAATCAATTCCTATCTCATATCTGTGAAACAAGTATCATTACAACATCATATACAAATTAATCAGAACATAAGAAAAGACTGCTTCAAGAAATTCGTTTCTTTTGAAAATATTCTACTTGCTAAAACAGATAATACAGTCAATGACACACAACCATCAGCATCTTGCAATCAGGTCAGCAGTAAAGCACCATGGAATGATGGGATCACCTGTTTTGTCAGCAACATGGCCTTGGACTGCCTGAGGTGAGCAGAAACTTTCAAACTGAATTTGTGTTTTAAATTCATTGTCAGGGATAGCAACCTTTAAAAACTTCTATGAACAAACAAACAAAACTGGCACTCAAAGCTGCTCAAGCCTTTCACTTTTGAGACTTCTAAAATTAGACTTCATAAAGGTGTTTAAACACTCATTTTAACTACTGACTTCAGTGGGTATGGAAGTCCCATTATTTTATCATTACTCAAAAATGGTTTCATTTTTTGGAACAACTTCTTTTTGCCAAAAATAGAAACTATGACATTTTTGTTTATAAAGAGAACTTGTCAGCAGAGGCTTTCATATCTGAAAATCCAATACTCTGCATGCTCTTCTGTAGCAGTTTGTTGTTCGGTGGTGATATGATACTCTGCAAAGAGCCACAGGAGATGAGCACCGAAGGTTTAACAGGTCAAAAACTTTTTGTTTAAATTCTTTAAAAACATTTCCTTTCACAGCTATTTTCTAGCTAGCTAACAGGAGTTATGTGAGACCTGCCTGACAAAAAAGAAAACCTCTGTCATCTGGAACCCTGGCTGCTGTCCCTGACAACATTAGCAAAAAAGAGTGCCTTTGAGAAATATACCCCTGTGCCAGACAGGTCTCTTCCCTTCTTAACATTACAGCATTACAAAGGCATGGAATTGTCTCCACTACCCATTTCAGTTCTTCTTTAGCCAAATCTACATGACAGATTTATTCACAAAAATTGCTTTCCCAATTCTGTTAAATGCCAAACTCTGCATGAGAACCTTGCTCTCCTGTATCCTGCCCACACACCCTCATTACAAAGCACCTCTGGCTTTGTGCTCCAGCCTTTGAGCCAACCACCTGCCTTGGACGGACAGACAGACAGACAGGGCTGCCGGGACACACAGTCCAGGCAGAGATGGTGACCAGCGTGGCGGGACACACTACCCCACCAATGGATATGTTCCCTGGCCTCCTGAAAGAGCCACACATGCTTCAAAGGTACTGCTTCACATTACACATATGCTCCTTTTGCATACATCTAGTGAGGGAATATGGAAAAATGAAAGAGATCTCATTGTTCTTATGGCACTAGGACTCCTCCCTAGCTCCCTTAATGTCAAAAAACCAGAAACTCCCCCACATCCAATACCCCAATCCTGAGTCTCCTCAGACTGGATCACCTGAAGATTTTTCATTAAAGGAAGATGAGGGCATACCTCATTATCTTCTGAATATTTTGGAATTCTGAAAATGTTTAGCTATTTGAGGCTAAATTACCAAATGACATTTGGTTCCATGTAATTTATTTCCAGATTTTATTACCATAAGAAAAAAAAACTCCTCATGGCCCATATTATTTAATCAGTGTCTTTTTTGAAAAAGCAGGATGTAACAGTTTATGGCTGTTTACTCCAGATATTTCACATGCACAGCAAAATTCCAGGAAGGAACTATAAAATTTGTTCTCCAGCCTTACATAACATTGAGCTTGCTCTCCAAGCTAAATAATGGATTCTCTGTGCAGCTGACTATTCAGAAAGTATCAGCAATATCACACAAAGTGGGTGTTAGGTCAATAACAAATGACAGCGTTACGGAAAAAGGACAGGAAGTAACTTTAGGAGAGAAGAGGAAGGAAAACTTACATTCTGTGAGGGTAAAGAAAAGGAAGCAGACAGGATAATTCATGGTAAGAGCAAAACTGTAATGTTTTTACACTTGATGGAAAACAATGTCACAAACATACATTGCAAGTATGAGGGGAAACTTCATCATTGTCAACCCTATCTACAATTTGCTTCTGCAAAAGAAAAATGGGCCTGGGCTGCTGCGCCTTTTAGTCCATGTGGAAGATAGCTCTGGGGTAGGATAAGTGTATTTCATCTACTGCTTACAGAGAGCAGAAGGGAGAAAAGTGCAATTTTAAAATTCTATATATGGGACTGTAAAAAAAAGACAATAAAACTCATTTAAGAGCAAACTGACAATATCCAGCAACAGAAAGACATCTGAAACAAGTTTGCTATCTTTCCAACAGATTCCTTATCCCCATTTAAGATTTTTTCCTACTTGAGGTTTTTTTGTCTATATAAAATTGTATTTATAGCACATCTGGCAGTTATTCCCCCCAATTATTAGAAAGAAAATGATGATAGTTACAGTATACAATGAAACTGTCACCATTTGTTTTTCCCCAGCACTGTCTGTAAACTGCCACTCTCTGTCTAGTGGTCAAAATTCAAAACTTTCAAAAGGCCTATAACAAACGACTCTTTACAATATATCATGCCATACTATATCTGCAGGCATCAGCGAGGAAAAAAAAACTACTCAGAGATTTATTTTATTATTGGTCAGCTTTTCTGATGTTAGCATCAAAGACCTACCTAAAATTTCGATAAATGAAGAACTGGAAAACAAACCACTGAGTTTTCAAATATTCATTCCCGTTTAAACCAGCCCAAAAAGCTTAATGTCCCACCTCTTCTTCCTACTTGTTGGAAGGAAAGATACTGTGACAAGTTCTATATTTGAAAACAATCAGGAGTTCCAGTGAACCTAGGCCACACGGCACGTATTTTTCAAAATTCCATATACCAGTGTTAGACTGCAAGGACTTATGCTTGGTATCATACAGACACAAGACCAAATCAAGGCATCTTCAGCATTCAAGACAGGGCTGACCTATCGCTATAGGCAGAGTCAGCCTTACATATTTCATAAAAAGCTAGCAAATTATATTCTTCAAAAAACACTCCATCTAAATGCACTTAGTACTAGATGCCATGCACCACCTTAGCTCCAGTCCCCCCACGCACCTGTATTAGCAACTGGTGCAGTGTAAAGAGGAAAGGACCAGGTGTGACCTGCTTCATCCCCTGTGGTTCCAGAGCTGTACATCCAACACTGCACTGCTCCCTGCAGTGAGATTCACACCCACTGCCAGTCCAAACTATGCACAGTGCCCACAAAGAGAAGTAAATACTGGAGGACCACACACCCACAATGCAAGTGGGCCATGCAAGCCTCCCTCCAAAAGCAGTAATTCCAGCCTCCACACCAGAAGCCATGCAGGTCTGTGCCTTTCATAAATGCAACGTGAGTTGTTTTTTTTTCCTTTGACAAGCTGTGATTAAATACGGTAGTCATATAGCTTTGGGTGCATAATGAAAAATGAAGTCCAGCCAGGAACACTGACCCAGAGAAATACTTTTTTATAGGAAGTATGTCAACATTTCTGAATTAATTGCTTTCATTTTTATTCTGTGAAAAATACCACTCTCTATTCTGATTTCAGATGGCAGCCTATAGATGACAAGTTAGAACTTCCTCCTGCAGGATGAAAATTCCAAGTAATTCTTTTCTTCCATAGCTGTTAGTGAAAGCCAACAGCCATGCTTTGGTTAGTATGCACTACAGATACTATTTTATCAAGTTCTCCCAAAATGCAGCGGAGCAAAGTGGATGATCTTTGGTTTTGCTGCCTTAGAAAGGAGAATTTCAGTTTCAGTTCCCCCCAAGTATTATACAACCCTACTCAGATAGCCAGCCAATAAAACAGAATATTAGTAGTCACCTTTCCAAGGACAGGAAGAGGCTGTATTTAATAAAGACTGTCAGTAGAAGAAACAACTAAAAGCAATTAGAGTAAAAGATACTGTTCACTTGCTTACAACTTGGTTCATACTCCCTCTGGCTGAAAAATGTTGTGTGTGAGGAAGTCTCCACGTTTGAAATGTAGAACATCTTGTTAGTCCTATGAAAGTATGTGACAGATCAGCCAAATGCTTGAGCTGTGTGACAACTAGCAGGTTTTGTTGGCTTATTTGTTGGCTGTTTTTTATTTTTTTTCCAAATGAAAATCTGCTTCAATGGCTGTAAGACAACAACACCACATTTTGGCAGATCCTCAGGTCTCATAAATTTTCAGAGTTTTATTAAAAACAAGGACATAATATATATATATCCAATTTTCTTTATCTGCTATGTATGAATTCACGTGGTCATAATTTTACAGGATTTATCCCCAGAGGAAGTAACACATGACCTAATAACTTCGCTTACTGAGTGCAAAGTAAAGGCTTAATTTTGTTTATGATGAAAATGCTAAGAAACCCCCAAATTTCTCATGTAATGTTCTAAACTATTACCACTGCATTATATACTTTGCATCATTATTTAAAACTTCTCTTTTTCTTTACTGAAGGAATGTTTTCGATTTTCCCAAATCATAAATAAAAGGGAATCAGAAACAAAACCAAACATAATAAAAGTATACTAAAGCAGAAATCTACCTGTATCTGAAACACAGTTCCAAGAAACTAATTCATGTGATCTGTAGTGAGTAGTCGCAGGTCCTGCAGAATGTGATAGTTAAATCACTGGAGGGAGATGGAGAGCTGCACTTGTTTATTCATGGTTACTGTGGTACAAGCTCTATATGGACATAAACACCTGCCCGAGTGTATTTGTGCCATGCTACTGTCTCATCTCATCATACGGGTTCAGATACAAGCTCCTGTACAAGTTGGGTCTTGCCACTAACAGGATCCAATTACTGGGGTTATCTTGTGAGTATCCTGACATTACAGCACTACAATTAATATTTATAAACTTTAAATACAAAATGCAAGCAAACAACAGAACCTTATAAATACTTACTTCAGAGTTGACTATATACACGATACAACCACACTCAATTTTCCCTCATTTTTCTTACAAACTTGCAAAGAAGGTTAAAAACAAGGAAAAAAAAAAAATAAAGTCATCAAGAGGAAATGTTATTATATATACTCTCTTCTACTTTATCAAATTCTTAATAATGTTCATATGTGTTAAGTGTTGAGAGAAATGATGGCTGAGGACACAAGGATACTTACAGATTCTAAAAGAGGTTTGTGATTTCAAATACAATAGTTGGTTTGCATCCAAACATCTGACATGATTACACTCACTCCACAAGAGATTATGTGTTGTTTCACTACATTTTCCTCCAATTGTCAGTGTTAGAAACTGTATTTTGTTCCAAAGGAAATTATCTTAGTACATCCCAATGATATCATTATTGTTTAAATAGAAGAGAGCATCCTGTTCATATTTTTAGAGGCTTGAGCAAAAAATGTCAGGTTTGTTAAAAGTCTGTTAGAAAGCCCTTCTCAAAGGAAGGGACACAGCTAGGGCAACCTTTGTTAAAAAGTTTTACAAGTGCTTCAGGAACACAGTTATTTATAAAATTATCTAGCATAATTAAATAATAAAAGGTTCCTATACTCCAAACGTTTTTCCTTCACTTTAAATGTGACATTTCACTGGGCCTTCTTCTCTTTATTCCCACCAAAAACTATAATCTTGTCTACATGAGTTACATTTACAGCAACCAGACAGATGCAACTTGCATAACCTTGATTATATGTGCACAACTTATTCCTGAACAAAATTAATGATGAGCTATGAGTACAGCTGCTTGCGAAGACCAATGTCTCACCTATATAGACACAGAGCAGAGTTAATCTCTATGGAGATGCAAGTATTTAAGTACAAAAGCTACATGTAAAATAGGCTGTAGGAGTCATATTTATACAGCCAATGTAAGGCCACAGCTTCATGTGTATTCAAGCTAGTTATGCCTCCCATTTTTCAACTGTTAAACTTTGTCTTAATTACATTGTATTCTTTAAATACTTGGCTTCATACCCATCTAGCTTCTTTCAACTAACTCAGCCATGCGTTTTCAAATTTAAATATGCAGTCAGAACTGCAGGCCCTGAGCCCAGGCCCCACCAGAGAACAAGATGATATCATCACACTCTGTCTGAGAGACATAAGCTGAGTACAGAAGAGAGAGGTTAGAAAACCCCACAGAGGAAAGAAGCTCCATAGTGCGCTGGACTGAATCACTTAAAAGGGCTTATAAGGCCTGTGCAGCCAAAGTGACCTGGTCTGGGCTCTGCGAGCACAGGCTTAACCAGCTCCCATACACTGCCACACTTCTCACCTTCACACTGGGATAGCATAATTACTGGGGGAAATGAGAGAGGCAGGGCTGCTTCCTTATGAAGCTCGAAGTGTTTGTGGAATTATAATGCAACATTAGATGCCAATTGTTCTTGTAAATAAAGGCTGCTACTGCTGAACATTGCTCCCTGCATATAACAGCTAATAACGTGCAAATAAACGTGTGAAGGCATACCCCAACTAATTTCAACAAGGCCTACAAAATATTCTGAGCTTTATTTACATCACTGAAAACACTCCCCCATCTCTATATAAAAGTTTAAATTTTACCCTACTTCTGCATTATGCTTATGTTGAAATAGAATGCAAATAACTACCCCCTTTTGTGTATCTTTATGTACATTAAATACATCTTCCATTCTAATAAACTCCAACAGGTCTTAGAGGTATCTTTCAATAGAATTTAAAATAGGGTTAAAACATTGCTAATGGCTGGTAATTACTTCTCAGGCTTCTGCAAGTGTGTATGAGAGTTTATGTATACACACACACAAACACATAAACACATGTTGGTATGAAAAAATAAGCAGGGGCAGCCTGGACAATGTATCTCCTTTTCACACTGTATTTAGTGTCCAGATCCACATTTTAGCTACTTTTAAAAGGTGTGTGCAATGCACATGCAACTAAAGTATTACAAACTGCTGCAAATGCCTGGAGTCAAAATATGGTCATGCTCAGACTACTGAGAGTCATTACTGAGTGGTAATGACTCCTGGCTTGCCTGGGGACCCTCATAGAAAGAGGACACTGTGGTAATCACTGAAGCATCTTCCAGTCTTACCAATCTCCCTGGTGGTTTTTTGCAGTCTAAGTGCTTTCTGAGACATTTCTCCAATTACATTTATTCCTCATCGCTCTCTATTTTTACCAAAATCAAGAAGAATGTGAAAAGCTAATACAGAATCTTAATTTTAAATCTCATACTGTTAGCCTGATTAATGAAACTCATAAATACAAAAGATGGACCAACAGAAATCAAAACATTTCATTTGGCTAAAAATTTAGAGGCATTCTTGGAAAAATGAAACTATATACTTAAAACGTCTGGTTATGGATTTTGTCATCCACTTTATTTCACATAAAATGAAAGGTTATAAACCTACCTTTGAATAAAATCCTCCAATGAGGCTGCCAGGTCTGTTGGCAGAGATGGTACAAGATCAGAACAAATACAGTGAGCTCTAATCCCAAACAACAGCAACTCCATGACTACCACGCCACTAAATCTTTAGCACATGCATTCTTAACATGTTAATTTTTGTGAGTTTAAGATTAAATTTTCATACTTGGCTATACTGAAAAATACTACCATTTTGATTTAACACCATTCAGAGTCAAGGTCAAAGCAGTTTCTGAAATGCGTTCATGTTTCCAGATAAACATGCCTGGCATAAACACTCCATAAGCACGTGAAACACCTTCCCTCATACAATAACCTGGTAACGTAGCATTCTCGGTGAGTGGATTCTCCATTCTTCTGCCAATTAAGAACAGAAATAGCAAAACCAACCTATTTGTTGTGTTTTTGCATATCCTTCCAACACAACAGTCAAGATGCATTAAAAACAGAATTACCAAACCTAAGTTCAGGATGCATCAAGTCTGTACCACCTTCCTCTGTACACAGTTTGTTGAGACCTAGCAACAAAACCAGAGAAATTCTAACACCTTCTTCTCATCCTGGCCATTCAAAACATTTGTTAATCTCAACATTGCAAGGATCTAATCCTTTGCAGAGCCTGCCTCTGAATGGTATCACTGAACTGATCAGGTAGAAGATAACCTCCTCCTACCCCTAAGAAAAGATGGAGAAGTGGGACAGATAAAAGAAATACAAATTTCTTAAGCCTGTTTTATCTGAACACATGGCCAGTAGGTAGCTACAACATTTCTGCTGCCATTCAGAGTTGCATAGAGAGGGTGCAGAAGTGGAAGAAATGCCCCATTATTTTAGCTTTTGTTGCCATTTCTCAGAAATCTATTAGTACCAGTGATGTCGACCAGATTCTTGCCAGTTCCTTTCCATCAACATATGTAGATACTGCCATAGGCTGAACATTGTTCCGTGTTTATGTGCTCGATATTAATATACAGATTTCAGGTTACCTCCATAGTCAAAAGGCTATAATAATAATGACATCATCATCATCACTATGACTTCAAAAAGCAGAAATAGTAAAACAGCAGACTACAGAATGAATCTGTGATGATCTACTTTTGTTTTAAATTTTTACATCTGCAGAATTATTTGGCCTCAAAATACTTCAGTAGCTATTTTTAAATAACAACCTTCCCACTATGATCCAGGCTGAATAAATTCATAGCACATATGTTCATCTTGCATTGCTCCATGACAAAAGATTTAAAAACCCACGTTTGGGGTCATGTCATTTCACCGGCACATTTCAGATGACACTGCAGAACCCAGACAAACCAGTTTCACCAATACCCTCAGAAAGATCAACTTCCTATTACACAATGTAGACCAGAAGAAGGAACTGTCACCAATTCTTTTCTTCAACTTTGTCATCCTTTTATTGAGGTAAAATTCCTTATACACGACATGCCACAGACTATTTCTACAGTGAATTAAATTCCACATCTCCCATATAAACCCTGCCAGGGGAACCTAAGTGTGTTCTCAGACATTTTAGTAATGACAGTGAGATCTAATAATGCAATTAACAAAAATTAAAATAAGGTGGTTTGCTTAGAGGCAATTCAGGCAGCCTAAGCAGTCTAGATTCATTAGATTTAAAAGTAAAATGCAACTAAATCAGATAATGAGAATAAAACAAAAAAACACCAAACAGTTGTATGATACACTCTTGGAGTAGACAGGCTCTTCCAAATATCACCACAAACTCAGAAATCAAGGGGTTAGCAACATAAGGCCTTTTTAGTACTGTCACAACACTAGTTACCTTTGTAGTGTGTATTTGCATTTAGGTGGCATTTAGAAACAGTTAATGTTAGCGGCAATTCAAGGTGTATGTAAACCAACTACGAACACTTTTCCTATGATTGACATATTTCAGAAACACCTCTAACTTGTAAACACACACATGTAAAAATATCAGTCCCTTTATAAGATACTTCATTTGAAGCACTGCATTTTTGTTTATCTCAGATTAATTTAAAAAAACCTCATTAATATTAAACAACAAACTGTCTGCTAAAAACCATCATCTTCTCTTATGTGAAAGATTATCTTAATACCCTAAGAGAATTTTAACAAAAATTAGAAGCATTGTTTTCCTATTTTACAGTTTTCCATTTTAAAAGTGCAGCTGTCTCAGTATAATTGCCTTCCACAACATAACAAACTTCTAAAACTTAATGCTTACTACACAGTTAATCGTAGGCTTCAATAATGTATGAAAGTTTTCATTTCAATTTATTATCTTTTTCCAAAGACTGAAGTTCAAACTAACACTCCCAATTATTTAAAAAAAAAAAAATCATAGCAACTTGTTACACTTTTACATTAATCATCAGTAACCACATCTGGCTTAGAACACAATGTGAGCATAAGCAAATTTCTCCTGGGTCTAACATGAGAAAAAACCCCAAGACAATTCAATGACTATGACACTTGCAGAAATTGTAACTGCTAGTCGAACAAGTTCTTACAAACCACCCTTAAAAAGTAAACAGTAGATTGGTTTTGCCATTTTAATTATATTTTTATAGAAATCTTAAAGTTGTGTTAAAACCAGCTCTATAAAGAGATTCATAACTACGAGACATATGACAGTTGTCAGCAGAGGCGTCAGACACTGAATCTATCAAGTTCCCATGGGTGTTCCCATGGTCAAGGATACAAGTCAGGATACACTATGGGGATTTCTAATTCACCTACAGAACTCACTTCTAGGAGTCCACACAAGATAAACACAGTGCAGATGTTCAGAAAAATAGAACAAGAGTTCTCCACTATTTCTATTTTGATAATCATTTGACTTGCACTGCAATAGTTTTTTAAAAATGTATGCATGCTAAAAAAAAAGGAAAGATAAAAGCTGCAACAACGGTTAACTGCAAATCTAATGCAAACTCACCACAGAAGTTTTATCGCAGCACTGATCTCCCCATAAAGCTGTCATCAAATTGGAAGGATATAAATTATATCAGATGCAAAGTTAATTGGAAGAAGAACAAATGGCAGAACTGCCATTCTAAACTTTTCCCATGAAAAAGAACACACACAATGCGGACACACCCTTTCGCAAAAAATACGCTAATTCCCGGAATAAAAGGGAGATGAAGAAGTCAAGAGTGCCCTCTGCCCAGGAATGCCAGGAATCCCCGGAGGAATGCGTGCGAGCAGGCGGTCTCGGCGCCCCGCGGGGGCTCCAGGCCCCGCCCGCCCACCTGGAACCCAAGGCCGGCAGCAGCACCTCCAGCTGCGGCACCGCAGCCGCAGCTCCGGGGCAGCCACGGCCGGCCCCGCTCGCGGGGAAGACCCCCGCTCCTGACAGCCCCAGAGACTACGAAGAAGGACTCCGAAGACGGAATCCGATCTTACCGCAGTCTGTTCTCCCGGCAGCTCCCTCTCCCCTCGGCCGCTGAGTTCGCCCGCCCCGGGGCGGCCCCGCTCCGCTGGCCAGCGCAGCCCCGAGAAGCGCCCGGGGGAAGGGCTGCCCCGGCACGGTCGGCGCTCCGCCAGTTCCCCGCGCGTCACCCGCCGGTCGTGCGGGGAGAGCCGCCGTGGTCTCTCCTCACGCCCGGGAGGCCCCGGCGCCCTCGGCCTTTGGAAAGGCGCGTGTTTAACGGAGCTGAGGAAAGCAGCGACCCAGGGCGCCTCGGCGCCGGGAGCCACCGCCACAGCCGCGAGCTCCAGCGCACGGCGACGTCCCCCGAGCCCGCGCGCTCTGTCCGGTCGCGCCACAGTCCTGTGCCCACCCGGCCCCAGCCAACGCGGCAGGGAAAAATGGGTAACGCGGTGCCCCCCTCAGCTCCCAGACCGCCCGTTTTCGCTCTCCTCACCCGTCCCGAGCCGATTCTCGCAGGGGATCCCCGCCAACTCCGCGCCACTCTCTCCGCCGCCCTACCAGCCGAGCTCGCCGCCGGAGCCGAGCGCGCACTGCCCGCCCCCTCCAGCGGGGGAGGGGGCGCCGCGGCCGGGCCGGGGAGGAGCCAGGCGGGGGGCGCTCCCGCAGGTGAGCCCGAGGCTTTCCGCCGCTTTCCCGCCCGCGCGCCCGCGACCTTTGCTCTCCCTGAGGGAGCGCGCGGCGCGCCCGGAGCCCCCCGACAGACACCTACAGCTGCAAACAGAGGGGAAGGCGCCCTGCTCCTCCTCAGCTCGGGCTGCGGCCAACCGCGCCGGGACGGAACGGGGTGGCCACAACAACCCTCTGAAGAAGAAACCCAGCCCTGGGCCCGGGTGGTGTCGGCTCGAGACCGCCTGACAGTCGGGTTTGTTTTCCCTCGCCGTGTGGAGGCGGCTGGCGAGCCGCCCGGTCGGCGGGAAGGGCTGAGGCGGCACAAGGATGGGGCAGGGCGGGCGCGCCCTTGGGCGTGAGGAGGAGGTGAGGGAAGCACGGAGAGCGGGGCTGCAACGCTCAAACGAGGCAGCGTGTCCGTGCTGCTCCCAGAGCAGCGTCACAAGCACCTCTGGGCACACCTTGGTGCCTCGGGCACTTTGGGTGATTTCCACACTGTCTTCAGCTAGACTAGAAATATCACAACACGGTGATTCCAGAATATTCTACACGTAGAGTGGGAACTGAACTGCTGCCATACTGTGGCGTGTCTCTCTCCCTGATCCATCAGTGAAGGAAAGGTAGGTGGTACAGACTGGGGGTTTACAGGTGTCGTCCAAAAAACGCAAAAACCAATGTCTACAACCATGTCACAAGAAATGGGCCTCAGACAGTTTTTTCCATGCTTACAAGTTTCTCAAGGTTTGAACAACATAAACCAAGGATCATTGTCAGAAGAAAGGTTATAGTGAATCTACAGGGGGAAAAAAACACAGCAAAATGTGATACATCCTTGTCTACAATAGAAAAATGCTGGGCAGTGAACATGAGAAGGAAAAATTTAGTATATGAGTCATGAAAGCCATGTCAAAGTTGTTCAACAGGAGGAGCATGAATAGGAACACATCCTCTTTTCAAATCCAGCGGTGCTGGAGGTCACTGCTCAAATTTCTATCAGAGCTGCTCTGATACCTGTTACACGTCTGTGAAAACAAGCCCAATAAGCAAACACTACTGTGTATATATATATGGAATCTTGTATAATTGTATTAATTTTCTGTAGAGAATGGCCCTTTCTTAATTAGAATGTATGAACAGAAGAGATTCAACTAGAAAAGGCAGTGTTCCAGATACAACATCAATATTAACACTGCTGGGACACTGTATCCAGCTTTGGGTTCTGTGTTGGGAAAAAAAAAAAGGTAAAGTTCTCACAAATTCACACCAGAAAATTAAATGCAGTGGAATAATTTTTAAAAAATATGTATATTGGTAGTATTACAAGTCAGTATTCCAAAAGGATCTACTGATTCTTCACGAAACAGTCAAAAGCAAAACAAGGATAGAGAGTAGTGTCTGACAGGAACTGCTTGTGGTAAAATACTATACTGCTGGTTAATCAGTAGAAAGAACTGTAAAGTGTAGGAATTGCACCAATTATAAACTAAAGAGGCAGCTAGTGAGGTGTTTGCAGACAACTGACTGTTTGCTGAGAGGATGGAAGTACTTGGTGTGACAAGATCTATAAAGACTTCTGTTGTGGACTTCTGTTTCATGTCTACATAAAGCATTAAGTTGGTTCTCCCTCACAATGGTTATTGAGAGGAAAGTCATAGATATATGGACTTTTCTGCCATTAGTATTAACAACAAAGTGTTTATGAGACAGAACAGCCCAAATTTGTGCTGCCATCTTGATCTTCTACATACTTTACCATTTAACATTTGCTTTTCATATGCATTTTTTCCACATAACCCCATAATCTTGGAACTGTTTAGGTAAAAGATGCATATCATTTGCTTAGCTCCTTTCCCTGTAGTTTTTAAGAAAGCACACGAAGTTTATCCCCTCACCCCAACTGAAAAAACTGGGAAACAGTGAATAGAAAAGAAAGTAATTGAACTTTTTTTTCCCCTCAGTTACATGAATTACGTGACAACGTTTCAGTTGAATTCACAGATATTATACAGACATTTGTAAAGGCTGTATTTTATTACAATTAGAGTATTAAGAAACTTGCTGACAGTTTGTTCAGCCTCATATTGTAGTTTTGTAACGTGAAAGAATTGCACTTAATAGAAAACAAAATGCTTCATTAAAGAGGTGTATACACCTATAATTTTCACATTGTTGTTAGAGGTTAATGAAAACAGTATTAATCAATGATGCTGTACAATAATACATTTCCATTGCATTTAGAAGCAAATCAGAAAAAGGAAAAAACATAAGATTAATTTCTTGCTAGAACAACCAGGCTATTATGACTTCTGGTCATTACTCTATAGTCTATAATTAATTTTTTTTTCATTATATACCTCTCAGGTAACAGCTCAGGAGACAATTCAGTTGCTATCTGTCATGCTCAGCATTAAACAGCTCAGAAAACTGTTCTCTTGTTCTGTGCTGAGTTTCAGAAAAATATGCCAAGGCATTTTTCTTTCTTTCATTTATTTTTTTTGTATCAAAGATGGGGGGGTGAAAAAAAAGAAAAAGGTGGGACAAGCACAATTGCTAAATTACTTGTATTGGCTGTGAGCATCCACACCGAAGAGTTTTGACCGGATTTTCACAAGCTCTGTCCTATGCTTCCTCAAAGCTCCATCCAACACTTCTTGAGCCTTCAAGGAAAGTTTATTTTGAACCTTTGAACCTTTAATACTTCATTAAAACTGTAGTTTAAGTCAAACATTTTGTCAAACAGTTTCTTACATATCTTTGGCATATGCTAAACATGAGTTTTACAAGTACTTGATTATACTAATGCTGCAAACATGAATTGTTCAGTAAGAGCCATAGTCCAGCTGGAAAACTGCAAAAGTACAAGGTTATCCAGTGAGGTAAGAATTTTTTGAAGGAATGTATACAAACCCAGCAATAAGCTAAAATTGCACTGAGGACAGACTTAGGTCATATACAGAATATCTTCTCTGTGCAGGCTGCCATTTCCTTTCCCACCCCTCATCCACCTATTTTTCTTTTCCTTGCTTTTAAGTGAAGGTTTTGGTCCTTGTTTACAAAACTGGCTCGACACAATGATTGATGTCCCTCTGTTCAGGCAGTGTATTATCAGGCAGTTGTGAAACACGATACAAAGTGGAGTTTGCAGCTAAAGCAAAAACAAACAGTAATGCCCTAGCAGCCTGTGCTGTAGATTAATTCCAGCTGCTGGCTACTCCAGCACACCTCGGGAACTGAGCAGTACTCCTGCATTCGTTTCTGCTTGTGCAGTGAGTCCCACTGTGTTGAAAGGCTGGTGTATTAGAGCTGTGCTTGGCTCCTAGCAGGATGCACCTCTCTCTCTCTGCTCTTCCACTACATATTTAACTGAGTTTTGGCAATTTGTTATAGTCCCTGATTTCCTTTTCAGGAAAGGATCTAATCCAATAATCACAGTAGAAAGTAGGGGAGAAAAAAAGTCTGGTATATAATTCCATTGAAGCACTGCTTCTGACTTGTTTTTTACAATATATGTTGGAAATTTTCTTTATTATCAAAGATTAGATGTCTGTTGCTTAAGAAATAACAGTTACCGTTCTTACTACTGTATTCAATAAGCTACTAAATAGACATTTTTATCTTACTTCTTATTATAATTTATTTCTTATTTCAAGAAACAATCTTAAAAATTCAGGTCTTTACTTTCAGAGAAGGAGATGAGGTATTTGAAGAAATGTAATTGTACACTCTTATCAGATGCTTTTTAATGTATGATCTCTGGTTTTTCCTCAAAAGACAACTAACCAAAAAAGGTGGTCTTTCATTTTCCACCTTTCTTATATTCTGCACACACACACCCCCCCCCCCTTTTCACAGAGGACCTTCTCTCTCTCCTCTTTCTTCCTCTTCTCTGTCTCTTCCCTCCTTCTTCCCCCCCTCCCTCTTTTTGTTTGGGGGTAGCCCATCTTTTACATTTCTCCCATTTCTCTATTCTCTCACGTACAGCTGTCAAACAAAGTACTGCTGACAGAACCCAGAGCACGGGGTTCTCTTTACCTCTAACCCTAGCACACAGTGTGCTCTAAAACAGCCTGAATAATCCTAGCCATTAGGCCTAGCCATATATTCAAGAACATATTTACATTGCAGGAGAATAAGACTTATTAAATAAAAGGTATAAAAAGATTAAATTGTAAACCAAGAGTTTAATATTTTCAGATCACTTCAACACTGGAAAATGCTTTATATTAGCTAATGCATGGTAAGGAAAAACTTAGGAGATGAAGATTTAAATTGTAACTTGTCTTCTATAGAATTTAATTTCATTTTGGTTAGCTCAAGTTTACAAATACTCTTCATGTTGAATGTAAGACTGTACAATTATTAACCTTACTTATGCACATAGAAATCAAGAGTGAGATGAAGGTACCATTGACTTTAAAAGCTGCTGAGGGGAAAACACATGCAACACAAAGTTTGATCACAAATAATATGATAGTTTCAATATTCATTTAAGAAAAAATACACAATCAAGTAATTAAGTAATTAATACTGATATGAATTTTAAGTTGAAGATTTTGGACACTATTCAGCATCTAGCCACAATGAGGCTTTCTGATCTCCCATTCTTCTCCTTGAACAACTTTTGGCTAAAGCAATATTTTTTCCTTCACCTTAGTGACACAGCCTTGCTCCCACTACTCTTATTTCACTAATCCTAGCAATGAAAAAAGTGTTTTTCCAGGAGCCTGTAAAAAGCCTAAGTACTACCAAATGCACCTACATTAAGCTTCCAGAAACCATTGTAGTTGTTACCTGCTCAGCTGTGGTCTGTGCAGCTCTCCTTGGCCAAGCCGGGCTGCTGGGATTTAGCTGTGTCCAGGCTGCAGGAAATTATTTTTTAAGAGTAGCATAGTCTGAGCCTCTGTTTCCACAAATACATAAAGTTAGTAATTTGTTGGCATTATCAATGTATTTATTTGAAGAAAGCTTAAAGGGTATATTGTTTCAGTCATTGCAGATGTAAATATTGATTAATTTATCACAGAAATAGTAATGTAGTAAATGAAATGGCTTTTATGCTCTTTATGCATGTAGCTCTTATTTATTTCAGTACAGAGGTGAAACGTTAAATTACCTGGGTCTAAACCTAAGCATCACTATCCCAAGTAAAAATTAACTCTTTTTTTTCTTATAGGCATGCATGGATGTCTTAGTCATTACGGTTTGGGGTGGGTTTTTTTTTTAGTTTTGGACAAAGATAAGGAAACGTTTGTGAAAGCCTAAAGCAGTACCCGATCCAAGCCCTTTCTCCTGCTGAGTTTGGGGGGAATGGCCACGGTCCTTTTGTGCTGTGGGGTAATAGCACCACCTGGTGGCCTTGGTAATTGTAACAGTTTGGTGCTTTGACACATTCCCGAGTAGCTTGAAAATAAAAGACCGGGGAAAAGGATCATCTTTGAGATTTTTACGTTTGTTTTTATTTCCAGCCACTTTTCTTAATTGGATGAGGAAACCATTTAAACAGTTTCGTGAAGCAATATTTTCGAAGAGATGTAAGCATTTTAGTAATGTCCAATTACTTTAAGAATCGACTTAGAGATACTAAACCTTCTCCTTGAAAGAAAATCACTCCTTATTCACCTGCAGTAACTTAGCTACTGATGCATTGGAGACTTTAACTGTATCTTGTGAATCTAGGCAAAACACGGAAAGACAACTAAGACAGGTTTTAGAGGACTGGAGTTTTCAACGTTAGAATGTACATGTGTATAATAAGCATTTCATGGACAATTAAATTTTTTTGAAATTTTTAAGTTCCACATATGAACTAAGTACTCAATTTTCACAACGCTTATGAAAGAATTGAACAAACAAATCAAATGAACTCAGGGGAACTAGTTCATCCTGACCTTTACCATGGTTTGTTCCTCACTTTCCTTTGAAAATAACAAACTGTATTTTATGTGTTTCCATTTCAGATCCCACAGCCATCCATTAGTTTAAGAGAGGAAGCATACAGCCTAATTATGAGTCAGTACAGAATATATAAGGTATTTTAAATTCTCAAATATGGAGGCTTTGGTGATGCAATATATTCTCTTTGGCACTAATGCAAAGTCTGCTCATTTTTACCAGGAGAGATATGTTCATATAGATCTGACAATATGCTGATGAACTAAACTGCTACTCCAGTTTTCAGTTAATACTGTTTTCTTTAGGAGGAACAACTCTTCCTCGTTAGTGTTTTGTGACTGTAGAGGGTGCTCTTAAAATACTGGAGATGGTAATAATATATGGCAATCAGTTTCTTTTTCTGTAAAGCTTATCAATGTTAGGATGTTTATATTTAGCAAAGAACATTGTAGAGCTAGTGTGTTTTATTTTTGATGTGGGCAAGAGTCACTATCCACATTTGCATCCAAAAACATCCCTGGAAACTTTTCTGGATTTAGTTTATTTTTGCAAGTATGTTTCTGCCAAACAGTGATAGTATCTTCTGAGAAAACTATTGATGTGCTCTAAAACAAGTTGAAATAAATACTAAATAGAGTGTATTTTTAGTTGCAAGGCCATTGAGAGTTGAATAAGAGCTTATTGGCCCAAATAAGCCGTTTAAATATTTTAAGAAATATCTTTAGTTACATGAAGTTGATGCTTCCACATTGTGCTATCTGGTATTCTGTTGGGAGGGATTTAACTTTATTTTACTTTAGTTTGTCTGTAGTTTTATTGATTGCCTTACCACACTCCCAAGCTATCTGTTTTCTTATACTTTTTAAATTGAATTAGCAAGTGAAAAAAAAATCCTAGATACAATAGACTGAACCAAAATATATCCTGCTATACTCTTCTCTCAACAATACAATATTTTTTTAAAATATAAAATTTTATGTTCCCCTCAGTACAGCCAATAAACAGTTGAGTTAGTCCTGTGTGCTTAAGAAATGTTGTTTCTTTCCAGTGAGAGTGAAGTCTATAAACTTCAGAAAGATAAGAATTTTGTTTTAAAAATCAGAACTGCCCATTTTAAAGCAGTGTAAGGAGGACTAACATTCCCTAGGTCAAGACCTTTACTGTGAGACCAAGATGAGTCTACGGACTTGTGCCAGCCCTGCTCTGAGTCCAGGATTTGGGGAGGTGTGATCCTTGACTGACCGGGCTGTCAAAAACCTCTGCCGGAACTGCACTGCAACAGCAGAACAGCCCGTTGTCCTAGGAGGTCATTATACTGACGGGAGACGAAACAGATACTACAGAAGCAGGGTTTTCCCAGTTCAAACTTTTCTTAACAACAGCTACTCTGCTTCTTACACTGCATTTATATACTTACCCTGAGAAGGTACTCTTAGATGCGAACTCAGTCTATTTTCTCAGACTTCACCAGTTATCACTCCCTTGAGATTCAGTGTCACAAAGGCTGTGACTATTCACTTTTACAGCAGCTCTACTGTAGGCCCAGTTCAGTGCATACAAGTCAGTGTAGCTTGTTTTGCCTGGGGAAGCCCTCTGAGCATTTTTTGGCCAATTTCAGCAGCATCTATTCTAGGGAGACTTTGCCAAGACCACTACATTAGGAAACCTTGCAAGCATAGACCAAGCTTAATAGCTGTTTGCTGGCTTCTGTTGAGATGGACTTAACCTGTTCCAATCTCCATCTTCCACATCAAATTCATCACTAGCAACTTGCAGGTTAGAGCATGTCCCTCGGTCATACAAAGGGGACTTGACATTACCTAGGACTGTGACTGCAGGCTTGCCATAGTCAAATGAAAATCTCTCTTTGTGAGAGCTGGAAAAAATTTACTGTCCCCACACATCAGGCAAGTCTCTTCAACAGAAGAAATGGTGCTGCCTGAGGTCTGATAGTAGAAAATATTTCTGTTGCAAGTCATGTAATAGGGGAACGCAATGATTGGCCAGAGACAAGGATTTTGTCTCATAGAGCTCTCCTTCCTCAGGCTTAAGTAGCGATTTGACCAAACAAAACCTAGGCCTCTTTCAACCTTAAGTACACAAACTATTAAGACAAATAGTCATGCTTAGTTCTCTTTCCATCACAGTATTTCTGGTGGGCAGTGTTTGCACTTCCCTAGGAGAAGTGTTTCCCCTAAACATCCCTTACGCTGAGGTTCTTCAAATGGAAAGTTAGAAATGCAGATCTTGTATGCTCAGAGTCAAGACTCGAACACAGACCCCCTCCTCTCTTCACTGAGCTATTAGATAAAACAGATAATACTTTTCCTCCCATTTTGTAAGAAAAAGTTGGCATAAATTTTTAACTCTAGGAGAGAGTTCAGGAATGTACTTTGTGGATTTTCACACCTCTGCAGCTCACATTAAAGGACCAGAATATCAGAAACAGATGGAATTAAAGACCCATCATCTTTTCTTTATAATGGCCAGTCTGGATGTAACTTACCAACTTTAGTCATTCCTGTAGTGGATTCTCTTTTCCTGAAGTGTGAAAAGACCAATGCATTTCATTCTGGGTTGGAGACTCCACTATACAGCAAATATCACAGTACCTGTAAGCTGTAGCCACTTACAAAAAATACCCATCACATTCTACATTGAGTCTGCCTTTACTGGTTCACTTTTTACAGCACATTCTACAATTCTAGAAAATCTTAAAAGCTCAGGAAGAAAAAAACTTGCATTGTACAGTACTTGCATATTTCGAGCAGTGAAAGCTGTAAATGATGCACATGTTGGAATGACAATAAGACAAATGGAAGCTTTCATTGGGAAAATGCAAACCAGAAGACAGACAGTTTGTTTTCCTTTAGGCAATGCATGAATGCAAACATTTAAACTGGAGAAACTCCCCTTTCCTTCTGTGGCCCCTCTGAGTCATTACATTAATTACTTGGAACTATTTACCTACTTCCCTTCATTTAGGCCCCAGGTGCAGACACTGGGTGCAGAAAATTATTTTCATTCTTTTTTCTGGAGTGAAAAAACAATATATGGAAACACTCATTTTTTCCTCTCTGAAATCCACGAAGGTGAGAAGGGATGGCATCCTCATACATACATTGTGGTTGCCTGTATTTTCATACCCTATAGCAAAACACAAGAGTGGTAGGGGGTGTCAGTGATGTTTCCTTTTTGAGGTACAGTGAAAATATTTGTTTTGTTTTGTTGCAATAGCAGGGGCAGCTGGCAGTGTTTGCACTTATGCATCTTCTAGTACTTCACTGAAGGGATACCCCTAATTCTTGAAGAAAGACAAATATCTCGGTTTGCAAATGTGCTGACCTGCGCTTATGCAGTGGCTTTGACAGCCTCCTTCTGTGATCAGGGTTACCCTGTCTTTGAAACGTGTCCTTATCCAGCCACATCCAGGCATACACTTTTCCACATGTGAAACTAGAGAACTAATGGAGGCATTAAATATTTAGAAAATAAACAATCAATCACATTAGAAAATTAAAAAAAAAACATAGCAGAGGATCAAAACTTAAATTTCTGAATTGGCAGCGAAGAGGTTCAGTTTCAATATCTACAGTTCTTCTTGGCAAGATAGCAATGTCTCAAAGCTCTTGCTTAGAGTTTCATTTCTAACTTCCCTCTGGGGAAAAAGTGAATTAAACCTTTTCTTGTGCTTTTACGGAGATGTTCTTCTGCTCTTCATTATTTTGTAATGCAAACTCAGACTGTGGGACATGGGCTGTATAGAGATCTTTAAATAATAACTAACAAAATCAATGGCTATTTTCATGAAGTGTAGTCAGCTTCTCCCTTCCTAATAAATAAGTATTAGTCAATCCCAGGGTAGCCCAGGTCATCAGGGGGTAGCTACCGAGTCTGGCTCCCCCTGTCACAGCTGCCTGGCAGTGGGCCCACTCTCGGGAACAGCCAGCTGGCTCTGCTGTGCATTTCAGCTTCCTCCAAGTTTGCATGTGGACCTGTGAAGCAGCTGAGTGTATTTTGCCTGATCAGCTTATTTGTTGTCAATCCAAAGAGTTTTCCCATTGCCATGAGTGCTGATGATGCAGTCAGTTTTCAGTATGGCCCCTCTGCTCTGTCATTTCTGCTGCTCTGCACTGGCTCTTCAAAAGATCAGATCTGTTTCACAGATTTTGCTTGTTTTCAGGTCAGTTCAGCACTTCTCTGTTCTGATATGGCTTGTCCAGATGCACAAGTTTCTTTTCTCAGTCTGCCAGCTTTTGGCAGACTCAAACTGTGAGAAAGACGAATCCTTCCTCTACTTTCTCTTGTATTCCAGCTGCATACCTGTGAAACTATACAAACTATGGGGTGACCCTTCATTTAGAAGATCTTGTTAGAGCATAGATGTGCATGTTTATCATTAATGACACATCTCAAACTTTACTCGGAAATATAACTTCTTCATAGAGCTGTGAGCAGTAACAATGCCAACAAAAGCAACATCTTCCACGTTCATCCTCTGATGTCAAAAGAAGGGCATAAGTAGCATCTCTTACAGAAACAGAACTTTAAATTCTAGGGTCTAAATCCATGTGTTCAAGGATTTTCAGAGGCAATTTTAGGATTAATTAAGGAGAGTAACTTCAGAATGAAAAAAAATATTTTCTAGAACTTCTTTTTTAATTAAAAAGATGATGTATACCCAAAGTATGCAGCACTTTCCATTCCCAACTAATAATCAAGAATTTTTCTGAAAAATAAAGTTACTTGACCTAGTGAACATAAGAAGATGATATTGTAATTCATTTAACTATTTAGTCATATTTTTAATCCCATCAGATTAATGTCCTGTTGCATTTAGCTACCTGGATGAGGGAAAGAGATACTTGTAAAACCCTGTTTTAATATCTGATCTTTTTTATTGTATGCTCTTTTCTTATTCAATAGGACAGCAATGAAAACATTGGTACTGATACTCATTGCTTTATGCAACCTCATGATCTTAGTTACTTTCTGTCTCAGCTCAGTAGCGTAAGTTTTCACAAATCTGGCATAACAAAAGTCTCTTCCGACTGTTTCTAATCACTCTCAACATCTGGAATTTTTATGTGATTGCAGCATGCTTACTGAGATGTGAATTTGAATGAGGAAAAATGGTCCATTCCCAGATTTCGATATCCAGTGGACATGAATTTAAGACCTTGCCATGAGTCAGTGGTGGCCCTTCTAACATGGGTTCCTGCTAAGTGCAAGACAGATCGTTTCTCCAGCTTCAACACTCCTCTCACATTTAAACAATGGTATTCACGGGCATAGAAAGAGACAGTCAGCTGTTAGAGCAGCTATTTCCATTCACCTCTGAAAAAAGAGTATCAGGTGCAGCCATGCTTATTGGATAGATGCTTAAATAACCACTTAGATGCAGGAGCCATGGCCATCATTATATCTTCACATTGAATACATCCTCATAAAGGCACCAACAAATTTCATTCAGTGCTCTTCCAAACCACACTACGTAGTCATCTCATTCAGTATAAATTATTTGGTTTTCAGCGGTACTCAAATTCAGCTGCTTTAATTGATTGTTCATGACCTTCCAAATCCTGCTGCAGCTTGTCAAGAACTTCTTCCATGAGCATAGTCCCTGTCCGCAGTTAGCACACTCAAATTTGCTGGCAGGTAAATTTATTATGACAAACCAAGTCAGGATGACATCTGAGCATGTGTCCAACCCAGGTGGACAGAATTACTCAGATATTTGAAACTACTGATTCTATTCCTGCAGAAATACCTTCTTTAAATGGGGCCTTTATCACCCGTAAGGATGGGCAGCTGCTGAGATAAAAAAAAAAAACAAAAAAAAAAAAACCAAAACCCTCTGGTATGGAAATCTGTTTTACATTCTCTTAATGTCCAATACTTAACTAATTCTACCTATACTGCATTCACACACTCTGAATCTAATTCCTATTTAGTATGATGTGTAAAAACTCAGTCAGGATTAATATGGAAGTGTAAAAAGTAAGTATATCTGGGAAAGAAAATTAATTTTAAATTGTAAAGTTGTGCTTGAGAGTTAGTGTTTACACTATGCACAAAGTCTATGTGATTCATGATTATTCCTGCTATTTCTGATTTTTGCTTCAAATGAAACTGGGTTGATTATGAAGAATGTTACTGAATTCTTCTGTTCATTTATAAAGGAAGTTGGAATTTTTGGAGGATGTAGAGTGTGATCACTATCATGGTGTTTGAGGGCAGGGAGCTAAAGAGTCTGAGAGATCTCTCCCATAAATACAGTGTTCTTCAGGCACAAAGACTTGGGAAGGAAACAATTCCTTCTAATTAGGAAAGTAATTTTAAGCAGAAAAATAGATGTAAAAGCTTAGGGACTGTTCTTGTCAGAGAGAGATGTTTCCGAGAAGAATTAGGGCAATAGAGGATTATTGTTTTGTTAAGCCTTTGATTGAGATCTCAGACTTTCATCAGTTCTGTAGCAATGCAAGCAAAGAGATCTAAAGCTCAAACTCATCTCCAGAAAAGAGATCTTGGAGAAAGAAATTAAAATAAAATAAAATTTTAAAAACCCCTCAACCCAGACTAGGATTTAACTTTTGGGTATTTATAACACCCAGTTTATTGCCAAAGGGAAGTTTTTCTGTCATCACCCTGTTACTTTTGAAAGCAAAGGGGAAAAAATGTTGCTTTTGATTTCTCAAAACGTTGTGTTAGTTACTTGAAAAATTCCAGACCAAAGCATGAAAGATCCTTTCGAGAAAAACTCCAAAGTTGTTTAGAGGCTGCCCTGAGTATAGTGAAGATTAAAGCCCTTAATGAAGGCAAAGCTTACTTATCTGATCAGATTTTAGCATAATGGTCTAGCATGTGATATTATTTTGTATGAGTTACATAACTTTTTGTTTAAGAGCATACTTTACTTTCAAGCAGCACAAACAACATTTTTAACCTGTTCAGATCCTTGAGAAATGCAAACAGATTTGAAGAAAAAAATTGAATATTTGTTAACAAAAGAAAATCATTCCTTTCTGTGACTTGGTTAAGATGAAAGCAAGACAGGAAACTAATAAAAGGGATCAGAGGACCTGGAAATAAATGTTGACAGGCTTGTGCACTGGCAGTTTAAAATCACATATTGTTAAGCATTAGCTTTCTGCTTAAGTGTTTGCCCACATGATTGCCTTTCCCTAGGCAAGTCTAGAGATTACCCACAACTCATTTGTGTTTGCAGGTTTTCTGTGAGTTTGTGTGGGTACGTCCTACCATTTATCAGCCACAATGCACTGAGGTCACAAGTCCCCTGCCTCATTAAAAGACAGTGAGCCAATTGAAAAACAACTCCGTTCTCCCTAGGAGCATCTGGACATCTGGTGCAGGAGCAGTCTGCTTAATTTTGAAACAGACTGATCTGGGAAGAAACTAGGCAGTTAGACAAAAAGTAGGTAATAAAACCTTGGATATACAGAGTCAGAGTTTTCCTGTTTTGACAATAGAATTTGTGATTACAGCTTAAAGCTTTTTAGGGTTTCTCACACACTGAAAAATAAAGTTTAAAACTTACAATATTAAATAGTGAGTCAAGAAAAACAAAAGCATGACCCTACACCTCTGTGGAAATATCTCAGGGCTTCATTAAATCATCAGCTGAATATTGAGTGCTGATAGACCCAGCACACAGTGATGTAAGAGCATTTATCATCAGGGTGCTTGTTACTGTCAGAAAACAAAGACTGAGAAGGAGAGAAGGTGGTTGCTTGGCTCCTTATGTGCCCAATATAATGCAATCTGTCACATTAAATAATTGTTCATAAGCCACAACGCAGGCTTGCAACAACTGCCATTGCACTACCTACAGGCATAGCATGAGTGTGGCTGGTGCTGGCTGGTGTCATGCCATCCATCTCACCTTTTGTATTGCCATGAAAATACAGTGCTAATTCCTGCACTTCAGACTGCTTTTTGCTAAAATATTTACTTCATTAAGCTTTTCACTAATCGATTCATCCATTGGCACGGGGAAACTGCTGTTGTATCTTGAGAAAAATGCCATTATGTACAGCCTTTTCCACACCAAGGAACTGCTTGTTATACTTTCACTCATCTTTGAAAGGGAAATAGTCACTAAAAATTTTATATTTAAATGCAAATTTCAAGAGTTTTGTTCAAAATGGTCCTCCAGAGAACACACTGAAAACAGATTCTCTTGGGGAAGCAATGGATAAGCTTTCACCAGCACTAAGAATACAAATATTCATCGCTTCTATAGCCAAGTAGATGATCACTATTTTGTGACACCATATACTCAATCAAAATAAAATTACTGTTAGTTTTCTTTATTTTTCCTTTTTCCTCCTCAAGATGTCATGTTCCCTGTTGAATATTACATTTATTCTGGTTAACCAGAAAACAGTAGAGTTACCCAGCTGGGAAAAAAACTGCATTGCCAAATAGAACAACACTGTTCTACTGCACCATGATCTCCTACTGATGTAAATAATAGAGTCGAATGGATACAGCACTCTTCCGTCAGCTTAATGCTACAAGTTCGAACTTCTACATGAGGAAAAGGCCAAAATAATGTTTAAACAGTACTCCTTAAAACTAACTTTCCTTTCTGTCAGATACAAGCTAATTAATTTTTTGTTATGTTCTTAACTAACAAGGTGGAATGAGGCATTGTAAAGCTCCTCCTACCACATTTGTACAGTGAAAGAATAATGCCCAACAAAGAAATGTTTCTGCTGTTGAAAGAAGGGAGGGAAAAAACCTAAAACCAACATGGAGGCAGAAGAAATTAAGTGTATCTTTTCCTGCCTCTTTTCCAGCTGTACAGAGCTCAGTGATGGAAAGAGAGCGCCACATTCAGTTACTTCCTTTCACAACACACCAAGAAGCAGAGTAGCTGATTTTGTTGTCCACTTTCATAAACAGATGTGGTTTGAATTTCTATGCACGTGGGCCTGAGTGCCTATGCAGACTGAGGTATAGGTACCCTGCTTATTTCCACATGCTCATACTTGATTGAGAAGGACTACCTGTAACTTTTTCAATCACCCACAGCCTGTAAGCTGTTCAAGCATAGCTCCAGAGCCAGGGTTATGCTTTGTCACCAGGAGAAAGGCTGTGATAATGCATGATTAGTCCAAATCCCTGAGAAGAAGCAAGACAGCTGGGACTACTAAACCTGGCATCACTGGTTTGTAGCGATCAAATTGTGCAGTGGAGTAGGGAGACACCTGGAAGCCATTTCCTGCTTGTGAACTGTTCTCCCTCCCCCTTCCTCTCAAAGATAAGTGTGTGCCATGTGGCTTTTGGCCACAATGATTTTTTTGGAATTTGTAACATCAGGAAGGTTTGCTTTAAAGGCACAAATCCAGGTCTTGCCTTGAATACAAAACTTCAAAAGACTGTTTTTCCCCTATCTATTGCTTCCCCTCCTCTCCCCCCAGTCTCTTCTGACTTCAAATTTCTCCAGCTCTGAAAAAGCCTTTGCAATTTCATCTTGAAACTGGCAAATGAACTTTAACAGACTAGAGACTGTTTAGGTACTGGCCTGAGTTTTTCCAATGCCAAAGCCACTGATTGTTGCTTTCTAACCATACTTTGCTGAGATACAACAGGTTAAGATCTCCACACATGCACACACCCCCACCCTTAAGTACTTGAAGTTTCCTTGGCTTCACAAAGTAAGCACATATTTTGTCCATGAGCAGTATCTCTTTTGTCAGTTAGGTTTCTCTTGTGCATTGTAAATCTTCCCAGGAGCCATCTCCTAACTTTTTTTCTTCTTATTATTTATTTTATTTTGTCTCTGGCAATGTTTCATTCAACAGAGTGGTCTCGCTGTTTTAGCCATTGGGCAAGATGTTGTTTCCCCTAAAATCAACAGGAGCCACCAAATTCTAAGATACTAGAATTTTGCACCTCTTCTCTTTAAAACCACTAAAGACTAGAAACATGCAATGCTTCACCAGTTTGAAACTGCTCCAGCCTTCTCTTGATATTTTTTATGGAACTGTTGGTCTTAGAAAAACTAATGGCAGAGGTGGAACACTCCTGTATTTCTGACACAACAACCTCCAAATAATTAAATTTTTTTGTTAAAAAAAATCCTAGTGTTCATAACTGAAATCTAGAACTTTTTGAAAACAAATTCAAAGAGAGAGCCAAATTTTAGTAGGCCAAAAAAAATGGTTTTGTGAAATCTCTTACAAAATGTCATTCAAATGGTCTTCAAGGCTTTGAGAAAATTATACCTGAATTTGTTTCAATGTACAAGTCATTAGCATTATGTTACCACACTTGGCATTAGTTGTAAGATTTTACTAATTGAATTTCATCTTTAACCAGTAATCCATAGCTGCAAACTCTGAATGCCGACTTAGCCTCCAAGTCTTGCTGGAGAAGTAGGATTTGATAGGAAAGTCACACTCTCGCTCTTAAGAAATAGTAAGATAAAGTGTTCAGGTAACAGCAGGGGCTGGCTCCCACCAAAGAAGCTAAACATAATATTACAGCCAGTATGGCAGAGGGCTCATCAGCCAGAGCCCTGTCCCACAATACCAGAACAAGAGAGTAGGGGAGGCAGCAGGGGTTAAGCAAAGTCCAGGTACCAGGCGAGTTTGCAGTGTCAAGGCAGGTCCAGCATCAAGGTAGGCAGTCTGCACGGAGAGTCAGCTCATCACAGAGTCAGGAATCATCAGGCAGGACTATACATATGAAAGGAAGCTGGAAAATCAGCCCAGCTCATGATCTGATCAGCAGGCTCAATGGCCAAGCACAGGCACACTTGAGATGTGGCTCAGGTAGAGACTAAATATCCATGGCTGAGCTTAAATTAAGCCCCTGGGCCCATGGGCAGGGGTATGGGTAGAGGCCCCAGGTGAGGTTGGTCAGGGCTGTTAAACCCTATTGGTTCACTCAGCCCCCCTGACATAAGTCAGTGGAACATCCAGACTCATATTTTTATGCATAAGCAAGAAAAGAGGAGAATTATGATTGTGGTTTGACCTGTGCTGCGTTTTCTGACCCCCGAGTGCCTGATTGCTCAACCACGGTATTACAGTAATGCTGTGTCTACTCATAGTATATATAAACACAGAGTATGTTAAACAACTGACTTATGATGTGATACTTTTGTTTCCACTGAATTCTAGGCCATCTGTGTACTAAAACATCTCTAGACTTGGAAAGATCTGATCTATTCAGTTTTTTCACTAAGTAGTTACAGATACTACCAGAGTATTCTGTATGTATGCTTTGACATTTATATTTCATTCCTTTTCTCATTGCAATTAAGCATCTGTTGGATCCCCAGGCTTGGTTGATACTTCTATACTTTTTAAATGTCTTCTTTGCTCATCTTAAGTCTTTAAAATTCTTTATTCATGTGCTGTTCAAATTATGAAAATTAATGCAATCTTGAAGAATTAGAGCTGCTATAGCAGAGTTTCAGGTCACCTGATTTCTGAGAAACAGTTTCGTCCATGTCTATTGACAAGCAATGTTTTCTTTTTCATCTTTCCTAGCTGAGGTAATACATATTATTATCTCATATTTTGGGACACAGAGCAGGATGTCAGCAGCATTGCAAGATACAATTCCAACAGGCAGTCAGAACTTCTTGGAATAACTCCTGATCGGTATTTTAAGTGTCCAGTTGGCAAACTGTGTACCCCACTCTGTAATTTAAAAATGCATGATTCTCCTGTTGGCAGAGAGAAGATCCAAAGCATACCAACATCTACCAACTTCTCACTTGGTAGTGAGAATTCTGGCAGAAAGGATCCATTTCAGTACCTCACACAAGGGGTTTGATCCCAGCAGACTCTTTCCGTAGTTACTGCAGTACAGTTGTTTGCGTCCCTGATTCTGTCTGACCAGGGCTAGAAGCAAAAGAGTAACAACAGGCATTGTTCCAGGTGACAGGAGGGAATATGTAAGAAGTTAAGGGCGCCAGTGCTGGGTCAACCCAAAAGCCCATCTAGCTCAGTATCCTGTTGTGAACAGTGCTCAAGGGTGGGTGCCTTGCAAGAGGGAAACGCTTTTCAGCTTTTACTTAGAAAAACTATTTCCTTCGCACCTCTTCTTTAGAGAACCACAGTAGGCAAGACAACTGCATAAAAGCTATTAATTCATGTTTTATGCAAGAAAAAATGGATCGAGATCTTGCTGATATAGACACTGTGGCTTCAGTGCCAATTATCTCTGCTGAGGATATTACCCAAAAATTTTACACAGAAAGACTAGTCTAAATGAAGACATTATTCAGTAGCCGTATCAGACTTCATAATCTGTCTATATTTTATATCTTCTGGCAGATCGTAGCACTGCTCTGTTTCTAGTCTGACACTTTGTTTTGACTTTAATAAACCTAATACACATTAAAATAGCAGGTGCATAGCAACACCTCTTTAGAATGTTTGATGCTAATAACCTTTTTTAGCAAGCCTTTGCTGAGCCATGGCTTTCATCTTGGTCTGTACAATATATATATGATGAAAAACCAATTAACCCCTTAGCTCCTGGCTTAAGGATTGTGAAAAGCATATATAAAATCAATAGAAAAATTATAAATCTGTGAAGTTATGGGAGATCATTAGGAAAATATGAAAGATTCAATGTGAACAGATGACTAATGTCACCGTACTCTGTATTTTTGATAGCAATGCTGCCAACACCGGAAAAACTGGACATGGTCTGAGAATAGACTACTGCATGTAAAAGGAACCAAACACGACAGAGAAGGATTCTTGCCCAGCATAAAAATGAAGCAAGAATCTGGGCAGAGACGCAAGCAAATAGTAGTTGCATCTAGTGGAAAATTGAGAGCTCACTAAATGAAAGGGTTAAGGAAGGGATTATAAGAATGAACTTCAGGCAGCCAGTGGATTCAATTCCTCTAGATTGTTGGGAGAAGAAAAAAGCTGCATATCTTTGTCTCTTGTAAGTGCTTTGTTCATTACCCCCCTAAATCCCCAAAACAAACAACAAATAATCCAAGCCTTCCGTTCATACAGTCTTGCTATTACAAAGGTTCCACTTGTAAAAACCACTCTTGTCTATTTCTGTGCTTTTTAACATTTTATCCTCTTACCAGTTTGAAGGTCAACAGAACTCACAAAGAAAATATTGTAATTTGTTTTGCTAGCAAACTAGTACTTTACTGGAGACACATACTGTATCAGACTGTGATAGTGCAGACTTCATATTTAACCTGAGTCCTGTTTAGAATTCTGAAAAGACAGCTCAGTTGGACCAAATGGTCTCAAAGTTCTTTTCCAAGTTAAATGATTCTATGATTCTATTACAGGTTTTTGCTACAACAACTTCAATATATTATTTAATTTCTCTTCTGGCTTCTGGGGCAAACCCTATACACTCCATTATTATCTTAAATCAAACAACACATAATATAAATTCCCTGCATCGCTGAAGTTTCCAATTTCTCCATTACTTTAGTACTTGAACAACATTTAATGTCTGTCACTCTGAATCATCAGACTCTGCACCCTCTGATAGGAAACACCAGCAAAATGGCAGATATTAAGGAGAAATCCAACACACATGGCAGAATAAGAGGGATTTCTAAAAGCTGCTTATTAAATTCTGGGGTTTTTTAAACATTGTTGGGTCTTGGTTATGACTTTGTGTTAGAGGTATAATTGCATTAACTCTCAGCAAGGAAACAGAATTTCCTAACGCTTCCCTCAGAGCCTTGATACAGTCTCAGTTTGGATGAAGCTGTTAATAGGCTGAGTTCTGCAGAAGTGTCTGTGATTCCAGTGAATCCAGACACAAAGAATGCATATTTTACATGAGTAAACCTGAGTATTTGAAGTCAGTGAGCCTAAACTGTGCAGCATGATTAGAGGAATGAGCCTCAGGTTGCTTTGTCAAAACATTCTTTAATTGCTGGATTTTAGGATTATTGGATTAGAATATTAGATGGGATGCTTGGAAATCTTAAATTGGAGCATCCAGTAAAGTAAGACTTCTCATGAATCTGAGTTAAGATGTATCTATAAACCTCACTTATAAGGTTTGTGTAAGTTGTTTTAGCACTTGTTCAAAGATACTTTCATGGTAGGACAATATGGACATATTAACTGTGTTTTCTCTGACCCTTCTTTTTGAATACATTTTTTAACATTAAGGAACTTGGTAGCTTTTCTTCATGACGATCAGCTGCCAACTTTCATGTAGCCAGGGTGCTACATCTCCTGTGAGCTCAGTCTGTGAATCATGCAGTTTTCTTGTCCATGGGATCTAAAGGAATCCTGATACCAACCAGACACTGCATGGCATCCACCTTGCAGCATGTCCATATTACTTAATTACATTATGATCAGTAAGCACAGCTATGTTTTTTTATGGCATTCTTACAGGACTTACTCTGTTGTCAATTCATTCTGCATTGTACAGTGTCTCTTGAGTCACAACATGGTGCACTACAGGTGCTCCTCTTTTCTTCTCAGTGCAATAGCGAGTGTGGAGTCTTCAAACATGGCACACAGAAAGTTATTCCATCATTCCAGCTTATCTCACTTCCAGGGAAGACTTAGTACTTCACTCCTTAAAGTTTCTGTCAATAAAGATTTCTCTAGCTGCCGGTGCTCCCCCTGCTTGGTTCAACATACCACATACTGCACGTATCAGCTATGAAAACCACAAGTGTATGTGTGTACAAGTAGAGAAGCAATGGCTCAAGGATAAATAGATGACCAGATAGGAAGGGAAACTTCAGGCCATGGTTCAAATCCCCCTTAAGTAAAATGCTGTGAAGTTGGTCGTGTCAGTATTGAACAGAATTGTCTGGCAGATTCTGCTAGATGTTCTGAAGCCATAGGTTTAGAGTCTGGATGTTTCAAATGGGACAGTTAATGTAACAGTACTACATTGCTCTTTCCTGAGATGGTTTTGTAATTATTAGGAAGATGACTTTTAATTAGTATATTAAAGAGTCTTGAAAGTTAATAGTAGTATTTTGTCATCTAATTTTGTGAAGCGAACAGAAGAGGACTTCTGTTCACAAGCAATATGGAGACAGCTGTGCTAGCCATATTCTTAAGCCATTAACAGAATAGTCATCAGCACTTCAAAGTACTATATTCCCATATCACTTCATATTTACACTGCTAAAATGGCAGCATCCAAAATAAAAGACAAAGCACTGAAGTGTCCCAGTATAATGAAGATCATGACTGTCTAAACAGAAAGATCAATATGGGAAGGTGTAAATCACACTCTTATTTTCTGGGGTCAAAAACCAAAGCACTTTGGTACAATTTTGACACCTTTAAAATCAGTTGGTATTTTTGTCACTGATTTCCACAAAGCCCCAACTGTGTTTTTTGGGTCTGACAGTCTTGTCAGGATTTAACCTACCTGAATAAGCAGAATTATATGTAGTCATAGCTTTCGTATTTTCAGATTGAAACTGTAGGAATAAAAAAAGTAACAGTTTATCACTTCCTTCTTTGGTAATAGAAGAAATATATATGAAATATATATATATATATAAAAAAAAAAAAAAGAAATAAATGCTTTCACTGAACTCCCACTCTTTCAAAAATTCCTGTGTGAGGTAGCACAGAGCTCTCCAACTTCCTTTAAAACAGTGATCTGTTTTTCTGTTTAACCCAGGGACTGATGAAAATGCTTATATTATCAGGTAGCATAAAATAACGAAATAAATAACTCAACAGATGTTCAGTGGGGTACATTTTTTCTGTATCGTGGGTGGCTGCTCGCTACTGTTGAATGGAAAATAAAGTACCTGCAGAAGCCCTCTGCATGCCCAGACCGGAAAGGCAGCCTGACTAAGTCTTGTCCAAGAGTCAGAATCAGGGAGTCTCTATCCCTGACAAGAAAGGGAGCTCAGTGTAGGGCAGGCCTTTTGCCAGCACAGCCTCAGCCTGCCAGCAGGGATTGCACTCTTCAGGTTCTATTTTCCCACATTTTTCACCAGTGGAGCTATACTGTCTTCAAAGAAATTCCCCAGTTTAAGTCTGATCAGAATACAGCCTTTAACTATCTGTCCTCCTGAAGCACTTATTTCTGTGAGACAATGCAGCAAAACTCATACACAGAAAGCTAGAACGCACAGCCTGGAAATAAGGACAGAAGTGGGCATGAACCACTTCCCACCCCCATGCCCACCCCATGCCTTCACATGTAACTATAGACTGGAGGCCTTGAAATTCCTGGCCTGTTCTGAATTGCTCTCATGGGTAATATTATCCCCAAAGAGAATGATGCCACCCACACATGATTTGGGGGTCACTAGAAGTGCTGCTAACTTTATGTTAGCTTTTTTGGCTTCTTTGCCTCTTAAAAGACACACAAGATACAGTCCTAAAGGTTTTTATATGATCAGAAATTTACAGAAAGAGAGAAAAGTGTAGAAAGTTCTATAGTAAGTGTGTGAATCCTGCCATTTGGATTATAGAAATACTTTTGTAATTGAAAATATCCTTGCCAGAAACAGTTTCAGGTTTCTTTGGTATTTAGAAATCCTTTGCTAAACAAAGTAAAGATGAATGATAAACAAAATCCAGTTTCCTTTGAGCCTGATGTTCTTGCAGCTGCACTCCACTTTTAAGAGTAACCTATTAGCAATTAATTTAGAATGACAGTGGCAAGCAGTCCCCAGACTTTAATTAATATCTCTTTGACAAGCTCATAATCTTTCCAGTTAATAAAGTCTCCCTTAAATTAGTTTAACTCTGATTTCACTTACTGTTGTAAGCAATCGGTATCAAATCTAGAGTACTTAACAGTACTTTCTAATTTCAGATGTCTTTAGAAGGAGAATTTATAGTTAGCTTTTACAGAGCAGAAAGAGTATTTGATGAAGGTCACCCTCAACCCAGTGGCAGTGCTGGAAAGAAAATCCAGGTTCCTGCATGCCCGTCTGTTGTGCAATTGATTAAGCAATGGTGCTGTCTCCTGTCTTAGTATCTTGCAAGGAAAGGATTAAATTCTGATTCCAAGTTACATAATTGATTCTTTTCCTTTATGCCAATATCAAGATCTTAGAAAGCTATGGTATGGTACTGTAAATACAATATAGTGAGTCATTGACTGTAAAAGTTACTTAAAGAATAAGTATCAGTAAAGGACAATGTAGGGATCAACTTCTTATTTTAATTTATACTCATAATATACTTCTGAAAACTTTGCCCTTAAAATTCCATGTCAGTTTTACCCATATGTCTCAAATCCAGAACCAATCTACATGAGAACCTTATGCAGCCCCGTTACCACGTCCTGTGGAATAGGAGATAATAGGAATAGGAGTGAATTGGAAAAGGTGCTGAGACAAAATCTCCTTTGACCTCTTGGTAAGTCAACAACTTTTATATAAGTGTAAGGAAATGTGGTGTATATATGCCTGTTGCATGTGTGTATTATGAGGAAAAAAATAGCTGTAATGAGGTAATTTTTGATACTTAAGATCACATCAGCCTAGCTTTCCTTCCACTTTGCCTGCAAAATCAACTAAGAGGTGCAGAAATTACTGTCAGGCTTTCAGTCTGATAGGATAGTTTTTTTTCAGAATTGAGAAAATTCCAACATCCAGAGTGTAAAGCTTTAAGCTGATTAAATCTACAAATAAAGGAGATTGTCTCATCTTAAAGGTAATCAGTGTTTTGTATCTAACTAACAACTGTAAGAAATATCTGTGTAAGCATTAATGACTCTGCTGTAATGTATTGCCAAGGGAGACTGGAGCAGGATCTTTTTTGAAGGTAATTTTTGCCAGGTGAGGATACTACAGCCTTAATTTGCTGATTCACAGGGATGGCTTATTTTAATGTTTATTTTTCTTGTAAGATGAAACTTGAAGTGAAAATGGGGTATGAAAAAACCAAGATTTTCTTATTAGTCTCCTTCATCTTAAATAAATGTAAAAGCTTACTTTAAAAAACTGTCTCATTAGCAAGGACTAAGATAATTAAGATGGCTGAGAAAGGTCTGTTATATATGCAACTTAACTGGGATCCCAAGGCCAGAAGACATCTGACCATCTCTAGAAGTCATGAGCAGTCTATGTACTCCAAAAGTATTTCTCTAGAATACATAAAACTGAAAATAGCCTGTCCCAAATACTCTTTAGAACACTTTAGTAGCAATAGGCACGAGCCTGTACCACTACCTTAGAATACTAACTTTGTACAAAGAAGTTATTTTATGTCGCTTCCTTGTTTTTTCCTCTTCTTAAATCAACAGGGGGAAAAACAAAAGAGATGTAATGGATCTCAGCTAGTGAGGAAAAGTGCAAAAAATGTTTTTAGTCCGTAGCATATTCTTCAGCTGAATTTCTACAATTTTTCCTTATGCACTTGCTGCCTCTGTCAGTATTGACATGCTGAACTAGAGGCCTTATTGCTATTCCTGTGTTTATGTGGCAATGATAATTCCATCCCAGAAGTCACAAATCAGAAAATAGTCTCTTCCAGTGAAACACCAAATGAAACACAACATGATCTTGCTCCTTTCTCATGCGTGTTAACTGTAAAAAGTTTCTTTGCTCGGAATGTGGCTCTGATTACATTTCTCTATCCCAAAATAAACATGGTGCAAAAGAAAAGGATATGGGGAGGGGGGGAAAGCCTGTCAGTGGGCCACCCTCAGGAAACCTCACAAGATCTACTGTCTGTCTGTGCAAGCCATGGAAGAGCCAAGGAAGTGATCCCAGCTTGGTGGTCTTATTCTTAATTAAAACAAATGAGGCTCTTTCAGCTGTTGCGGATAAATATTTGATGAAAAGAGACAGGGACAGATGTCGAAAAACTGTAGTAAATAAAGAATAAGACCAGAAGAGCAAATGTTACAACAGTATTTTATATTAAAAAAAAAAAATCACTTTACAGATTTCTGTCAAAAGTCTAATTTTACTAAGATCATTCCATAAGGGGGAAGACTAATTCTTTTTTTTTTTCCCACAAGGTAGAATTAAAATACAAATGCATATAGATAATGAAAACATTTTAAGTCAGCTTGTTGCACATTATATGGTTAAAATAAGGGTTATTTCTTGGGCCATTGATGAGACAGAAGACTTCAAAGTAATTTTTACACTTCCATGAGAGTTTATGTTGATTCCAGAGTCATGAGTAGAGTTTTGCTCCAAAATTTATGTTAAGGATGCACAGTGAGAAGGTGCCTAGCAAAATATAATAGCAACATCCTTGTTGCAATAATCTGCCATAGTATTTGTAGGTCCCATCCTTTATGAATGGTTAATTTTATGAGGTGAATTCAACCTTTTCCTGCAGTTGCAGTTGTACGTATGAGTACACTTGGATCTAACTTCAAACTCCACCTTGCTCTCAATGGGGTTTTATACAGGGTGACATCCAAAGGTTCCTTTCCATTTCAGTTACTCCATACCTTGAGAGCATTGGCTCCAAATTAGTTTACCTTTTAGCAAATGCATTTATAGCATTCTCTGAA
Organism: Corvus kubaryi; assembly: GCF_017639235.1. Lineage (NCBI taxonomy): Eukaryota > Metazoa > Chordata > Aves > Passeriformes > Corvidae > Corvus > Corvus kubaryi. Next base: position 13,536,147 of record NW_024581133.1, on the reverse strand, counting down.
AAAACCTGATGTAATGGAATTAACTTAAAGGTAGGCCATAAAAGAAAGCTGAGTCATGAAATAGAGAGAAAATCTCAGTAGCTGGCTCTTTCAACATTAACATCTTCATGGTTAGCACCATATTGGAATTGCCTGCTAGTTTAAGGTCTGGTCTTGCCATTCCTGGGTAAAAAGGATGTTTCCACAGAGTCCAATGTAGATTACACATCTGAGTGTGAAAGAACTGATTTTATAGTAGGCCTTACAAAACTGCTGAGAGAGTGTGAACCACAAGAGTTTCAATGAAAATATTTAAAAATAGTATGGTGATTTGGGCCACCAGAAGCTGGATAAAATAGTGTAATAGGAATTCTGAAAATATAAATACTGGAGTGCGGAGTGAATGGAGTCCTGAAATATATACCTGACTCTGAAAATGGTTGAGAAGAAAAAGTTGATTGACTGCAGTGCATCAGGGTCTACATGGGATACTACAGAGCCAGAGTCCAGCAGTAGGCACAGGTGAATGTGCATCCAGCAACATCCAGTTACATGAAATAAAATTAACACGTTCAGACGAGAGATGAGGAACAAATTTTAAAAACTAAGAAAAGAAACCTTAGACTGCAACCAATTTTCCATGATTGGAGGAAATTAAATCAACCTAAAATTCTAATGACTGGTTAAATTGATAGGTATAGTCCTTTATAAAAACTACAGGAAGCACTTTTGTAGTTTGCAGAAAGTCAAAATAAATTATCATAATTGTCTCTTCTGGCCACAGCACCTGCAAATTTGCAGTGTTCAGCATAACATTGTATCTCAGACCTCTAGAGGTTTTCTGAAGCTGACACAAAACTCCTAATCCAGGGGTCATGCAAAAGACCTGCCCTTTCCATTGTTGCAAAATTCAGAAAAAAACAGCTAGTCTCAAGTGCACTTGATAGTCTCAAGTGCACACCAACGAGACAGGTAGCTTTTGAGGATCAAACATAAAGAACTCAATAGCAACCTTGCTTGGTGCCAATTTACTTGTGATCTGACAGAACAAATCTGAACCCAACAAGCTCCCAGAGATAACAGTTTGTCAATTTTCCATTTCAAAGGCAGCATGATAACTGAAAGCTTCCAGATGTATCACATGGAAATCAAACTTGCAGCAAGCAGCAAACTTTCTGATAAAGGCCTAAGACTAATTCCATTGAAGTCAATGACAAACCCCAGCAGATTTCAACAGAAGTTGAGTGAGGCTCAAGGTGAGAAACAACTGTGAGAGCAGTTATAATCAACTCAATCCCCAGTTAGGACAGAAAAAATGTGAGAGAATTTTTTTGCCAGCAGTGCACAAGTTGAGAATTCACAAAGAGTGAGTTGAAAGGATCTGTGACACTGAGCATTTTAAGGGACACTTGCAGAAGCTGATAGGATTTGGCAAGGTCAGCATGTTCCCAGGTTTCATGGTATTGCCATGCCCAGTGAGAACTTACATGGAACCTGACAGCAGTTACCCTCTTTATTTAGTCCCAAGCAATCTCCAGACTGTCAACAAAAGCTGCAGCCAAACTGTTGTACTGGAGCATAAACACACAGAGTGTGGTTGATGAAGCAATGAATAGAATGAGTGGGCAGAGCAGGGGCAACAACTTCGCCTCTTTTTTCTAAGCAAGTGTAAGGACTGTGAAATGTACAGTGCCACATCTATGGCATGCCCAGTGCAAGACATGAGAGAGGCAGGGAATTGATACACACCTGCCTCTCTATGTCTCTGAAGCTGGCTGCAGCTAGAATGTATTCAGTCTCAAATCAACAAACAGGGGCTACTCTGGATTCCCATGCACCATTTGCAAAAAAACATTCAAAACACCTGTATTCTGGTTCTCTGCTACTGGAGCAATCTCCAAGCAGCATTGTCATTCACACAGGCAGAAACTGAGCAGTTTCTTTGAGGAACTTCCCTTCAATTTTCCAAGTGCAAAGGAAATGGATGGGAGACATGTTTGGTGTTCCTAATCATAAGTGACAGGTTTTATACAGTCTGTAAAGACTTCTGTGATGGGTGAGAAAGAAGCAAAGAAGAAAAAAAAAAATTCTCCAATTTCTTGTTTAAAAAAGGTAAGGAGAAGGCTCCAGAATAATATTCACTCCTTTGTCTCCGTTACGGAGCAGGTTAAGGCAGACAAAAACGAAATTATTTACCAAGGTTATGCTACACAGTCAGGATTTAAAGTCAGAACTTCTAAATACAACCCCAGTGCCTGAGCCACACATTCATTTTCTTCTCTGTATTTCCCCTCATTTTCTTCTCTGTATTTCCCCACAATCTTAGGCCATGTGGCCACTGTTGGTGAAATGAAAAACAGGTGCAGATACACGAACAGATGGGAGACCAGCCCTGGCTGATCTCTGGAGGATAATACAACGTTCTTTTCCAGCAAAGAGGATTCCAAAGAACCACAGAGGCAGCACCCCTGCCCTAAAACTAAAGCTGCTCTGTCTCACACCAAATGTTATCTTCACCAGCCCAGCAAGTGGGAGTTTTGTGGAATGGTCTGTTGTCTATCAGCAAAGGACACTGCCTCACTGACCTCTCAGATTTGCAATATTGACATCTCTGTTTTTTAGGCATGCCTGTAAAGATTGTAGAAGACTAATTGCAATTCCGTTCTTAGCAGTAACTGCAGCCAATGTTTCTAAGTTGCTGGAACATGAAATTTCTTCCCTTGAGTAGACATCTTTGGAATGTCTAACTCTCAAAAAATGCCATTAGTCATATGCAGCATCTTTCTCTGGAAAAATCACTAGTGGTATGGGACCAATATCCAGGTAAGATGAATAATATATTTGTTCTGAATCTGTAAGGAGAGATCTACATTTTGATTTCCAGTTCATGGGGAGCTGATGGCTTATTCCACAATAAGTGGTTAAACAAAGAACTTGGACTGCTTTCTTAATGGGAGAGTAAATTACTAACAGGGCAATTGCCTGGGCCTAATGGTTGATTTCGGTTGGGCCTAATGGCCTTGATGGCCTAAGCACAGGGTAGAGTGCAAAGTATCCCCTGCCTTGCATGACCCACAGTTACTGTCCCTGCAAGATACATTTCCCCTCCATGTGTCACCTGACACATCAGCCAGAAGTATCAGAGAAGGCAGGGCAGTCCTCACTTTGCACAGAGCACAACCCAAGACGAATGCCCATGCAAGAGGACAGGGGGTGTTTCTTAGGATCATAGAATAGTTTGGATTGGACAGGACCTTTAAAAGCCATCTAATCCAACCCTCCTGGCTGTGAGCAGGGACATTTTCATCTAGATAAGGTTGCTCAGTGCTCCATCCAACCTGACCTTGAAGATTTCCAGGGATGGAGCATCTATCACCTCTCTGGGCAACCTGTTCCAGTGTTTCACCACCCTAATAGTAAAAAAAATCCTTGCTTATATCTAGTCTGAATCTACCCTTTTTTACTTTAAAACCATTCCCCTTGTCCTATCACAACAGTGCTACAAACATTTCAGCTTAGATACTGGGTCCAGCCTTCTCATTGGTTTTTTGTTTGTTTTTTTTTTTGTTTTGTTTTGTGCAAAAACACTCCTGTAGTGCTGTATCCAAGAGAGGTTATTTGTCCTTGCTAAGGCTGCTTTTACAGCAAAAATGCCTGTCCAGTTGGGCCAAGACATTTGAAGATAGCCTGTTTCCTTAGGCTCTATTTGGGGCACAAAACCTGATTTGAAAAAATAGGCCAAAACCACACTGCTGACATGCATGTATTCTGCTCAACTGTAAATCAAATTCACTGGGAAAATCTATCTTGTCCAAGTGTTAGTCAGGTTTTGAAGGGAAACATTCTCCACAGATGACACAAACAGAATTAAACAGCAAAGACCACCCAGGACACTGGGAATTTCAAACTTCTTGGCCTCAGTTTCTCTGATTTGTTCTTCCCAGCTTCATTTGTGCTCTTTGAGACAGAAAAGAGCATTTCCTTCATTTTGAACTAGTACTTCTCTTCCAATGAAACATTCATGCAAGCAGCTGGTCCCAGAGGTGGAATGTTCCAAAATCCCATTTTGGAGCCAAGTACGTACGTTATGGAGTCAGTGGTGACACCACTTTATAAAGAACAGACAATGAATTTTGGATCTTTTGAGTACCTTTTCTCCCTGCAAATAAGTTCCCTTCCCCCATTCTTTTGGAAACATCTCAGTCTGTATTGGAAACAGAGGATGTAATTTATTTTTATCGCCTTCCCTGTCAAACTGGCCAACTGCCACAGGGTTCTGCTTTCAGATGTAGCACGATGCAGGAGAATCACAATGAAGAACCATTCATTTCAGTGGCTCCTCCTCTGTTTCCTTATCTTATTTTGAGGCTACCTACTGTGCTGTCTTATCACTCTTTCTAATCCTGCAAAACTTCTCTGCAACTTGACCCCTCTGCAGAAAGAGCTGACCTGCTTAGACCTCCCTGCTTCTCCATTCCTGGTCCCATCCCCACAGAGCGTGTTGCTCCTTCCTTTGTTACTGTCGGGCTCCTTTTTCACTGCCTGTCTTACCCCTCGCTCCTCTTTTTCCTAGCTCCTTACACTGCATCACATTTCCTAGCTGAATGTACATACAGCTGTGTGGCCTCCTTGGGGTATGCGCAATTTCTCACTGTCCAGCCTGCCCTTTGATGTCTGCTGAGGAAGGATACATCTTCTTTCCATCTCTTCACATGTGCCTATTAATTACTCTCTTCAGAGGGACTGTTTACTGACTATCACTCTGTTTACAGTTGAATACAGCTAAACATTTGGTCTTCACAGTTCCCCTCTTCTACACCACCCACCCAGTTTCTTCCCAATTGTTGCAAAATAGATGTGTCCACATTGCTTTATAAAGGCACAGATACAACGTGCTTACGTTCCACACCCAGCCTCCTACTCTAAAATACTGGGTTTGCTTCACTTTCAGAGAAGTACAGAAAGAAGCTGTATTGGCGGTTTTGGCTTCAGGCCTCTAACAGAAAAGAAGCAGTGAAGCTTCTGCTGCACAGATTCCTACCTTGGGTGCGGTAGAAAACCCAGAAAAATCTGCAAGCATCAGACTCATGACCTGTGAAGAAACAATACAAACCCAGTATGAAGTACAGAAGTGTGCCCACTGAAATGAGAAGGGCTATCCTGTGCATAAACTGCATATCTCTTTGTAGGATCAAGGGCTGTTGGGCAGAGGGAATTTTAATAGGCTAGGGAGGAAAAAATTACTCTAGCAAATGTGCAGAAGAGAAGAATTATATGGTTATAATGTAACAGTTCAGATCTAAGATGAAAATTCCTTCAGATTTCCTTCTTATTCCATATGGAGCTTAAAATATTACTAAACAATATGAAATAAATTAAAAACAAATGTGGGATAAATTACAGGTTTTTTTCCAATGAACAGATTATTGTCACTCATAGACTCATGGAATGATTTGAGCTGGGAGGGGCTGACTTCCAACCTCCCTGCTATGGACAAGGACAGCTTCCACTAGACCAGGTGGCTCAGAGGCCCATCCAGCCTGGCCTTGAACACTTCCAGGGATGGAGCATTCACAGTTCCTCTGGGCATCCTGTGTCAGTGTCTCACCACCCTCACAGGGAAGAATTTCTTCCTTATATCTAATCTAAACCTCCCTCTGTCAGTTTAAACCCATTACCCTTTGTCTTGTCACTACATGTCCTTGAAAAAGTCCCTCTCCAGCTCTCTTGGAGCCCCTTTAGGTACTGGAAGGTGCTGTAATGTTCTGCAGGCAGAACAACCCCAGCTCTCTTGGCCTGTCTGCACTGGAGAGCTAGCTGCTCCAGCCCTTGCTCTTTGTGGAAGAGGTGGCTGCTGCTTTACCTGATTGAGGCAGCCCCAGCACTGGGCCTGGGAGGAGCAGAAGATTTAAACTTGCTTACAACCCATAGTTTGGAGACCATATCTCGTGCAACAGAAACTAGGGATGGGGTGGGGCAGGGAAGGGCCAAGGAAGGAAGTTCAGGAGGGCCTGTGGAAGCATGCACAGCCAGCTCAATTTACAGAATTGAAAAGTAAATTGAAAAGCTGAAGTAAATTTCCAGCTGAAAAGTCGAGGGGTACAGAAACATGGGACTGAACCTGTGTGCAGTTATTTTTCATCAGTTATCCCAGACAGGCAAAATGGCCACACCAGAAAAAACAGACGGCAAAGCCTGATGTGTCAATTTTGGTGTCATTCACACTCTTTTCCCTGATACTCCTGTAAATGCAGAATCTGCATTTATATCCAAAACACTTTTTAATGAGAGCTTTATTGACACATTTGTTCTACTTCTATATGACAGGATAATGAAAAACAGCTGGCTACAGATAATGACAGTTACTACCTTCAGATTCTGTAGGCTGTTACCCTTTTTTTCTTTTAATTTTTAGCATTCTTGCCCTCTTGTACTTGCATTTTATGATGCTCACATTTACTGTTCTTGTGTGCTAGGAAAGGAATAAGCATTTTAAAACCTTTATGTTTAATTAAACTTTCAGCTATTAATTAGACACATAAACAAATTAAATGTTTATCTAATTAAATGTTACCCATTTAAATGGGTAAACTGGAAGCAGAGTCCATCGACTTTAAAACCAATATTGCATGCATTTATCTTAATTAGTCAGGTAGTGTTAGGGATTAATGAACTTTAACTGTTATATTCATAATCAAATGCATTAGCATTTGTGTCTTTGTGGCACACAGAAGATGAGTTCAGATAGGAGCTCTCTCCTGCTCTGTATTGTACAAACAGAATGGGAGATGCATCTGCAAGACTTACTTTCTTTGTCGCCTTGAAAAGGAAATACTGATACTCTCTTTAGCTTTTGCAGGTGTGAACTGAACATTCAAAACATCATTCTAAACTTTCCCCTACCTTATCATTTCATATTTACACACAGGAGATTTCTCTTCCACAGAGTGGCTATTCAGTGTCTTGAGAAGTGGACTCTCATTCTGGCACATCCAGGTTCTAGTCTGAGCAAATAAAGCTGATGAGGAAATATTAAGCCCTCGAATGTCCTAAAGAACCTGATTGTGAAAGCAGTTATTTCAGCAGTCAGAGAAAGTCATTTGGGAGCAGTCTGGAGCACTTGATCTGGCTGTGCAGCAAACAATTGGCTATCTGCTTTCTTCCAAGCAAACACAACTAGGGCTGGTGATTAATTCTGCTTCTGTGATTAACTAATGCTTCTGATCATCTCTGCTCATTTATTGGTGTGAAGTAAAATGCAGAGCCACAGCTGTACTCCTCAGACTTTTCATTCTACAGATGAGTTTATAATTTCAAGTTTGGAGAATTTATTTTTATAATTGATACACACTCATTCAAGTTCATGAAATTTCTTTAGTTGTGTTGGACCATCACAAGTATTTCTTTTTCCTTTCTGCATTGTAGACAGAGAGATTGTGCATTTAATGCAATGTTGTGTGTCAGAACTTCCATGAGCATAAGGAACCACTTAACTTACTCGTATACAAAAAAATAATCCAGCAAACTGGTAATTCAGCCTGTTCTGGCATTTCCAAGTCTTCCATTGACATCAAGATACAGTGAAAAAGCATCAGCACAAAAATAAAGTAGAGCCAAAATCCACACTACTAGGTTATCAAGACATTGCTATGTCCATTTTGTACAAGAGTTTGATTCCATTTACTTTGAATAATTTCCTCCTGGATTTATTTTTTTAAGAGCTAAAATGTAGAATTTTCCAAAACAAATAAAACCTGGTATGGTATTCAGTGCTTTCATGAAAAGAAATTGCTCCAGCTATAGGATCTGCATTTTGTATGCTTTTCTGAAATCCATGACTAGCAGGGCTCTACATCTAACATAGACTGAACTTTGAGTTACATTGTCAGTTATTTTCTCATCCATTCACTTGACAGCAGTTACTGCTCTGATTGATACAGTTTACATTTAACTCATTTTGTCTCTATATGTTTAGATGATACTATTAGAACTACAGTGGATCCTTCCTGAAAATGAACCAGCCTTGGTTTTTCTGTTTCTCTAGTTCACCTGAAATAACCAGAATTCCAAGTATTTAGCCCAGCCACTGACTTTCTAACAGATCTGTCTCTCCAGGATCAGTTATGGTCAATATTTTGGGAAAGATTTTTATCTCAGCTGGTATAATTTTGTATGTTTTTAAAAATCAGGTTCTATTTAACAGGTGTTTTTAATTGCATCAAAACATTTAAAAAATTGGGATTAGGAGAGAATTGAAAGGGATTCTGTTTACAGCCCAGACAATTTGTAGTTTCAGAGCCTGGTCTGGACAGTTTCTGACTGATAGAAAGAACCTGAGGTGACTGCAGTCAGCTGCTGAAGCAGCTGAAGTACTGAACATGCACACGCAGTGCTTGTGGTAGCAGTTGAGCTCTCTGTTTTGCCAAGGCATCCAGGTTGACAGAGGGATGAACTTCAGTAAAAGAAATGAAGGTTGAACAGTACAAAATAGCTCCCGAATGGCACCTGACTTACCTGCTCTGTGGCAGCACAGACCTGAGGGGCAGAATGGGAAGAAAGGATTTGTAGCAGTCTCCTCTCAGCACCATTCTCCCCCAGCCCGGGAAACTTTCACCTCGTTGCACTGGGCAGATGAGCAGCAGGAAGGCAGGAGCTGGGCCTGCCTTGCCCCAGGGACACCCCTGCAGCCCTGGGTTGGTGATGCCCTGGGAGTAGGGCACTGAGAGCAGGGCCTGTGTGCAGAGGCAGGAAGGTGCCAGCCTGCTCCCTGCTGGGCCTGCTGGAGACCCATTCTTGATACGCTGCCAGGCTTTAAAGTGCTTTAAAGTTTCTTCCTTTTACAGGACATTTCAGTATCCACAGGCAAGGGGTATTAGGAGGCAGAAGGTATTGGTGTTACAAACAAACAGCCAAGTTTAGCACCCACTATCTTGGTTGTCTTCTACAGATGGTTCCATTTTACTTTTGGTCTGCCATGATTTCCAGATGCTGGGGGAAAATGTTTAATTCTTGGGGAAATGTTAATTAATGAAGAATCCAGAATCCTTTAAATAGCAGCAACTACTCAGTAGCTGGAGGAAAAAAAGAAAGTCCATTTCAAGACTTTCCCAATGATTTAGATTTACAGGAGAGCTTTTCTACAATATTCCAAATGCTAATTCTAGAACTGTATTTAACAAAGGTATCCCAACATAGATCTCTTCCACACACACACACACAAACAAAATGAAAAAAATAAAGGAAACATGGAAAAAAAAGATGAAGGACTCGTGATCAGAAAGTATATGCAAATAGGACAGCAGAAGTGTGGTAGAAAAAAGATTAAGATGGGCAAATGGCCATTTTTACTTCTCTGAAAGAGTTGACAAATGAGTAAGTCTAATTCAGAAAAGGGAAAATGAGTATTGATGGATGTTCAAAGGCTGGATTTAGAATTATTACTGGAGTAAAGTTCAAATTGGGAATGTGTGCTGGGGAAGGCACTGGGCACCTCTTGCACTGCTGCTGCTAAAGCCATTCTAAAAGGCAGCCTGACATGGCTGGGTCTGACCCCCCGTTTGGCCAGACCATGTCAGAGCTTTGTCTCTGGTAGAAGTGCTGCTGTAACAAACACGTGCCTGGATCTGCATGCTGGGCACTGGATCTCAGTGGGATCAGAGCAGTTTCTAAGGTTACCAAGGACTGAGTCGGGAGTCGGAAGCGGTGCCGAGCACAGCAGCTGTACTGACACCCCACACTCAAACATCAGCACTGCACACAGACGCTTTTGTCTTTGATGTGCTTGAACTACAGACTTTTCCCCCCTGCCCACAAAACATACACAGATGCATCAATCAGTTCAGAAATAAGTTGGCACTGAACTTCCCTGCACAAGGGAGCTCAGATCTAAGCAACCTGTCTTCAGGACAAGCAAAGGAAAGGAGTGAGCTGTAGAAGAGGCTGTGCCTATGGGATCGGCTGCTCCTGGTTTGCTGTCTGCCTGTGCAATCCCCTTTCTGCCCTGCAGCAGCAAACGCAGCTCAGGCACTGCTGCTCCTCAGGCACTGGGCATTGGTGGCCTGGCTTCACAGGGAGGAGCAACAACACTTCTTGTGCCTGCAACGTACTCTGCTCCTTGAGAATGTGTCAGGCTTTGTTCTGATAAAGGCAGAAGAGACTTTTGCCACTGTTTTTCAAACAACATGTTGCCTATGAGGAGAGAGAAATGTAAAAAACTCACTGATTTACCATGTTAAAAAAAGATGGCACATTTATTGCTACATAAATGTTATATACATAGTGTTTTCTGTTACATTGACAGAAATTTTTTGAACTTCTTGCTGCTGGTTGGAAAGGTTTATCAGCAATACCTTGAAATTTGACACAGGGTACAAATCTGCAATAAACCAACAATGGAAACTGGAGAACAAGATGAGAAGCAATTCATCTCGGACAATTAGCTCTTACAATACTCCATAGGTACTACACGGTATGCTAGAACCCTACTATGGTCTTACAATGCTATTGTAAATTTCTGATATTAATGAACAGGTTATGGTAAATAACCCTACATTTTTACTACCTAATATAGTAAAATAAAGTAAGAAACTTTTTACTGAAAACTTTTTTTGATTTCAAAAATCTAGAAAGAGTAATATTTAGAATTCAAGAAATTTTCTTACAAGATTATTGTATAAAAGACTAGCTACAGTGAAAAATAAGCCAAATGTTTTTTTCTTTCTATTTTATGAAGGAAAGCTTCTGGGCATACTGCAAAGTCTAATATAGCCAAAAAGACAACAAGCTTAGAAGGAAAAAGGCCAGGCAGTGGCACGTGATCACTTTCACACGTCATAAGCAACAAATTCCGTTTAGCTGATAAACACTGAAATGAAGAACAAGGCCACAGATATAATCAGGTGTTATTTGATGATATATGCAAATTAAAGTAATAGAAATGAGTCCACTAATTCCACAAACTGTTTTGTTAGGAACCATCCAAAACATGAGCTTAAATTCATTAGTTTATTTTATCAATCCATCTTTTGTTCTTTCAAATTAAATGACTTCATAAAAATTATAGTTTTGTTCCTGTTTTGTGTGTGAACCAATTGCCAGTGATGAAAGATGCACTATATAAACAATAGCTCAGACAACCTTGGCTTAGGAAATTTCCTCCCATGGTCATTGCAGTGGAAGACAGTTTCCATGGAAGTTCAAAGGGATTTTAACCATTTCAACACATCTGTGACAAAGGAATACTTATGGACACTGTTCTGGTGGAGAAACATTTAAAGGTTTAATGCTAATATGGCTTGGGACGGGGGGTATTTGCATTTGATTCACACTATTTTTTCTCCACTGACAAGCCATACAACATGACATGATAATTAACATGTACAGGAAGGAAAAACTGGTGACCATTGCTCTTAAGATTCCATTACGTAATAAGCCCACCTTGCAGGTGGTTATATCATCATCACACTACCTGCCACGGTGAATTTAGGATTTTACTATTCACCAAAGTTACAGCCTGAAAAAAATCTCCTTTGTATTTTAATGCATTTTGTGCTTACATACAGCTAACACTTTACATGTACTATATGTAGTACTTACTGCTCGGAAAACAAAGCAACTCTAACAAAGTAGATTCTCCCCACCCAATTTACACTTCACGTTACAAGCTTTACTATGAAGCCTAGAAGCCTAAAAAGGTTTTGTTTATAATTAGAAAAAAAAAAAAATGTTTGAGGACAGTCTGAGGGAAAATAAAGATCACTTTTTAAATCCAAGAAATGTTATGGTCACAGTATTGCTCCAGCCTGCAGCCTTCATGAGGCCTCTGAGTGGCTTGAGGCACAGAGCTCAGTATGGAAGGGGAACTGTGACCATAACTGTTCAGATTACCAGAGATCAAAAATAACATAAAAAAAGCTATACCAAGGAATAGTTTCCTATTGCATGGAAAACACTAGTCATATGGCAAAAGGAGAGGAAAGGACAACAAAAGACTTTTCCCTTCCTTTTTTAAGACACTAATAGGTATGCTGGGAATGCTACGGGTCGACGGTTGTCACTGCTTTGTTCTCTGAATGTGAACAGCTTTAGTAAATGCTGGCATTCAGCTGAAATTTTATCAGCTTTTAACATGTTAACTTTTCCCTTTATATGTAGACCTTTACAGTTCCATAACAATAAATAAAATTTGTAGTTACAATGCATTTGTCAATTCAGTTTAGGCACAAGGCAACTTCCACAATGAGTGGAGAGATCACAACAGTCTCTGATTGTGCAGAAGCGACACACTGCTTGCAACAGAATGATATGTTCAGAGTTATCTCATGGGCTGAAATTCTGTCTGAAGATCTTGTATCTTCACTCCTGATGCAGGTGTTGACCAGTAGCTTTGATCATAAGATTGCATTTGGGTTTCTTGCTTCAAGTGTTTTCTCCTGTCAGGTTTGTGTCTTCATATAATGTTAGTTGTCTGTGTCCTTGTGAAGAAAGGTCACCTTCTGTGTATCCCTACCAATAATTCTGGAATTCTAGAAAGAAATTTAGGAGAAGAAAGAGGTTATTAGGAAAAGAATAATTTAAAAGCTTAGTATCAACACTAGAGACCTAATTTAAACTGGATTTGGTGGCATTTTCAGTCATTTAGGTGCAAAAGAAAATCACACTGAGAGGCCCTGAAATCCCCCATTCCAGAGATATCCATATTGAACATGATATATTGAAAAGATTACTCTAAAGAGCCTTCTGGTTGGGCCCCCATGGATATGGAAGAGGGAATAATCTGCACATCTCAGACCTCCAATTTGTGTCTGACTTTGCTCTCCAAACCAAGCAAGAGACAGTGCCAAGTTCACTCCCTCCCAAAGGTAAATTGCCATGTTCCTGTACAGTCTTTTCTGTCAACGTCATACTTCAGTCAACCCACAAAGTTACTGCTATTAAAAAAAAAAAAAAAAATCAAAGACACCAAACTTTTGAAAGTGGTTCTTTATATTTATATAGCAAGAACAGACTAAATTTGCTGTAAATCAAAAATTATCTGACAATTCCAAAGTAGCCTATTGCTCTGGTATGAAAAAAAAAATTAAAGAAATTCAAAGCATTAAAAATTATAATATACACAACAACAAAAAACCTCCCCAAACATAAAATTTAGTAATGTTCTGGATTAAAACAAAGGCACTGAACCCGGTTTTTTCTTCTTTTTGAAAGTAGCAACAGCTCTACTGGAATACTCAATTTTTTTCTTTTAAAATCAAGGTTTCTCAACTATTTAGAAAACCAACCAACAACATGAATAAACCTAAAAGACTGATATTCCTGTAGGGCCTCCCCATCAGCGAGTTTAAATGAGATGTTACATACTGGGCTACCTTGCAAAGCTGAAAATGTTACTTTAAAATCTTAACTATCTTCACCAATACAGATCGTCTGACTTAAGACAGTTCCCAGCCTCTGCTGGGCAAATGAGAGGAGTTAGAATGACTGGCCTTGAGCCAGAGAGCAAACCTCTCTGGGATGAGGAGTCCCTGAAACTCTGTATTAGCACTGGGAAACAATACGTGGATTTTTAAATGAACTAATGTGATATTTAGGCCATTTAAAGATGTATAATTCATCTCTATTAAGCTTGGCTTATCTAGCAAGCTGTTCACTGTTCCTCAGATGTCATGCCAAGAAGGCCACCTGAGCCAAGAGATGTAGCCATTGGCAACAAGGCACGGAAATAGAGACTCTGACGATAATTTCTTGGGATTTTATTATAAACCCAAACAAATCTGCAGCCTTCTGCTTCTGCTCAGAGATGTGAAAGCACAGATAAGTTTGGTGCTGCTGGCAGCTCAGGAACTAGATCCCACCACATCCAGGTGTCTCCCCCACTGTAGCCAACACAAAGCAACAAGAGCCATCCCCTGACATACCTGGCTGGTGTTCACATATGACCCATAGGGTTGGTAGTTTCACTCAGGCCAGGGTGGCTTCCTGGGTGTGGTGTTGGCGGCTCTGCCGATACGGCAGAAACTTTTTCTTCTTCCCTTCTCTTAAGGCAGGCTGCTTTAGGGTTTAGGTTTCGTTCTGTAACAGAAAAATCAGAGTTCTTCATATCCCATACGCCGACACCATGGGCAATATCGATACATTAACCCTGGAGTAAAAATAGCTCTGCAGCTTCCCTCTTCAGCTGCTGACACCCCATGTTCACTCGCAGGTGTCCAAAGCTGCAGACAATCACTACTGAAAGTCCTGCCAGACAGCTCCTAAACTGGTATTTTAAAAAACCAAAGAGACAAAGAACCAAACCCCTTTCAGCTACCTACATACATCTTCAGAAACTTTCAAAAAGCACCTCCTTTATCACCATAAGACACTGAAGTGCAAAATGAGAAGTGTCTAAAATTTACACTGTAATAAAATGGAGATATATACATTTTGTTGGTAGGCTGAAGTCTTACCAACCTTCCTGACATCACACTAGTTTTAGTAACGTTGCTGATTCTTTCTTCCCAGCAAGTACCAGCCACCTGTTAGGGCAGGGGAGGGAGCACATCCTGAACGGATAGTTCTCAACAGCCTCAATCTGTGAAATCACCTTGTGCCCATCTTGGTTCAATCAAAAGACTGTGATGACAGTCACATACAGCAGGAGCATTATTTTTTTTCCAAACCCTATTTCCTCTCACATTAAAGTCAGTACTTTACAATAACCAGCTGTGGACCAGCTATCAAGGTATTTCATCAGTATTTTTCCACTTCCCCACTTAGCTTCAATAGATGTAGATTTGGATCTCGTTTCCAAATAATGACAGTTTCTGAAAGTCAACTGTTTCTGTTCTTCAAAATGGCTTTTTGTGAATCAAAATATAGAAGATGTAAATCACAGGGGCCCAAAAGACACACAAAACCCATGTAATATATTCCACTCTTGAGTTTAATCATAATTTAAAGTATTTTCTAGCTGTCAGTGAATTCTGTTTTGCAGTTGGAGATGGCAGATACAATTATAACTGCAAGAAGTCTGCCAAAACTGAACAGACAGCACAAGCCCTTCTCTTGCACTGCACAGGCACCCCTCTAGTAACTGCAGTTTACTGACCCCTGTGCATTTTAGCTCATCCAACAGAGACTATTTTGGATGGACTTGATAGTTCTGCTGTCACCAAAGTCATTATCAACAGCCTCCTACTGCATTTCCTTAAGGATGAGCACTCATAAAGATTCTACTGGAAAAAAAAAAACTGCTAACTTTTCTTAATCACAGTTTTCTTTGTCTAACTGTGGCTTGCCTTGAAGTTTTAAAGATTTAATTACATGGAAACTTTGAAAGGAAGTTAATTTACAGTGATTTAGGAAATGGAGATAAAACCTCTGGCCTACACTGAGAGCTTAGATCTGAAATGGTTCATTTTGAATAGCACCAATCACAAAATGAGAAGCTTCATTACCAGCAGAGAGGAAATTGTTTATGCAATTACAGAATGCACTGTGCAAGCTCCTGTGGGTGTCACACAAAGCTCTGGTCACTCACTCACAGGAACAGGTGCAAAGGGGGACGGGCAAGACAAATGGGAGCCAGGGCCACTCTCTAGGAGGCCCCATGCACTTCCCATGGCCTGCCCCGGACACACAGAGCACACAGGGAGATGGGAGCTTGAGGAAGGGAGAGTTCTCCATTTACACTGCCTGTACAACGGGGCCAGTTTAGTACTAGCTGTTAGTACATTGAGAAAAAAGATTTCTACCACAGACACAAGGATTGGAAGTTCTCTGACCAAGGCAAAAGTGATTTTATTACCATGGAGCTTCCCGTGAATTACGGAACCTGAGAGCAGGGAGATGGACTTGATGCTTTTTAAACATCAAAACCCATGCTTGATTAACGTCCCTCTGACTTCATAATATTCAACCTTATCTTCTAGACCATGGCAAGTATTTTCAGACCAAACAGTGCCCGAGATCCAAGCCTCAGAGATGCTAAACTGGGTTTTACAACAGCCCCAGCTGCTATCTCATCTGCAGAACAGTTGCTCTGTGCCTTGGAAGAGCTCTGGCTGGAGACTGTGTGTTTCTCTACTGACAGCTGGATCAATAAAACTGCCTGAAAACACAGCATCTCATCCTTACTGCATGAAGTACGTAAGTTTGTGTTAAGTTAGTTATTTAGTCACTTTCAATAAACTTTTAACTGCTGCTTGGATCTTCTGTGCAAAATGCAAGCAACAAATGAGAAAAAGGAAGTAAAAATGAAGTACACAAAAATAAGCCATTGTTATCACTGTGACATCAGTGATTCGAAGATGTAGTACACTGAGCAAATACAACCACTGACATATCCACATCTCAGACTTTTCCAGTCACTTCCATCAGTGAGACACTAAGGAAGATGGCTGTTAATGAGTCCCGAACAGCAAAACATGAGGACACTCATTTGGGAAGTGCCACCTCCACAGAACGAGACTATTTCTGTTGGAAGGGACTCACAGCCACCATCCAAGTCTGAGTGCCAACCGACTCAGGGCTGACCAGAAGTTACAGCAAGGTGCCCCAGAACTTCAACACGTCTTTGACAAAAGTAGAAAGGGAGATTAAAAGTCAACTGTGGCTTCACCAACTCACAAGAACAGAACAGCTGAAGAACCAAACATGATTCCTAGAACCATCTCTCCTTACGAGAGTGAATGGCACAAAGCAGTTTTCCTTCTGCACCTACCAGCAGGCATATTGTTCCTTTCTTGAAAAAATTTAAAGGAATCAAGGAAAGAAAATTCATGGAAACCCAGCTCTGATTCAATTACAGCAGAAGTAAGTTTCCTCTCTCCTCAGTACATGTTTAATGCAAAAAAGTAAGTAAATACAAACAAATTCACTGCGTAGTATTTCAATTATATGGGGTTCATCTTAAAACAGATCTCTTATTGTTGCTAAACCTTTTCTCCTACTAAACAAGTGCTTGTTACAATTTAAAGTGGATGTGTCAACATTTTAATTGATGAATTTACCATGAAAACTTAGGTGAAGAGATGACTAATTGAAGGAAAAAAGAAAGGGCAAAGTACAAACCTTATACTCACTCCTTTCCAATTTTTTTTAAAGTAATTATTTGCTTTTTCTACAGAATTTCAGCATCATTACAGAACAGCAAACACACTTTCAGTTGCTCATGCATTTGGTTGTGCAGGTTTCAAGAGCCCCACTCTGCTCCATGGACAAAGCTGCCACAGGCCTGCCCAGCCCCAAGGCTACTGACCTCTCACTTGCTGCTCCAGGCTGAGGATCACTGCCACGGCCTGGTGGAGGATCAGCAGCTTCGTCTGCGGCTTCTCACTCTTCAGGTGCAGCTGGCACATGCGGCCGAGCTCCTTGAATGCCTCGTTAATGTCTCGCACACGTAAACGCTCCCGGGCGTTATTTGCCATTCTTCTCTCCTTTTCTCTTTCTATTTTCTGCTCTGGGTTTAAATCCTCATCTTCGTTAGTACTGCTGCAAGAAAGCAAACGTAACAGTATATTGAAATATCACTGGTATTTCAAACAAGTGATCCTGGTGCTGACTCCAAATTTTCAGTTGACAAAATTAAACTTTCTACTTAATCCATTTCATACTGAAGTATATTTGGATAACTAAGAAAGCATCAGGTATCAATGCTGAAGTTTTCAAGGAAATTCTTGTTGCTCCTGCCTTTTCCTGAAAATAAATGTTCTGCCTGAAGAATACCCATGGAATATTGTCTAGAGCAGGTAAACATCTCTAGGAAAAGTTGTGGCAACACACTGCTTTTTGAAGCAGGAGATGTAGCCAAGCCAGTTAAAGAGGTAACTCAAACACCTTTTAAAGTTTTTGCTATTTTCCAATACATCAGCTTATATAAAAACGCATTCAAGGAATTTTCAATTTCATGTGCTTATTTAAAAATTTTATTTTTGTTAAAGACCACACTGGCCAATTTTAGAACTATTTTTTCTTCTACTACTCAGTGTAGAGCTAAACAGTTGTATTTAGAATTCTTGAACTGCCTCAAATGATATCAAGTTGTATAGCCTTAATACAGGTCCGTCCAATTTAGTCTAAAACTGTGCAAAACCTCTGTTCTACTAAAATTAACACAATAAAATACCATTAAACATGTGTTGATACAGACTCTGCTGCCTGTGGTCGCAAAATTCTGATTGTTTACTCTTACCTCAAATTTCAATGCTTGTGTCAGGCCTATCAGGCAGATCCAGAAGCACTTACCCAGTGTCAGCTCCAGTTTTGTGTCTGTGGCTTGGGGGGGGGGGGGGCACAGTGTTTCAAGGGGATATTCAGCCATGGTGTTCACCTCAGCCTCCAGATCAGGAGCTCTCCACCACCACTCACATCTAGAAGTGCAACCCTGGCCCAGGTACAAGGTATCACAAAGTTCTGACATTGTCCCATCCTCTATGCTGGGCAGGGCCTTTTGAATCTTTTGCTGCTTCCATGTACAGGCAGACATTAGGCATGGCACTAGTGTAAGGGAATGCACACTTGTTGGGTGGTTTTCCCAGCAAATTCTCTACCTTGTATTTAAATATATACAGATACTATAAACTTTTTCTCTCTTTCAGCTGCCTATTGGTGTATGCACTGCAGTAACACAAAAGCCTTGCAATAAATTTATCAAATATAAGGACAACATGCTACTGAGCATTAACAAAGCACAGATTCTCCAGGTCATGTCAGCAACACACCTTGTTCTGCCTCTGGATGAGACCTTGATATCCTTCTGGGAGGACTCATCATCTGATTTCATGTCATCTGATGAGGGGGGTTCATGGATATTTTCATCCTTCTCCTTATGTTCAGACTTGATTTCTGTTGGACCTATAGCCACAGACTGGCTCTGTAAGCCACCCGACAGTGCTGCAAGCAACCAGAGAGCAGGGTGAGAGTCACAGCACTGAAACGTTGCACAGAACCTCAAATAGATAATGGCCGTGAGGGGCCAGAGCTGAGCACAAGTCTGGGGAGACAACAGGAAGAACTAACAGAAACATGAAATCCTGGTAACACTGCTGTGCTTGGACATGTGTCATGGGTTATAAAGCAATCACAGCTCACAGAGCAGCTTGATTGGTAACAGCTTAGTCTAAGGAAAACATGGTTTAAGACAAAAGGACATTGAGTGTAGTAAGGAAATTTGCACCTGATGTCTGGGCTGCAAATTTAAGGCCAGAGATGCACTGACATCCAGGCTTGGGTTTAGGCCAAGTGTGCAACACCCCCTAAATGGTACTAGCACACTAATAAAGGAGCTGACTTCTATTTTCTGCAGTTTACTTCTTTAGCTAAAAGTGGAAGGAGCAGTAAACACTGGTGTGGAATGCCCTCTTTCCATTGGCTGGGCTGAACTCTGGTCTCAGCCCACTCCACAGCCCTCCTGGCCGACTGGGAAATGGCTGCAGCTCTGCAAGTGAATCATGGCCCCTGCAGCTGGAGGGATGTGGCTGTAATGCAGCCTTCTCTTGAAACTATACTGGGATAATTCTTAGACAGGGATGCCCTCAAAATTGTTGCAGAAGTCCCTAACAGTGGTGGTGTATAGGATTTGTTATTAATTTTTATTTTTCAACATTATCTATGCCCCTATTCCTTGCACTGATGCCATTTTACCAAGATCTACAGCCTCACTGGCTCTGAACTACTGCAGACCCTGTCCAGCATTTAATCCTGGAAAGTTACCTCTGTAGCTGTCTTGTGTTTTATGATTTAGTTCAGTGCTCTGAGCAGAAACTGTACTGGGAAGAACTGAATGGTTGCTGTTGAGGCTGACACCTTCTTCCCGGTGAGTCCCAACCTAAAGCAAGGCAAAGCAAAGATTTCTATTAAACATGTGATTCAAAGAAATAGTCCAAAAATAGAATTTTAAAACACTGAATGTATTTGCTGGATTAGAGAACAGAGTTAAAATTCTCACTGAGTAAAGGAAAGGTTTGGTTGATAGATGCTGTTACATTAAAACACCTGATTACACCTTACTAGACTGGGCCATGTCTCAAGCAGTGACCAACCCTGTTTGGAATAAAATAATCCAGGTATCTAACCATTCTTACCACCTATTTTGTGATCTGTTCCTTCATAATACATCATGATTAAATTTCTGAGCAGAAAGCATTGAGATGAAGAGTCTTGAAAAATTCTAATTTTGCATAAACTTGAATTAATGATACTTATGTGAGACAGCTATGAGTGTGCATACCTAACATGAAGAGGCAATTTGTTAAAAAACTTCTGCTCAATACAGAATACTGTCATCAACTTCTATTAAAAAATATTTGTTTGAGAAAAAAGAGGCAAAGATACACTGCCTGTATTTAAATAATTTGGAACACAGACCATTTAAAGCTTTTAATTTCTAAAGACACAAAAGTCCTTAAATATTTATAATATAACCAACATAATACAATTAAACAGTTAAAAAATGAACAAAGACAAGAGATTCTACTATTATTTGTATAGTTACAAAAACTGGCTACAGATGAAGCTTTTTATTGGAACAGTAGCAAACATGTCAACTAGAAGATTAAGCCTTTAATTAAATAGGTTTATTGCCTGGAGTTACACATGAGAACCACTGTTTTTCAATAAATCCTTCAATCCTAGTAAACTGCTGAGCTTTGAATCCCTCTTGAGTAATTAATGCAGCTTTTACCTTTCATGTCTTAGTATGGGTTTTACCCAGAGAGAGATAAATACCCTTATGCAAGTTTATCCTTTGTTTAATATACACTTGTTTCTGTAAGCTAATGCACAGGAACAAAAAAAGAAAGGGGGAACCCACCCCCCCAACAACCCACAACTAATATCAGGTCATTCCGGGCTGCTATTTGTATCCATTGTTCTGCAGAAAATCTCCTCTTGTATACTGTGGAATATCTGTTGCTATTTCAAGTATATTTTATCTTCCTCTGCTTGTAATAGGCTTTGTTTGTGAGAAGTTCTACTCTGGATACAGTCAGCCCAGCTCCTGCAAGAGTTATGAACTTGCTGGGAGGAAGGAGGTGGGTCTTTCAGCTTAAGAGACAAAACTCGTTTTACAACTGGAACGTGACGCTCATTCTCACTCTGAACTTTTCAAAAATGAGTCTTTCCCTAATTCTGCCTTGCAGGTTGTGTGTTTTATTTTCTTCTTCTGGTCATGCTTAGTCCTAACACTTGAGGGTGCTTTTATTCAAGCTACAGACTATTAATTGCTTCAGGGCCAGGTTTGTTCCGAAATCTACTTATTAAAAGAGGCAAAAATTTCTTAAAGGTGTGTACAAACATAGCAGCTGCCAGAACCCTGGTAACTTTCAAATCTAGAGTTAATATGAAGGCAATAGATTAGCAAATCAGTTCTGATAAAAGCAGAGAATAGATTAGAAACAAAAACTGAATTCAAGCCCATGTTCCAGTCCCTCTGAAACCAAGACGTATAAATTCAAAGCATACAATTTAGGTTAACAGGATTTACACAGAAATCTTAAGAGCTAAAATGTTACAAAACTGACCATAACACTGATTTTTATCTCTGATCTATGATATACTAGAAAATCCAAACTGGCAAACAAAAAAACCCCAACAAAATTACTTGCTGAAAGTCACTGCATCCCATGCGGAGGCCAACAGCTCTGTTTGCTACATTACAACTGATCGGTGTCTACTTCAAGCTACCAAAGCTTCAAGTATCTTAAAACACTGAGTTAGTTTCGAAAATTTAGTTTGCTCTCCTTTCACTGCACTGCATAGATAAAGGGCTCCCTCTCCCCATCTGCATTTCAATGCAGCACAACCTCGGGCTTCCTTTAAGTCTTCTGAAAGGCGGCCGGGGCCATCAGCTCCGCGGCGCTCGGAACAAACGAGCTCTCGACATGTTTTATCGCTATTATTTATAAGCGGTTCCCAGTCAGGCGCTTTCCTAGCGCCAAGGGCCAGCTCCAGGGGCAGCGAGCTGCGGGCGGCTCCCGCAGTGCCCCGATGCGGGCGCCGGGATCGCGGCGCTGCCGCCGCTCCCGAGCACTCCCCATTTCCATACAGCTGCCCGGGCCGGCAGCGAGGGCTGTGCCGCGGCCCCGGCCCCTGGAACGCCGGCCTTCGTGACTCGCGGCAGTTCATCGCGAAAGCAAACAAACTCGGAGTTAATTCATTCTCTCCGGCGCTAATCCCCCCTTGTTTCCATGGTCCCTCCTCCCAAGCAAAGCCCGAAGCTCCCCAGGCACACAAAATGGGAGACAAACAGAAGGCCGGGCTCCGCCACACCGCAGCCAGGCAGAGCGCGCAGGGCGCGGGGAGAACACCGCGGTGGGGAACAGCCGGCGCAGACACCGCGCTCGGGATCTGCTCTGAGGGGCAACCAGCGCGGACACCGCGCTCGGTACCAACGCGTTCACACCACTGCCTTTTGCCTGCTTCCTCCACACAGGTCTGGCATCCACTGCAAACACAAAAAACTTACCACTCAGTAACCCCAGCCTAAGAAAAACAGTAACCCTGTTACAAGACTGTACATTGGTGTAATTTACCAGGTGAACTGTATTAATTTTTATGCATTTCAAGAAAGACTTGTACATAGGACAATCTGCAGCCCCACTGACACTTGCAAATTAAAAAAAAAAAACCAAACCTAACCCGAGTGCAGAACATCTTTCAGTTGATTTAAGTGGTAACATTTGGGATCTGAAACCAGAAAACCAGTTAAGTATTTCAGGCAACTAAATAAAAACTAGACAAATCATGGACAGTGAGGACACACAACTGCATGTAGGAGAACCGAGAGTGACACGTGGGGAAAGGACATCTCTGTCCTGTTAATATTGGTTCTGCATCTCACACTTTAGTTAGATTATTCATTTTGAGCACTTAGCAATGAAAGCTTCTGAGAACTGGAAAATAAAAATACCACTCTTGGTCTGAGTCTATGAATCTTTCAAGCCCTACTAGCCGGTCAATTTGGCTATGGTCATTAACACCATTTTAGCCAAGGTGTACATAATTAAGACAATGAAAAGGGCTTTGTAATCAAGATTTTTACACTTTAGACAGCTCACAGTTGTTCAGTGGGAGCATAATCTGCAGGGAAATACCAGCTCTGGAAGGGTTTGAGCAAGAGCAGAAGGTGGTGTTGGCAAAGCTGCTTAACTGTCCTTTCGTGCTTCTACACTGGAGCAGGCACAGGGCACAAAGAGGGAGATCACCAATTTTCTCAGATTCCTGTTATACCTGAAAAAACCCTCTGACTTAAGGATTGAGTTTCAACCTTAACTGAGTTTCCAGGCCTTTTATTTATTTATTTTTAATCAGTTCAGGCTGTTCTTTTTCCATTGTACAATGACAAATAAAAAGCAGCTTGAATAAGAACAAAAAGTATTACTTCTTAACTTTTCAATAATACATGAAATAAAATACAAATCAACTTCAAAGGCCAGTTAGCAAATATTTGATGAGTTTGAGATATTAAAATCTATCTGAATAAGTCTAATGGCCAGCCCAGCTAAAAAGAAAACAAGACCATTCAGAGCAAGCAGGAAATGAAGTCAACTAGAGTTGTAAAATAAATCTGGCTCAAAAATTAAGCAAATGTTAAATAAAACCATGCCTGGTTACACTAATTACATAAAAAGGAGTTAAATTACTCATTTCCTAGCTCCTTCTGCCAAGATCATCATCTTCAAGGGAAATTAAATTTTTTTTCCCTTTTTTTTTAAAGAGCAAAAATGTTTTGTATAAAGATCCCACCCTCCTTCAACAAGGAAGTTTCATTCAGTGCTGAATTCCAATGAACATTTCTTGACCCTATGTCAAACAAAACATCAAAAATAGGTAATCACCCTTATCAATGTTGACATTTCTCACTATGTTAGCCCAATACTCATTATTTTCTTAAAATTTACTGGATGTCATCTCAAGTGAAGTAGTATTTAAATCCAGAATGAAGGCTGGATCTTCATTCAGTTCAGGCTGCGTGTCAAATTCTCTGCTCTCCTACTTACTACTTAAAAAGAATGCCAACCTAATAGTAAATAAGAGTTTGAAATTAATTGGTTATTGAAGAAGAATTACCCC
The DNA here is from genome assembly GCF_017639235.1 of Corvus kubaryi. NCBI lineage: Eukaryota > Metazoa > Chordata > Aves > Passeriformes > Corvidae > Corvus > Corvus kubaryi. The sequence continues at coordinate 13,512,117 of NW_024581133.1, read as the reverse complement.
TTATACTTGGGGGGGGGGACGGACACTACTGCAGTGCAGTCATCACTAATAAAGCACTCAGTCTGCACCACAGCCAGATGTGCCGACCTCTGCTCTGTACCTATTTCAGGACTCCATCCTAAGTCACACTGAGTTTCTGCAATTGCAAATGATGTCAAAGGGCGCTCTTTGGGGACTAGGCAAGGCCACAACAGGATGCCTTCTGTTGGAGCCAATTATTCTGATGTAATAAAATTAAGGTTAATCCAAGAAATTCTTTAGCTGACTCACTTTTCAAGGCAAAACTGATCTGCAAGCTTGTTTCACCCAGTGAGGATGAAATGTACAGGCAAATATTTTTTTTAGTTGTCTTAATCTAAGTTTATTTCTAACAGACAACAAGCATTTGTCAGTCAAATAATTAGATGATAAATTAGGTCTGTATAACATTTAAGTTACACAACTACATTAAACTAGAGAAGATCAAGGAACTTCTTTCTGTCCATTTTGGAGAGTCATCTTCCACTGTCCCCTATTTTAATAAAAAACTGAGTTGATAAAATATTTATCATAGCCTATTTAAAAGAGAAACGGAGATTTTTATGTACATTTTGGCACTACCTGTATTTATTTGACTGTGTCTGGCTTAGCGGTATCAGAAGGTTCCTCAAGTCAGAGAACAAATTCATCACTGTAGTTTCAGCCACTTGCTTCATGCCACATCAAGACCAGAGGAAAAAAAAGTTTTCTTTTGTATGACTAAATTTCAGTCTACCCCAGAACATGGTAGAACTTTACCACATTCTTTAAATATTAAATCTCAGTAGATACTATGAAAAAATGCAAAAGTACACATGCATCATTTATTTCATTACAAAAAGTAACTGTGAACTTGTATAGAAAGCTGAAGTTGGATGTGCATTTGGAAAGTACCCCCTCCACAAAGCCCCCAAACACACGCAGCTTATAGAAAGCAACCAGTTCTTTTTAATGTTTACTGCAGTGGTCCTGAAATTAATATAAATGGATGTGTGACGTGCGAATGGGAGAGCCTGGAACTAATTCTGTTTTATAGAATACAAACCCTTCAGCAATTGGGGTACCTAATTATTTTGATGATAGGTGAAATTTTGCCTTGATCACACAGTACCCAGCTGTGAATCTGTTTTATAACAGAAAATTTCACAGCATGTAACAGGTCTTTAAAATTACCCTGTAAACATGCAAACACATGGCACCACTAAACCAACCATGTTTTTAAAAGCTCTTTTTCCTTTAAGCATTTTTGAGAAGGGAGGAACGAAAAGAAAGAAAAAGGGAAGTGAGCAATGCTACAAATAGATTAGTTTACTGTGTAATGCTTTTAGCATATTTCTGATCTATAAAAAGCTCGACTACATTTCTTCAGAAACAGTTCACATTTTTAAAGAAACTAAAAGAGATGGTTTGAATTATTTCACCCTTCTTGGGGATTAATCTGAAAGTTGTTTCCTTTTCATTGTTACTTACACTACAGCTGTGCTCAAACTCTTTTCTTTTAGAAAAAAAGTTTAAATTTTGAGCCTGCGCACACTACGGTTCCACATTCCAACAGCTTCCTCCCAGTCCTCTGCCAGCATCTGCTATTGAAGACTAGTTCCAATTTACAATAAACAGCTTTTCCAGACCAGAACACTTGAAATTCAGTCCTTCTTGACTGCTTTTCCCATTCAATCTCCCTATTCACCATTTCAAGGAGAAAACGGTTCTGCCAATTATTACACATCTGGAAAAAATGCATGTATAAGCTGAAACGCTCTCAGCAGAAAGTTTCAGCTTTCTGCATATGGTCACAGCAGGATTTTATGGGCCACTGACCAGGCCAAAGTCTAAGTTTTCCCATCTTTTTCCTCCCCCCCATTTCTGCCCACCCCCACTCCAACATTCTAATTGGAAACCCATAGCAGGTGCAAGCTGTCTGCCATCTTTTCCTCCACAAGAATCTCAAGTGGTTTCTTCCTGATAAATATTAGTCTTACAGCCCAGTTCTACCTCAGTAGGCTCTTCAATAGTTTCAATGCATCAGCTGCAATTGCTCTGCATAAACATACTCATGTTCTATAACATCATTACCATGGATGCTTGTCTGTTGGCTGTTACAAGGCTGGATGCTCCGTAGTTCGAGTTCAGGCTTCCAATTGGCCCATTGTGGGATGGTCCCAATAAACTATGGATATCTCCATGGCCACCTGACAGGCTTGTGGAAGGCCCCACAGCGTGGTTCCGTAGGACATGGATGGCATCATCAAGTCTGTCCAAGCGATCCTCCATCCGGGACTGCTGTGGGGATGCAAGAGGGACAGGAACACTCATTACTGAATAAATCCCCAGGCTCCTCACACCACAACAGAGTCTATCTCGGAGGTATTAAAGACAGAAGATGAAATGTGGTATCAAAATAGTATCAAAAGACTTTGAGAGCACCTACCAGCACTACAAACAAACAGGAAAAGGAAAATATTATCTGGAGATTCTGTTCAAGATAGCATTCATTCCACAAAAAGGTGGCAGCTTTGAAAGTGAAGCTTATTATAAGGTTAATGTTACTCAGCTGCTATTATACGGCATGAAAAGAAAAAAGGAATTGCTACAAAATAAGCTAATGCAGGACAAGAAAGAATGATCATAAAATCAGCCTCACCATGCTGGAAACAATTAAGAGAGGCAGTGGTTTTTTGAGAATCTGTATTACAAAAAAAACTGGACAAAACTTTAAGTTACCATTTTTTTAAATGGACCTTCAAACAGATTATTCAGGTATTTCAGAAACAAAAGCAAGCTATTTGGGTTACTGTCGAAGTCTGTCTTAAAATTACTTTCTTTTAATTACTTTCTCTTATTAAAAGGAATACCAGAAAAAACCCAAAGCAAAACCAATTCTGACATTGCAGCTCTAGAAACTGAAATAGCAGGATGTTGGAGTCAAAAGATGGGTCATACACTACACTAATTTAAGTTTTTAATGGGGAATCCGAAGGAAGCGTTAATTGAAACACAAAAAGGCACCATCTAAAGTGAAATAGTACCTCACAGACATCCTTTAAGAAGGACATTGCATCTTGCAAATGCTCGTGAAGTTGCTGTTCAACTCGATTTTTCTGGCAAAGTCAAGACAGAACAGGAAGCAAAGCACAGGTTAAGATTAATTCAAAAAAGAGGTGAGGAAATAGCTGATGTGCATGTCAGCAATACATTGTTAGTCAAGTTAATGCAACAGAGATCTGATAATATTAAGATAAGAAAAGGCTAATATTTAACACTGCAGTTATGTTAGGATTCTAAGATGTATGTAACAATTATATTTAATTGCAAAAATATTGAAGGAAAGAAACCTGATTTAACTTATAACTTATTCTTGTTAGACAGAAAAAAATAGAAATTACATCTGTGGAAACTAGAAATATTAAGCAAGTAATCAAAACCTTCCCTCAAATTTTCCCTGTTTCCTTCCCAATATTGTATCGGAAATGTAAGAAGGAAGTCAGTAACTTAAATCCTCTGCTGAATCCTCAAAAGAAGAAGATTTACAATGCTGTAGACTACTGCCTGTGTGTTTTTCAGCAAAATGTTTAATTAATAAATGAACATTCCCCACAACAAATAATAATTACAAATAAAATATATTAATACTTTAATAACAGTGTAATGCAAACAAGCCCTAGAGACCGCCATTTGAGGGAGAGAGGGGGAAGGACAAGTAAATGCGGAGGCATGAAGTCTTTATCTTTCTCCAGGCTGAACTTTAGATAAGAATTAGCTATGGATTTGTGAAAAGGTACCAGAATCTCATAACAGCGCTTTAGCACCAGCTGTCCTCAGCACAGAAGCCTGATGCCCAAGGAACAGATGGTGAAAGACACACCCTGCACGTCTTATATTGTTCAACTGAACAGGCCATTTGTTAGCAAAGAATTCATTTGTAATGCTATCCTACTGTTTCCTTTAATGATATGCAGGATTTATACAAAACCAAGCCTCCAACTCCTAAGTAAAAAGTACTATGTTGCTTTCAACAATTCTTACCAAGGAGTGTAGAGAGTTTTCATAGCTGGGAGATGAGGGGGCTTGTCCTCCACTCCTCGACCACTGACTGGCACCTGTCAAAATTGTCTAGGTTAGTGCACAGATTTACACAGCAGAAGTGGGAAGCAGAGACTGTATTTCTCAACATAATTAAACCAAACATATTCTGCATAAAGGTAAGCTAACATATGGGTATACAAAGGAGGACAAATTCCTTCATTCTGCCTTATTGAGGGGTAATTTTCATATCCTGGCATCTGTAGGGTTAGATCATTGTCAGTGACAAAAGCGGTGACACCTTCAAAGTACTTCAACATTAAAAAAGTGCACTAAATACACACACACCCCGTATTTGAAATACCTGCTTCTGCCTGTGTCACCATAAAAGACCTGCTGAATTCTTCTTCAGATTCTGTCCCATATATGTAGGTATATAAAGATAGTATTAAAATGCACAACAAAAATATTTAAAGAAATCAAACAGACACCAAGTTAAGGATAACTGGAGAACCATTTTTACACCACCTCTCTACTAAACAAGAAAACTTAAAACTGGATCTAAAAGCTTTATCTTGTCTAGTTGTACACCACACCATTTTAGATTACAATGCATTCCAACTTTAGAAGAGTAAAATACACCTAAGTCATTCCCATTTGGTATTTCAGGTATACTTAAGATAAATCAGCAGCTGAAGAATCATTGATTGTGCAAAAAATGGACAATTAAATTCATATTACCTATACACTGCAAATTCAAATACATAGCCATTCTAATCTGACATAAATATACCTAATCATCATGTAAATTTTAAAAATAATTAGATGTGAAATGCAGTAACTAATAAAGCAGTACTTTTAACACAAAGCCTGAAGTAGTACAACACGTATTTTTCTCACAAACTAATAATGCATCTTTTATAAAGATACTACATGAAATTCTATGGCCATTAGAGACAGCTTCCTTTCAGCCATACAAATGTAATAATAAAGCAATTACATTAATAAATTATGGACATACAATCCAAAGCAGCTCATTAAAGGAAGAGCCTGTGGGCTTGTTCTTTCAATAACAGCCAGAGCTGTACATCTGGAAAACTGGGAAAAGGTTTAATAACATTACAGTTCCTTTGTTCGGAGAGCTGCAAGTAGTTACCTTTTAAAGACAAGGTTGTATTTAGCAAAAAGAGTACAGCCTGCACAGCTATTAAAATACCTAAATATTTCCTTTCTAATTAAAAAAAAAAATCTCCTATTTCATAGAAGTCCAGAGCTGCCATAATTGTGCTGGAATTCTCTTTTAAAATACAAAGAATTCAGTGAGTAAGTTTATAATTACTGATTTTCACTTCACACAGCTACTCTGAGTCTGGACCCGCAGCCTCCGTCTGCATTACTGTCACTCCCCAATTTGAGAATAATGCTTGGAGTCCCACTTACTTTTGCACAGCCATTAAAGAAACAACTATAGAGTATTTTGGTTCAGCATAATGTTCAAATTTTTCCTTGGTCAGGACTCATTTTTAAAGACAAGACTGTGATCAGGAGCACTCCTGCTCTCAGAACTCAGAGTACCGCTCCCTACAGCACAGCAGCAGCTCAGTATGAAGCAGGAAGGTGGCCATATGAGCAGCAAACAGACTGAAATCCTGTGCACCTCTTCTGACATGCTTGTTGGAGGGTTTAACTGAAGAAGGTACTATTTCTATAACGTAAGCCCAGAACAAAACTCTGAGTGGGACATCTCACAAAGGAGACAAAAAGCAAAGAGGGGAGGGAATAACCAACTCCTCCTGTCCAATGCCCAACCCAACTGCAACCTGCAGCTTTCAGTCACACCTCATCACCGCCGGGGCTCTTCCCAAGCGGTGGCACTCTGCCTCCATGGCTGCAGGTTGCCAGATGGCACCGATTTCCTGCTTGCCTCATTCCACTCCCCCTCCTAGAAGTTTGTGCATGAAATCCACCAATTAAGTTAAAAAGCATCCTGGCACCACAAGCCCTGCAATTAACAACTGCAGCTTTTAATGCAGCACCAACACAACAGCATTAAAAAACAAATAAGCCAGGCAAGTGTTAGGATTTACAGGGGTCACCGACAGCAATCACTGCAGTATTGTTCTTACCCCAAGTCTCCCCAACACTAATCCTCTGGCTCCCCTTTCAAACACACACTCAGAGCTGCAGAGGGCTGGCTTTGCATCCTCAGAACCCACCGAACCTCCTGAATGCCTCTGATCCTGGCAGAAGGATTCTTAAAATACCGAGGCTCCCACCATTCAGATCCCCATATAAACCTCACATGCATGTACACAATCATCAAAACTATGCAAGACACTCAGTTCTGGGCATGTTTATGCAAAATTAGAAATTAAATGAGGGCAGGGAAGGCGAGACACACACTATTGTCTCATAATACTTGGGGGTTTTCATCAAGTTGTTCTCTAAGCTTTTACTTAACTGAATTAAAAAACGTCATTAATCCTCATTCAGCAACGTAAGAGCCAAAGAATCAGTCATGAGCTTATGAACCCCAAGGTCACGCTGGTATCTGTCAGTGCTTTCCCTGGCAGACAGAGGACTCCTACCATAACTTACAATTAAAGGATAGGCAAATTATGACTTAAGCAATCTGTAATACTACAAATGCTAACTAAACAAATACCTAATTGCAAAAGGGGAAAATGACAATGAAGGCTAAAATGCTCCAAAATATATTATTTTAGTACACATAAAACATTTGTTTTATCTGCAATAACTTTTTGGGTCAAGACAGAAAATGGCTACCAGGAGTATAAATAGCAGTAAATGCAGTAGTAATTACTTCACATTGTGCTTCACCGTGTTCTTAGTGACTCATCCGGGAATAAAGATAAAAGTCCAGATTCATAAATGAAGGTAATTAACTACCGGAGCAATTTACCAAAGGCTTGATAAATTCAGTATCACTGAAATTAAAGGGGGTGGGAGGGTATAAACGTGAAGCAGATGCTAAGTTTGAACCTGAAAAGGATTTCAGTATTATTTGCTTATGTCTACTACTGTCTTAGCCATCAGAATCCAGAATAAGGAACACAAATTAAAGTGCAAATTTTGGAGAGTTTTACCTGTCATACAGGTCGCAACAGGCAAAAGCAACAACATCAAATGGAAAACGCAAATTTTAGTGACCTCAAATTTGTATTCTAAACCTAGAAATTAGCTAGTGCTTTCATGCTTACAAAACGAGGTGTAGTGTCTAATTAGGCAACTCTTGAAAAAAAACCTCTTTGGGATCTGTAAAATTTGAAATACTTTGAAATGTCAGAACTTCTTTCTTCCAGCCACAAAATATTTTCAATACTTGCTTTGATGTAAAAAAGAAAATAATAGTAATTTTCTGATCTGCCTTTTCAGTAGAAGAGAATACACAGAATATTTTTTGTCAACTGTAATCACTAAATCAAAAATCCCATTAATCCCATCATTACTCAATTCAATGTGGATTATTCAGTAATAGAAATGCCCAAAGCAGCTGCTCAGGTAAGCCATGTCAGATATTCATTAATCCATTACATCCACAGAAAACCAGAGCAGTGTCCATTAAAGTGAAGGAGTGAAGCATGAATGATGGAGGTTTTGAGTGACATTGCATACAGAGATACGCATATTCACATAGACATGATTATGACTGCATTTTGCATGCAATACCTTTACTAACTTATTCATCTGGATTACAAAAGTGTTCAGCTAGGCTTGTTCTGTACCCTTTTCACCTTAAAGTAATTTTATTATTTTACAAAAAGCAAAATACTCTTGCAAAAAAGTGACCAATGGCCAGGAGCCTGCAGGGATATATTAAACAACACAGAATAGGGAAACAGACTGTTGTATAAATGTTAAATAATTTAACAAATTGCACTACAGGAAAGAACAGGGTTAAAGTTACATCATCTTACTTGTAATTCTAGTTCTTTGTTAAACAACAAATTTAAGTCAATGGAGCTTTCACAGCCCTCTCTATACGGAGAACAGCTGTTCAACTTTTACTAGACAGCTGAGGCCACAGTGTCTGTGAAAGCTGCACTACCACAAATAGCTGTAGGCAGCTGCCCACAGTTCATCTCCACACTGGAATGCTTCTTCCCACATTCACACAAAGCACAGGTGACAGAGGTGGCTGCAATACAGAGCATTTATTTTAAAAAATGCCAGAAATTCTTCTCCCATAGAATGAAAACATTCATTGAAGACATGAATGAAAAAAATTGGATAGTCTCATAGCCTACTATATTTTCTTTAAAAGGAAGACACATCTGCCATGTTTGTCACTGAAAGCTGCCGCAGAGCTTTAACATATAGCTTTAAAAAACCCCAAACCAAATCAAATCACTCTTCCTGCTCTCAGTGTAAATCTGTACAGATATCTTTATAGCTCTGATAATATATGGTCAGTTAATGCTTCCAAACATTATTTTAATCAGCCGATTTTCAAAGCCAGTTGCCCGGACTCAAGTGAACGCCCCTAACAAAATGTCTAAGAATCTGGATTTATAAATCTTTGTTTTGTACAATGGAAAAATAACCAAAATGCACAAGCAGTTATGCAAGAAAGTTAACGCTGATTTCACTGTGATTCCAAACAGGACGTTTTCAAAACAACAAAGTTACTGATAAATGGCCGGTCTGTACCTGTAAGAGGCGATGGTGATCCAACTGGTGTTGATGGATTCGATGGAAAACTACTGCTGGTATGATCAGGAGAATAAATCTGACAACAGACGAAGAGATTATATATCAATATATGTTATAATACACAGGGAAAAAAGCTATTAGGATTCTTTTTCATGTTTTAATTTTCACTCTTGATTCTGGATTGATAAAAAACACAATTTGATCCTCCAATCACAGCTCTGCTTTATTCCACTCAAGGCTCTAAAAATGTCCAAAGAACTTTCATTTTCAAGCAGCTGTCCAAATAAGCACAACCTGTATTTCATAGTGACACAAATATAACTGGCCTTCCTTCTCATTTAAGAGCAGCATGAATTACAGCCTTTCTGCTGTCACTGCAGGGGAACGATACACGTAAGAGTTCACAGTACACAGTTAATTATATCAAACAAAACTTCAGGAAAATGCCAATGAATAATGACTTTCCAAACTTTACGAGAGATTTTAGCAGTCAACACATGTTATCTTCTAAAAATTAATCCTTCACAAAATACCAAGAAAGCATTCAGGCTCTCTTATTATTGGTACCTACCAAGCAAAAAACACGTGAAATTTTGTTCCTCTTGCAATGTATTGCAGCACTTAACATGTTTCTCTTATTTCAGTATCAACTGGCCTCTTGAGATACTAAACTTCAACTTACAACAATTCTTTCCTTGCTATTAATGAAATTATAAAAACTATTGATAAAAAGAGAAGACATAATGCTTAAAGCTTTAATTAAAAATTAAAATCTCAAGACACTGGGAAAATTCATTTTATAAAGGGAATTGAATAGATTTAGAGGCTGACTATGGACTTCAGAACATATTTTTATAGGTCATCAGTTCAAACCTGTTTTACTTGAGCAGAGACCAGGATTTGTTAGTCATCAGATGGCAGTTAAAAAAATCTTCACTGGCAGTGTGGTTGATGTCTCTTCACACAGACAATTCGACATTTCAGCATTTAGCCGTCAATAACTTCATTAAGTTGCATATTGTATTTTCTGAACCAACAAAACCAGGACCCAATAGACCACATGCTCCTTCCTGGTCTATCATACTTTTCCATTAGAAAAGACCATCAGTTCCCTAATGGAAATGCTTCCTCCTTTTCATACATGCTAGAAAGAAAATATATTTAGAACAAACTACCTCATACTACCGGAGGAAATTCATGCATTGTACATCAGCATAAAAATAAATCTTGGGTGTCAGTGTAAGAACTGTAGAGAGTTTCAGAGGGATAACATACAGAAAATTAAAATAAAGTCAGAGCCACAAAGTTTTCTTTGAAACTGCTTGTTTTCCACAGGTCTACCTGCCAACTTTATTTTGCTGTATTTTATAAAAGGGAAAATCTACAGTACAGCAAAGCCCCCACTAAAACACGAGGTCACAATTCATTCTGCACGAAGTCCCTGGCTGCTGCGCTGTTAAATGACCAATGATGAACAACCCTGACACCTTCTGCCAGGCTTAAACGGTAACATGACTCATTTTACTGCAACAAATGAGACTCCTCCTCCTATCAGTCATGGTCCATTCCAATCAGTGGGGTGCCAATATGCCAGGGTCTAATGAAAAGGCTCTTAGACAAAAGCTGCACAATTGAGAGCCTGCAGAGCCAAACCTCGGAGCTGTTAGTCCAATTTTTTAAACACTACAGTGTACATTTCAGTTAGGCTTTGTTATGTTAATGTTATTGAGTCTAAAGCAACAAAGAAACTTAATTCATGAATTACTTTTAGAAGTCAACTTCCCTACATTTTCTTTTCTTTTGTGAAGGGACCAGTGGCTATTTAACTACCGAGACAGTACAAAGGCCTTTACCCTAGTGCTGAGGTAGGAATCAAAACATAAGTTATCACAAAGAGGTCTGATATAATCAACAAAGTTAAACAGTCCTCCTGTTTGATCTCCTCTAAATTAAAGACCAAGTGTTTTGATTTGGCATTAGGCAATGAAATAAACCAGATGTTTCTCCTGCCATATAACCCTCCATGGGCACAATCTTAAAGGGTTATTGTTTGGCAAATGTTCAGGGAAACACATTAGAAATGGCACGAATACCCAGATTTTCTTTTCTTTCTATCTATACTAGTTCATTATCCAAACTAATGCATAATCCACAGGGCTTTGGGAACTTTGTGTAAATACTTTCATGTACAATTCTCTTTCTTGCCTACCCTGAGATTAAGACCACAATTATCCAGGCTTAAACCTAAAATAAAAGAACCTTTGCAAATGTATTATCTGGCCTTACATGTTTAATCACATACTACTCTGTATGGTCTTTAATACCTAAACTGAAGAACAAATGTCGTATCCTCTGATGTTTCGCAGATGAAAGGCCTATTGTGAGACATACATCAACAGAATTTTAGAACTAGAAATTCCTCTCAACAGTTGCAGCGGCAGCATTTAAAAACCAAACAGAAAGGAATATAGTGTCATCTTAGGGGGGAAAAAAACCAGGCACGACAATCGCAGTATTTAAATGTAACTTCGTTCAAACAGAAAAATATTCTTGATTTCCTAGCTGTCAAAATTCATGTGTGTCAGCTTCACCTGCAGGAGAGCCCACCTCCCTCCTCGCCCAGCCATGAGCCGTGCTCTCGCTGAGCGCAAGGAGTGTGCTGGGTGCGCGTGGTGCGGGGTGCGGGGGAAGCAGATGGATGAGGCGAGGGATTTGAAGTGTGCAGACTATGGCATGCACTGATAGAGCAGATGGAATGCATCACCATCAGCTATGACAGAAATGATTTATGGAATGACCTGGCTGCTCCTGCCAAGCAACAACACAGGATGACAGAAACAAGTTTCTATGACAACCAGAGCCCACCCACCAGTTAGATTAAACATTTCTGCCCTGACTTCCACTCGCAATATATTTAGTTTTTCCCCAAAACATCAGCCTGGCTTTCTCAGCTAGTGACTTGGACAAAAATACCTGAAAGGATGAGAAAATCATTTAGAGAAGGAGAGCAGTGGAAAATGTCACAAAGTCCCACAGGTCTAACTGGCCAGCGTGTCAGACTTAACAATGAAATTTTGTTCCGGCTGCAGAACAGCAGACACCCAAATACATCTGCAGAGCAATGAACAGCCTGGAGTATGTGAGCATCGCTATTTCTAGGAGGCAAAATGATCCCAAGTTCTTTTCTGACAGGTCTCAAACAGACCAAAAGAGAGCATTAACTGCCCTCTGGACTCCTGAATTTTTATCTACTTGCTGAATCCCTAAAAGCAACAGGGATATTTTTCTCCTCAAAGCCAGTAGGTCAGAGTTCTCCTCCCCAATATGGACATTACAGACATTATCAGATCTGGTAATCTTTTAACATAGGACTCTCTGAGGGATGCAAGGGTAACGGGATCTGCATGAATATGCACATTTCCATTCTCTAGTATGAGGTGAGGGATGCAGAACCCAACACAGGGATGGTCATTTAGGGCTTCAAAGTTTGCTCCACACAAGAAATACTAAGTGCTTCCCCAGCCACCATTCCCAACTCTGAAATTTCTGCTGCAGTGTATCAATTACTCTTTTATAAAAAGTACATCTGATAGTACCAATAAAAAAATAATTACTGTATGCATGCACATGGAAACAGAGCTTACAGCAGATTGAAGATACTTGCCATGTTTTACATCATTCCAACAGGAGTTAAAAGTTTAAATGTATGTGTATACAACATTCTAAAGGCTGTTCCATAAATTATAGCTATACAACACAGCATTCAAAACCTCTCAGTTTTATAAGGCCACTGAGAAGGCAGGATCTGCTCTAAGACTAATGTTAAAAATATTTGACTTTACCTAAAACACTACAGAAAAAAAAAATCAAACCTTTAACTTTTTATGATTATCTTTTACTTTGTCTAACCAGCTTTTTAAACCAGACCTGCCTTAAATCTTTTGATCACCTGAAGAAAAAGGAAGTCAGAATGAGTCTTCTCCAAATAAAAGTATTTTTCACTTGCATTTAAAAAGACACTTTTGTAGTATAGGAAATTGCATCATAGTTCATTGTTTTGACTTCATATGTGAAAATTCCTGATTTGATATTATAAAATGAATGACACATAACAGATTAAAATACGTGTTTCAGATCTGAATATTCTAACTGCTACTTACAGATGCCAATGCCTTTCCAAGTGCATCACCTGTCTGTGAGCTTCCAGCACCATTTCCTCTGTTTCCTGTAATGTGGAAAGTAAACCCAACGCTTATTTTTAAAGCTGAAATTTTATTTACTTTTATTATTTTATTCATCTCACAGAGTTGAGCAACCACTTTTTAAATGGATTTTCTGAGGAAGTCAGTGTCAATAGAATCAGTTCTCATTAGACCTAAAAATTTAATTAAAACAATTAGATTTACATTTAGATGCTCTCCTCTTAAAAGGCAAACACAGTATCACTGTGATAACTTAAGGACCAACAAGTGAAAGCAGCTAGAAGACAAAACTATTTTCTAGGATCATAGTCTAACTTTAATGAAATGTGAAGAGAAAAATCATAATCAGAAAATTACATTATTGCAGCTTATTTCTAAACTGCTAACCACAAAGTGCTGCATGTTTAATTAATTCTTAAAGCCAAATTCACAGAATAGTTCCTTAGGTGTCTCCTCGCTCCCCCTGCTCTAATTCCCTGTGCTGTACTCTCATCTTGAGTTTAAAAAGTCCCTGAGAAGCTCTGATGCACCAAGCTGTCACCCCTGCTCTCAGCTGCATGTCAGTAGCTTTGCGTGCCCTTTTGCTCCACACACCATTAAGCCAAGAGGAAGTCTGAAGCCCTGCCAACTGGAAACACAGAGAGCAACCGAATCCCCTGAAATATCTGCTTTGCTGTAGGAGACAGACCCTTTAAAAGCAAATCTTCTTTCTCCAATTATTAACCTCTAAAGCCAAAAAACATATTGAATGTGAATGTAAGCCATTCACACCAGAAATCCAAATAATGCAACACACACCGTTTCCAAGTTTGTGACAAACTTGGATTTTCCAGCCTGAACTTACCATGCAAATTCTGGGTTCTATTTAAACATCTTGGTGTAAAACATGCTCCCAAACCAAAGCTAACATACTCACCCTAACTCAATTCCACTTCCTTAAAATGAAGCTAAGTGCAAATCCTATTGAACCAACAAGGGGCATCTACAAGCATTTAATTTCTACAGCTGTATCTTAAGACGAGCAAATATGTGCAAGGAACAGATGATCACCCTGTATTTCTTGCTTCCTAGGTGAGCACAGAGGAGACTGAACCAGCCACCATCCTGGCTACTCTGTAATCTCTGAAACAGTTAAGATAGGAATTTACGATGCACTTTATCAACCTCCCCAAAGAAACAGCCTTCCTGCCTTTCTCTGGAGCAGTGCTTTGGTGACACAACAGCTCTGAAAACTTCAGCACCAGAACTACCTATATGGACATGTGCATATACTGAACTACAGAAGGACAGCTGCCATTAAGTCAGATGGATCCAGCCCCTGAGCATCAGCTTGACTGTGAAAGCAAATAAACCAGTAAGTCTTAAGCTGACTGAAAACCAATATGCCTCATCTTAGCCAAACTGGGGACAGAAATACCACAGTGGTGAATTTTTCCTGATCTACAAGCATGCCGTAAATTAATCTTACTAATTTTGTGCGTCATGCAGCTCTAAATTCCATTTTCTTGTAAAATGAAAAAAAAAAGCAGGAAGAACTTTTTACCCAGAATATTATCTGATCCATTGACAGGCGGAGTGTGTGAGGCAGCTACATAAGGTGAACTGCTGGTACTGCCACGATGGAAGCTGGACATTGGAGGAAGACTGGCATTTATATCTGAAGGTGAGACTGAATGCGGGGGATAGCTCTGGAGAGAAGAGAAGCAGACACAAGACATTTAAGTAGTTCTTAAATAAATGTTGATATTTTAAGATATCAAATATATAATACCCAGCTCTTTATTACAGAATAAAGGGACTCATCCATCCTCTGACAGACCACTACACAGCCACAGATTTTTATTTATACAACAGACATAACTAAAAGGACATAAATCTAATACATAAAGTTTGTGATTTCTAACAACTGGGTTTTTAACTGACATACATGAGCAACAAATGAGAAGTTAATTCTCCTAAGTTAGATCTCCATACATGACTATAAACAGATCAATGTGTGCTGAGTCTTACCAAACGGTCATGTGTGTGCAGGCTGCCGTAACTGCTGGACTGGGACATGTGGGAAGACGAGCCTCCAAGCATCCCACCATAGCCAGGCTGGCTCATGCCATTGGATGAACTCCAGAGGTCAGAAGAATTGTGGGTCCCATCTTTTTTTTTAGTATTTTTTCAATAGAGAAGAAAACAAGAAAAATACATTTAAAGAAGAATACTGATTTCTCTGTTCCTTTACAAGATTATTTTAAACAAATACAGAATTCAGCTACTGAGACTAACATCAGCAGGGAAATGGTGACCAGTTTATACTGCATCTTCTATTTTCATGCTACCACACTGTTGCTATATTTATTAAAAAAAAAAACCAAAAAAACCCCACAAAGAAACAACAGAGGCTTTATAGCTGAAATATAATCCAACCACAGCTGAGAAAATACCAAGCACTTCTGCTAATTACACAGACCTTCAGTAAGGCCAGACTTAAATCAAGAGTGTTGATAAAAAGTCCAGACTGAAAGAAGTAATAAAAAAGGAGGTGGAGGGGTAAGAAGTTTGGCCAAACAGAACTCATCATAAACATGCACTGCAAAACATCTATTTACCTAAAACAAGCAATTCATAGACTAAGATACCTAGCACCACAAAAATATAACAACATTTCAAAATAGCAGATTTAAGTAGCTGAAATGACTACATTACGTAAGCCTTAGCCTGTGTGTCAGTGCAGTTTCCCTTCTGTAGCACAAACTGAAGTGCTCTGTGAATTCCCGCACTGAGACACTGAGCTCTCAATGTGCTCCAAACCCTCACCAGACTGCAGCACGAGCTAATTGTGTGACGTGAGGCTGAGGAAATGGATTCTGCTCTTGTTTTTTTCAGTGCAACCCCCTTTTTTCTGGCATGCTGGATATACAAGCATTTGAGAACATAAGACTGTTAGCTGATGTTGTACAGTCAAATTCCAGAAGAGTCAATAAGCCCCCACGTCATTTTTCTCTATCACTCCAGTGTGCTGCTCTGAAGCCCCTACAAATCAAAGGATGGGAATTCTGTCCATCTGGCCTGGTGTGTAATCCCTTTAAATTTCAGTCAGCAATTAATGTCATGAGAAAAACTTTACATCAACAGTCAGTTCCCTTCATCTAACTTTTAAAAGTATATAAAACTTAACCATAGGCTCTAGCACAATATGCTCCCTTTACACCTCTTCATTGACCCAGTAAAACAGTGTCTGACTGCAGATTTCTGCCTAAAGGACAAGTGACATTTTACCCACCTTGCATAAAGAAAGTGCTAGCAAACATACTGCTTGGTGGCTTAGGAGATGGGTAACTTGGAGATTCTCTGTTGAAATCATCAGAACTTGGGGATGGTGCATACACCTACATATTGGAGAGCAATAAAAGCAGGTTAGCAATAACTGGGTGTCATGCATTAAAAAAACCACAACAGCATACAGATACAGAGAGAAAGCACAAATAAAAAAAGAACAGTGTAGCAAGCCGCAGCATTTGTTGCCCTTGTTTTATTTGCTTTTTAGCAAGTTGCCACAGTACAGAGGAACTACAGTAGAATGATCCTAACAACACACTTTCTGGTGTGCCAACTCAGCCAGGTGGCCTGATAAAAGCCTGAATGCTGATTTTGCTTTCCAAGTGCACGACTCGCACAGACTTGTTGCTTAAGATAAAAAGCAAGATAAAACAACTGGGCCCCAAACAAATTTTATTTTAAAACAACTGTATGCCTGTTTGAATATTTAATTAGCTGGCATCCCAACAATCAGAAAGAAAAAGAACATCCAGTGACAAATGGAAGGTTTTAATGCAACCGTTGTATCATCCATTCAGAAACTCGCACGCCTTTGGAGAGTCATCAGAAATACATGCATGCAAGTCTTCAGGAATAATCTTAAAACTGCAGCAGTGAGCACATAATTTTCACACTGGCCTAGCATTAAAGAAAAGCAGTGTTACTGTTTTTTCGGTGTTAACATGCCAGTGGAATGCCCATTCTCAACTCGCAAGCAACAAATTTTCTTTTAAAGTTAAAAATGTAAGATGCCAAATAAAGATAATGACTCCAAGCCTTTCACTGCAGCAACTCTAAGAAGAAATATAAAGTGTATTCAGGAATAAGTTAAGTAAAATGAACGAGGCCCAGAATTCACGGAGTCAAGGACTCTACCCATAGTTAGTTGTTCTATACCGAATATCGCAATGATTAGGGTACGTTACAAGATAAATTAAATAAAAAGCAAATCAACATATATGGCAGCAAAAAATATAACAATGTTACAGTGATACTGGAGCATCTTTTTGCCATGAAGTCAAAAATGTGGTATTTTTATCTGTTTATCTAAGTTGTTAAATACAGATAACTTCATAAATACATATATGAAGAATAATTTCACAACTTTAAAGCTTATATAATGCAACTTAAAAAGTGCACTATGCCCTAACATTCACAAGTGATTATTTTGATCCCCTCCTATGCACATACAGGCACATGCATGTTTCTACGGCTTTCAAAACTCTGCCTTGCTCTTTCTGAGATGTTGTTTACCAAGCAAGAGAAGGGCCAGGAAAACCAAGCCAGCCAACAAAAAAGCCTAAGTTCCCCTAAAAAAAGAACCATTGTCCTCCCGGAGGGTGACTGTTCTGATAGGGACATTGAGGATAGTGAAGTGGGCAAGTCCCGCTCCATTTGCATCCCAATCCCCCTCCTCCCGCTGCCGATCGCTTTTGCAGCCCTGCTGCTGTGGAACAAATGGCCGGGATGTGCCTGAGCCAGCGCGCTCTGACATCACCCACACCCAGGCACTGCTCTCGGCCTCGCTCTACAGCAACACCATTTCAGCAAAAGCTCTCCAATCCCACAATGGTGGAAACGGGACAAGGGCACAGGGCATGGAGCCAGGGCACAGCTGTCAGGATGAGCCACGTAATGAAAAGGGCAGCAGGTAAACAGACACCTGGTTAGGAGTCAAGTGGAAAGCTCAGAACTTTAAGTTACATGCTTGTTTACCATTGGTTTTTATTGAAAACAAATGAAATTTTTTTAGGAAAGAAAGCTTTTCGGAAAGCTTCTGCTCAGTATTTTACTCGAAGTTTTTCAGTTTATGGAATAAATGTAAAATAGAGATGCTTACCAGACCTGAGTGACAGAATGACAATACATTCTGAGCAATGTTCGCAGTACATATGTATTTACTCTATATG
This sequence comes from Corvus kubaryi, assembly GCF_017639235.1. Lineage (NCBI taxonomy): Eukaryota > Metazoa > Chordata > Aves > Passeriformes > Corvidae > Corvus > Corvus kubaryi. Next base: position 13,493,984 of record NW_024581133.1, on the reverse strand, counting down.
ATGAATGCATGTATATTCCATGCCTGAGACGTATTTTAACAGAAATGTCACTCTGTCAAATTGTAAATAGTCGCACTCATAAGACTGCAAACATATTAGGTAAAACTGGGCTTAATTTACAAGTTCTCTGTTGTGCAGAATAACACAGCATATGCTATAGCTGATGGATAATCTATCACTGTCACAGGACAGCAGTGGAAACAAAGCTTTATGACATTTAGCACTGCCATGGAGATGCACACTGATTAATGCCAAGTCACCTACAGCGACGAATATACTTCTCTTAAACTGCAACGTTATCGATGAGATTTGTAAATACAAGCTTCAGACTGAAATTTTAACATTTTACATAACTGGGTGATTTATAAAAATTGATTAAACACTATCTCAAAAGCAGAATTAAGCTCAAAAACTCCTACAAATGCGTAATTTACAGATACATATGTACAAGCCATTAATATAATAAAAATGTTATGAATTATATAAACGTAAAAGAGGCCCTTCCAAACAGCTACATGAAAGTCCTAGCACAAACACGTAACTTCATATAGTTTCTGCTTGTTTTGGTATCTTAACTATAGCTTGCAAAAACATAGCTGCAATGTTATGAAGCTGCACTTGTGCCAGTCTAGATTTTTCAGATCAAAGGGTTCTTGCGGCAAAACACAACTGATGTGGTCTCAAAGACTTCATTAACTCCAGATGTGGGGAAATAGCCAGCCAATTCCACAAAAGGAGTGAGTCTCTTTTAGTTACAATCAGAACTACCCACAAATTAAAACCAGGCCTCTGATGTCATCTGATCACCTGCAGATGAGCGCCGGGTTTTTTCTGGTTAATGATCTAATCATAATTTTTATGTTGCATTACTACAAACAAAATTTAAAAGCAAAGGAGAAATTTTACTAAAATTACCCAAAGTTTATGAGATGCAAAATACAAAGGTTTCAAATAAGAAAGCTGACAAAAAGGATGAAATTTTATTTTTAAGTTGGGAAGCAATGCATCAGTGCAAGTGGTCTGTTCACTCTGAAAGGCCCACAGGCACTGGGACCCTTACCCAGCCAAACGTACCCCTGTGGCTGCTGGCATGGCTGTGCAGTGGCTCCCCAGTAGGACTCTGTGTCCTACTTAAAGAGCTTTCTTTTCTGCAACAGCTGAGTTAGGGAGTAAAAAATATGACGTGGCTGCTCAAGACGGCCTCTTTTAGCTATTAAACTGATAACACTGACATCCAGGAGGCATCAAACCAGTTTTTCCTGGCTGACATTCCCACTAAGACAAGGAAGGAATACTGTTAAAAGGTCAGCCTGTTTGCAGTCTCCTTGAAGAGGGCTGTCTCCAGCAGGTAGAAGAGGAGCCCATCTTTAATCCCTTCAAAAGCACTGTGCCCAAAGGCACCGACCGTGTCTCCATGCTGACAAGCAAAACACTCTCCCATCATGAATGGGAAATCCCCTTCCAATAAACACAAGCCAAACTCAGTTTTTTTACATGACTTATCGAGTCTTGGACTTGACTTTTTTGGAGCTGTGCTAATATATACATCAATCCTAACGCTGCGGTGCTCCTGAAGGGTTGATAGCCTCTGCTGAGGCAAGTAGGACAAACGAGCTGCAGAGGACATCAAGTCAGAGACCCACATCAGTCTCTCCTGCACCCTGAATTGGCTTATGTTTCTCCAGCAGGAAAGGCAGGATGACAACTCAGATTTCTTTATGAGAGGTAGTGGTGGGGGCAGACTTCAGAACAGAGCTGAGGAGACATTAGCTGTGCGACATAAGGTTTAATCAAAACAAAAGCATCATCCCAGTTCAGAAATCTGCCTTGGGGATTAACGCAGGTAATGAACACTACTGTGAAAGTTATATGGATCCAATATATCTAAAACATTTCAAGTATTACTCACTGTTGCTTCTGTTTACCAATACAAGCGCCAATAACATCAACAGTAATTTGAAGATCTGGGTCTACCAAATTTTATGCTAAGTAAAACTTCCAAGTCTCATTCCATAAATGCATTTAATAAATATAACACTTGGAGTCCTCCTGTTGGCATCCATCCTCTCAGGCAATTTTCCTGTTTCAAATTCTTAAATATTTATCAATGTTTAATATTAATGTTAAAAGCAGATTAAAAAAATAGCAGTGGAGCAACCAAACTTACTTCCAATAAGCTCATGCTATCTCAAGACCAAGGCTCCCATCACACACACAGTTTATGAAATTATGAGCTATGTTACTCATTTAAGCATAGTTATTAGCAATTCTTGGAAGTTCAGGAAAATATTTGTCAAGCTGCTTGAGACACAGTTTTTTGAAACCAGTAAAGATGAATAACCTATTCTGGAGCTTGTAAACTTTGCTAAGTAGCCTATCTGCATTCCATCAGCATCAGTCATGCAAGTGCGCAGTGATGAATGATTTGTACATGTGGCAAAACTTTACAGTGTATTATCTGCAGGTTTTGTAGCTAAAGCTAATTTTGCTGAAAAGCAGTTCTAGGAAAAGAACTTGTTTTCATGTTTATTGTATTTTTGACAAAATCAGATACTAAGACTTCAGGAACGTAGAATATTAACTACAATTTTCCATACTCCTCTTTACAGCAAGACAGAAGCTTTCAAAAAAACCCCAACCAAACGCAAGATCCAGTCTAAATTCTTGTTTAACTGGTATTTAAGCAAGATGATGAAACAAAGAGCCCTAGTATACAAAGTCAGTATAACCATATCCTCCAACCATACTTTTGTTTCCAATACCAGGAGTAAAGGTTTGCGTACTTAAAAAACTCTTCTCACCATCCAGAATGAAAATAAAAGACTCCTTTAAGAGAACAGTCCTGTCTGCAAATCAAACCATACTTTTTAAAGGATGGTATAAAATTCAAACTTCTTAAAGTAGATGAACTGAATTCCGTCTTAAATAAATGTTTATGCAGTTTAGGCATGCTATACATGCCTATTTGGATATTTTTGAAATGCAGAATCCCACTGTAATGATACATAGCACAAGTACTTCCTAGCTTCTTCCCTAGGGAATGACTACTTTAAAACCATGTTAAAAAGTGAAAGGCAAACTGCAAAAATCTCAAATTCTGTATATAGAAACCTTTTGGCCTCGTTTGTTTTTTTATTATTATTAGTAGTAGTTTTTATTTTTATTGTAGTGTGAACTAGAGAGGGGAGGAAAAAGAAGGTAAGGCAGCAAAAACAACATTAGAAAGAAATACATATTTATATACTGCTTGAAGATTCCTTTTATATTTTATTTGCGAAGCAAAATCTCTTCACCACACTCTTCAAATCATGCTGTCACTAAGGGACACATGCAACTACGTCTTCAAAAATTCCTGATTAAATTCAGATTTTCAGGAAACAAAAACCAGAACAGTTGAAACTACTCCGCCTATTTCTTAACCTGTTCCCGGTATTTCAGAAGGCTACTCGAGCTGTGGGAGGAATCCCCAGCACCAGCACTGCCCACAGGCACATGCAGTAGTGGATACAGGCCATCTTTTTCATTTGTCCCTCTCTCCTCTGAACTCACTCTCTGGTTCTGCACCTCCAGCACAGACTATTGTATTTCTACAGACATGCACATGATAATGGGAGCCCAGGCACTGAGCAAATGGGGCGTGTTCCTCTTTGGTGCGCACGTTTTGAGAAATATAGATCTGCCCCATACAGCACCTGAGCCCATCCCTAGCTGCTGCCATTTACCCAAGGAAATGGACATAACCTTCACTTTAAAGCATTAATAAAGCTTGTTGCAGACAAGACACCCTTCTGGCAGGGGACCACTGCTCAGCAGATTGGCAGTTCAACCCAATGGAGTGGAGCAGAGAAAACTCTCTTGGGCTGATGAATTGTAACTCATCGTTTTTTAGTGGCATGGGGAGGGGAAAGAAAAGGGCAAGAAACAGAAAGAAAATAAAAATCCAGCTGACCAGTGTTTACTACCTCTCTTTATTCAATGTCCACAGCCGTGTACCCCTAGAGATTTTCCAGATGATCTTATATTTGTCCTGACTCACAAATGTTAGCTTTGACCTTGTGTAAGTTGCTGTGGGCAGCATATGGTACAGAACAGCTTTAATTGTACCTTCCTCCCTGTGTACTATCTGGCCCAATACTAATAAAAGCAAAATTGAATCTTAGCACCTGGTTGCTCCAAAATTTACAAACTGAAAACATTTTACATGGATGTTAGAAGCCTAAGTACATTATTTATTGCATAACAGCCACAGCAAGGCATGCTGTCGTGTCATCTGAGCATCACGCAGGATTATTAACATGTTTTGCTCTGCTCCAACGTCGAGTGACGGCTGCCAGGCAGGCATTTGCTACACTAAAAAATCCCCAAATATACACAGCTATTCTCACACCTGTGTGTATTTGTTCATCTATACACATGCGCCCATCAGCAACATGTTTATAAAAAGCTTCTTAAACCCTCAAAATTCTCAAGGAAAAAAGTATTTTCTCAAAAAAAAAATCCCAGTATAAGCTAGTTCACCAACAAGCTAATCAGAAAGCACTATACGTATGCAAAATACTTGTATCTCCTGACTTTTTTTTTGTCCTTTTTAAATAGGCGTTGTAGAAATCTACCGTAAAAGATGCAGCTTCTCCACCTTGGAGAAGGGCTCAATCTCAGCCTATGATAAGAAAAACAAATACTTATTCAATAATAAAAAATACTTGTACATAGACAGGTATATTAAATCAACCAATAAAATGCACAAAATAAAACAATAAAGTGAATATATTCACAAATCTGTTCTTACATGAAGTAGCAGTAATAGGTGATATAAAATAAAATATCACCGGTATTTTTTCAAAAATTATTTATTTTGGTGATAACTGACTGTTACTGTATTCCCATCTATATTAAAATAATTCTACAGTACATTTAGAAAATAACTAATTTATTTCTATACTTGTAGGTGAACTGAAAACAGTGGAAATCATGCAAATCTATTTTACTCGGTAAGCACAAAGATGGTATCAAACTTCTATTAAAAATTATTTCAGTACTGTTGCATTCCCTGAAATCTAAATGAAAAGGCTACAGTGAATGAAGATGTTTGCTTAATTACACCTTAATTAAAAAAAAAAAAAAGGTATCATTTACATTTGTGCTATTACCTCTACCTAAGTATTTTTGCAGCTTTATTTTTAGTGGAGATTACGTATTTTGATTTTTGGGGGGTTCTGCAGCATGGCTCTAAAATGAAAGAGAAGATAGAACTTTATGGATAGAAAAAATTTTTAAGTACGGTTGCAATTTTTTTTACCAAAAGCTCTCTATGAAAATGTTGTAAGCTTTTCAACTGAAGAGTATTTTTTATATGTCAACAGGTGAAGAACAAGAAAAAAAAAAAAAGAAAAAGAAAAAACATGCTACATCTAGTGCAGAGCAAGTGCTTCATTTTCTTTATGAAACAGATAAGGTCTTTTTTCTTTTTGATTTGAAGGAGATTCTTGAAATATGTATTTTTTTCCTATAGCACCTATTACACATAACAGTAAAATTTTACACCTTAGCAAGGGACTTGTATTAAACCACTACTTTTCACTTTCATGGGTCCTTCCTAAAACACACAGAAATTACAAAAATTGAACAACTTCTAATAGTAAAAGCCCCTGATTTATATTTCATGCTTTTAATATATGTGCCAGTCCACACCAAACCATCTATCACGGTGCTCAGACACTTGGTTTTTAGCATAGTATTAAGCTTTTTTTTGGCTTACAAATTAAATAAGTTGAAAAGAACAAAACATTTTAATAAAAAAGTTTAAACTACATTTTCTATACATGATTTCTCACTTATTTTGTGAATATAAAAATCAAATTTTATATACATTAGCAGGTATAACATCAAAAATCTAATACAATTATCTAAATAAAAATCTCCAACTTGAACAACGAGGTTCAAACTATCAACTTCTAATTTATCAAACATTACAAATAAAAGCATTAAGACATCAAAATTAGGGTATGTACTGTTCTGTCACTGTAGAAAGGTACATACAAAGATTTAGCATACACACCAAGAGGTGTGCTTCAAAAACTAACACAAAAAGCAATCCCACAACTTCACATAACCTCCTTATGTATATTTAAATTAGTCATTTAGGCCAACTTGAAGTATTCCTAGAAACAGTGATAAAAGTTACTAAGATGTTTTAAAAAAAAATTAAATAAAACCTTGGGCAACATGATATAGGATGATCATATGATTTGTCATCTATTTACTAAGTTTTCAAGCTCATAAAGGTCACCTCTGACCCATAACAGGCACATGCTATCAATTTTCAAGCCATGCCCTCCTACAGTACCAGCACTTCCATCTACTATATGCCTGGAAATACTTAATAAGATCAAAGCCTTTTTTCCTGCTACAAGAACAAAGAGAAATGTTGTAATAGAGTGATCTGTGCTCTAGAAAGAATAAAATCAAAACTCCATGCAAGTTATATTCCCTTTGCTTCAGGGGTATTGTATAGTTAATTTTACTTAAGTCTTATATATATCTTCACATAAAACTTCAAACAGATTGTTTTAGCCTAGGAGCAGACATGAAAGAAAAATCATTTCATATTTGAAAGACAGCTGGCATTTATACCAAAGGAAATGAAATAGAGACCAAGCGATTTTACTGATTCCCCAACCTCTCCTCCAGTGTTTTTGCTGTTATTCAAGAAGCTCATACACAGCGTCCTTTATGAATATAAAGATCCACAATTTAATTACCATTGAGCAAAAATCTTGGCAAAAAAAAGTTTACTAATGAAAGCAAACTGACACAGGCCCACAGAAGGTGGACCAGCAATAAAAAAAAACAAAACAAAACAAAAAGCCACAAAAAAGATCAGTATCAGCATCTCCCCTTTTCCTACTTATCACTATTTTTATAACAGAAGAAAGCCAAAACCACATACAACATAAACAGAGTGGAAGAAACATACCGTGTTAAATTTACCATCTTATGCTAATTTTTACACACAAAACTCAGAACTGGTGGTCTAATTTAAAAATTATTAGTATCAACCACGAAACAGAAATATTCAGTTCAATTTCCACAAAGTTAAATCCACAGAGGTTTGGTTTTGGTTTTCTTTTTTCTCCCTGCGGAATCTGCTTTTTCCGCCCACCCCCCTTCCGTGTTTGCAGGAGCGTTTGATGATTCCGAACTCCCACCGCGAGCGCCCGGTGCGGGCAGGGCAGCGCTGGCGGCCGGCCCGGTGCGCGGCGCTGGCCGGGGCTCGGGCCGCCGGAGCCGGGGGGCTGCGGAGCGCTGCACAGGGCAGCCCTGCAGCCCCTGGGGAGGGCACTGCTTAAAAACAAACCCAAAATAACCCCAGCCAAACCTACAAACCCTAAAGAAAAGCGGCGGGCACGCAGGAACACAAACTTCGGCGGGTCTTGCGCGGCCGCCCGTCCCCCGTCACACAAAGCGGCCCCGAGTCCCAGCCCGGTCCCCGCACAGCCCCGGTCCCCTCACAGCCCGACCCGCCGTGCGCCCCGCGCTGAGCTCCCGTCCCAGCCCCAGCGCAGCCGGGCTGGCGGGGCCCCGGCGCGGAGAACTTGCGTGAGCCCGGCCCGGCGGCCCCGGACAAAGGCGGCCCGCTCACCGTCTTGCCGTTGTAGTAGTACATGAGGGAGCTGCTGCCCACGCCGGGCACGGGGTAGGCGCAGTACATGGCGCGGCTGGCGCGGGCCGGGCTCAGCGCGCCGCCTCCCGCTCCCCACGGCATCCACCCGCCGCCGCGCACATGGAGTGCTCAAAGGCGGCTTATGCAAAGCAGGACTGAACCATCTCCGGCCGGCGCGGGGGTTGGGCGCGGGGGGCGCGCCAGCCCCCGCTCCGCGCCCCGGCCCCGGGAGGAGGCGCGCACGGGCCCGTGGGCGCCGAGGGCTCGGCACACACAGCGCAACGCGGCGGGAGCCGTAGGGAACCCGCACATGGGCACGTCCTGAGCCCCGAGATAATCGTCTGCTTTTTGTTTTAATTAAATTAGAGCACTTGTGGCCTTGCAGACGCTGCTCGATGCAGCTCCAGCCACACGGCCATCTGGCTCTGCCTAAAGTTGCTTCCAACTTTGGCAAACGCTTCCCAAAGGCGCGGGGAGCTGCTGGGAGCAAGTCCCATGGGAGAGCCCGAGCACCCAGCGCTCCCGAGCCCCTCCGAGCATGGCAGCCTGGGGCAGGGAGTGACCCTGACACGGACAATACCTGCACAAGGTGCTTGGCTTTAAAAAGGAAAAAAAATTAAAAAAAAAAAAAAAAGTAAATATTTTCATTTTCTGGAATCACCCAAAATCCATCTGTAAGGTGGATTAAGGTGGTATACAAACTATAAGGAAGGATTCTCTTGGAAACACAAGTCCAGGGTCTCTTTATATTGTCTAATACATTTTTGTATGAATAAAGCACACATATGTGCCGATATGAGACAGGGCAGAGAAGGGAAGAGGACCCCAACAACTTCGGCACATCAGAAAAACGTGAACTATTCAATGAACTATTCAATACAGCAAACAGACTGCAACTTCCAGCACAAAGATCCCTCAATATTTGCACACTATCAATGCCTGGTAGGTCTTTTTTGCTTTCTTCACTGAGCAGTGGCATTAACTAACATTAACTCTTAATGAGACGTACATTTTTAAATTTTCTACAAATGAACACAGCTGAGCTTCTGCTAAGTCAGATAGCGACTTCAATCCAGGAGAAAAAAGGTTAACACACAACCACGTTTCTCCACCTCTAGTTGTGTCTACTGCCAATGCTGTGAATTCTCCCTGCCTTCCTCCTGACAAAAGCAGGAAAATATTTCAGGATAAGGAAAAAAATGGGTAAAGTTCAGTTCAGCCATTTACAGGGAAAGAAAGCAAGTTGCAGAAGTCTGGTTCATTCCGCCAAGCAGCCAAGCACCTCGTGCGTCAGCGAAACCCTCTGAACTAAAAAGATCCACAAGGGTGATAAACTGACTGCAGCTGAATACTACAATCAGATAAAAATCTCTGTATAATGTCCATTATCTCAGGATATAACTACTGTAGTGTCTATAAATATACAGAATATACACACACTGACAAAAAATATTCACATCTCAAGCTTCAAATGCTTTTTCAGTGAACTCTTCCAGTCAATTAGACTACCGTGCTCAGAGTATGTTGGCAAATACACCCTGAAGTTTCCATCTGCTGAAGAACACTTGCATTTTTACTGCAAGTCAAACTACACATCCAGAACTGTTTAACTATGCAGCAAAGCTAATGATATCTGAACCAAACTCCTCTCCAATACAAAAGGCGGAGCAGCAGCAGCTGCAAAAAAGAACATCACTATACTGCAGACTATTAAATTGCCAGGCCTGCAGAGTGACTGGCGGCTTCCTTCTTCCCTAGGGACCACAAAGACCCATTTCAGTCCCCAGAGAGTCAGTAAGAAGCTTTGATTTGCAGCTAACAATGCCATTCCTTAAAGCTTCTCACTAATGTGCAGGACTCTACAGATGAGACATGCTAAAAGATCTTCAGATCTTTGCATGTGCTACTTGTCATAGCACACTAGATTAAAAACACTTCTTCAGTCTAATGTACAACTTAGAAAAAACCCTAAACACTAGAGAAGGTGCTTTCAGCTCACAGACTTGAAGTAGTAAGAGAACCCTTTAAAAAAAAAAAATTTAGCATGCAAACTTTTGAAACATTAGAAGTACTTCCAGGGTAACTGCAGTCAGTTCTTTGAAGTAAAGACTATCACCAACATAGTTGTAATTGCTACTGCACCTCCATGCACACATGTCCAGTTTTCAAAATAGTTGTATTAGGGATGAAAAGCATGATCAAGTCCCCTCTCAAATAATAACCATTATCTACCTATATATAAGCAATTGGAAAAATGTTAAAAACATCAAGCAGAAAAACCTGACTGTGTAGCATTGGTGGGGGGCTGCTCTGTGTACAGCTGCTCTATACATGTACAGAGCAATGTAACAAAAAATACATAGGTAATATTAACTAGTAATGTTTACTAACACTATTAACATTTATCAGTAGAAGTAAAACATTAACCTTGTTCACCAGCACATGGGTAAGACAAAAGCAACAATATGATCAATAAAACTGAGGAACGCCACTGCAAACGTCTGTTTGTAGACAAACTGGTCCCTCCATAATGAGTCACTAAATGAATTTGCTCCTGAGTTCCTTCCCCACAAATCAAAAGGATAACAACTGCATTTTACCAAAAAGGAAATTATTTGTCCTACACTCAGTTACATCATTGGGAATAAAATCTTGAGTGCCCAATGCTTGAAACATACCACTGTATCTGCTCTACATTTACTGTACAAAAACATTGTTTCTCACATTTGTTGCATTGATTCACCTTACAGGATCAGGCCATAATTCCACCAGCATATCAGACTTTAAACCACAGAAGTTTACTTTCCCCAGGATAAAATATGAACCTAAAATGGAAGAATTTGAAAGACTGCTGAAAAAAAATGCTATGTTGTTAGCAATAACTCAGTATTTGCAGGAACTACTACCAGATAACAATTCCAAAAGCTACACAGCAAGTTTTTGTTTTGTGGTTGCAATTTTTCTAATCCTCATTTAAGCCAAGCAACAGCTGCTCTGAAATTTGTTTTCTTAAGAGAATCATGTTACAGTGAAATGAATCATAGCTGGATCAGCGATACTGTACAGGGTACACTTGTTTACTCCATTTTTCCTTGGTGACAAGTCAAGGGTTAATCTTATGACTCAGCCTGACAAAACAAGTCAGCTGGAGACAGGGCCAATTTTTTAAACTTGATTTCAGACAGACATGCCGTCAGCAGAGGAGCACTGAACTGACACGCACTTTGTAGCCTGAATTGTTTCCACTCATGACCCTGTAGTGTATGTCAAAAACAATAAACTGCCTGTTCCTAAAGTATGTAAAGAGATTATGAAAGCTGATGCAGAGTGAAATACTGACCTAAAAATAAACAAAGCTACCTGTAAGAGAATATTTTCAAAGATGATTTTAACACTAAGAGATTTTGTGAATGAACCACATGTTCTCCCTGAAAACAAACTTTCACGTGAAATAATTTTTTGTTCAACTTGCCAGAGCCACAAAGCAAATACACAATAGAGCATATGTAATTCATCATCTGAATTTATAAAAAATAAACATAATTTCTACAGATCACTGAATGTTATACCATATGAAAGATAGTTATGTAACTGTCTCAACAGATGAGAGCCATTCTCTAGTCAAACATACTCCACAAAACTGAAATATCAAAATGCTTTAAAAAGGTTAATGCCTTTTATCACAGTTTTGTTATTTTAAATGTGTCTATTCTAACACAAAAAGCACCAAATCTTTTTTAGATTATGTGCTACTAGAAATTAAAGCTCCTCTTTCACCAACAAAAGCAACTGTGGTGTGGAAACCCAAGTATCAAGTGTCTCCTTGTGGAGAGTTAGCTTCAGTCTTGTTGGAAAAAAACAGTAACATGGTGAGAGCCCAAGCCTGCTTTCCTTTTCCCCTTTCCATGGGGAAACCAGATCTTTTGCTCTTACCAATTTCCATTAATTTCTTAGGGGCTAGGCTAACCTTCTTGCTTTGGAAATAAGGTAAAGGCAACTGCCCTAGAACTCCCTCCTTTCCACCCCACACTGTCCAAGGCTGGAACTTCTTATCAATCTCAACCACGTTCAACAGAGGAACAGAAGTTTCACAAGTGATAAAGTTCTTATCAGTTCTAAGAAAACTGGAACCTGAACAGGAGAGACAGACTCTAACTGATACAGAACAACCTGTTGCTAACTAAAATATACATAGTCATTTTGAGCTGTTTGTCCAGCAAAAATTCAGAAAAAAAATCTATACATATTAGGACTCCCAATATAACTTATTTTAAAGCCAAACATTTATGATGATTAACTGTAGCAAAGCCAGAGTGAGGACCATTGCTAATGGGAGGCATTGAATATGCTGCATAATGTAGCTGTCAGAATAGACAAGGTTTCAAGCTGTAAGAAAGAAACCTGTCTGTTTTCAGGGGAAAACACAATGCTTATTATACTGTCCTCTATGTAATTCATCAGCTAACTAAATGTTAATTTACTTTAAAATCCTGGAAGGATAGCCTTCTGTGTTAACCAACCACTAAGCATGCTGCTCAGCAGAGATGGAGCAGATGAGTTGTATAGAAGGCAATTTAAAGTAACTCAGTAGACTAAATTTTATAGGCAATCCTTCCCGCCAATATCCAAAGGACGATGTTTCAACCAAATTAATTTACTAATCTACACAAGAGCTAAATTAGTTTGGTGGTTTTCCTCTTCAAAATATTTGTCTTTAACTGCACATTTAACATTCATGTTACTATAACCAGGGAAAGAGTTTGAAGGGATAGAGAATAGATAATAAATACTAATTAAATGGATATTAATTGCTATCCACTACTTTTACCTCGCAGTACTACAGGGTTGAGGGATGGTTGTTGGGGTTTTTGTTGTTGATTTGGGCTCTTTTTTTTTTCTGCAAAAAAACTCCTGTTACCTCTGGCAGGTATGGGTAAAAAAAACCAACTTTTTTTTTAATAGGAAACTGCAGCTAGGACTTTTCTGTTTCAGTAGTTCTCCAAATAATAATGAATTTATTCAATGTTCAAGTTGAATTTATCCAATTTTATGAGATATTTAAGTTATTACACAAATATTTTATTGGAATGGGAAGAATGAGAAAAAAGTGCTGTATATCCCATTTTTCAGAATCAATCACAAAATAATTTCTTAGAGGAAGTTTTAAAATTTGTTTTGAAATCATTCAAGTATAACTTTGATGGGATATTGCTCAAATTCAGGAAGTTCTATTATTTTGCTGGAAATATAAAGTGCTTACAGTTTGAAAGTCTCTTCAGGAAGGTCTTAACTAGCCATATCTGCATTAAAGAGTAAACAAACATGTTTATTATCCTGAGGCAATAAATTATCCAATCAGAAGCCAGATAATCATCACAAAATGTGCTAAAAACCTACCCAATCTAGAAACCTATAGAGACCTTAAAAGAGTTTTAAACCCTGACGTAAATTAGCAAGGCTGTTACTGAAACTCGCAGAAGAGTACCTGAGTTACAGATCTCTTCACATCAACTCAAGATGGCCAAGAAAGTTTCTGTGAGCACTTGGCGGTGCCTGCGGGGTCCCTCTGCCGGCCCAGCCCCGGCCCGGCGCGCGGATCTCCCCTCCCAGGCCGGGCCCTGCGCTTGTGCCATCGGCCTGCAGGGGGCTCCAGAGGCACGACCTGCGCCCGGCCCGCGCCGGCGCTCGCACCCGCTGCCAAAATTTGGTAAATAATTCGCTGTCAGGGAAGCTTTGGAACATGGCGAGTCAAAATGCAGAGAGCTAACTGTGCCTCGGCATAGATCTTGCGTCCCTCGCCTTCTTCTGTACTGCAACTCGCTGCTTGGCAAAAGTGCTCTGCAAGGCAAGCCGAGAGCTATCAAAAGCCAAACGGGCAATCCTTCTGTCATCCGCAGTCAGGAATCCACCTGTACCTCACAGAAAGAAAGAACAGTAACAACTAATCCTGGCTACCAGTGTAAATGGAATGAAATCCCACAACTACATCTCCAAGACTGAACAACTTGCTTGCTTTATAAAACCTGATGCCACAAGAAACTGTGGCACTAAACTAGGAGGTAATTTAATTCAATTTCTTTGCTTCATTGTGTAAAGACACATCTACATCTGAAATTTTACTTCAAGATTATGCAGTGCTTTAATTGCAGTACCATTCTTTCGAAAAAGCATTTGTTTTGTTTTTGCATTTGTTTTTGTATTGCCCATTTCTGCCAAATGGCCAGGTCACAGGCAAAGCAACCTGTGCCACATTTGGGCCGAGCAAGCAAGCAAAGGGAAACCACTCACTTCAACAGCCCATGAAAGTTCAGCAACACAACATTCCTCACTACTTTCCTAGCTGACTTCAAGCATTATAAAAATCTTCCCACCAAAGCCACAAGTATTATCAAGAAAAAGATAATAAGAAATAGTCTTCAGAAAAACTTGTATCCTTATCTATTGTTATAAAACACCACACCAATTTGTGGTAATGGACACATTCATCTTTGAGGTAAAGCAGAGGTTGCAGAAATTCCATGTAACTTCTCCCTAAATAACATGAACTGCAATTCAGTATTTTTTTTAGTAACAGTTTTTCTAACTATGCACAAAATTTAAGGTTCTTTTATGCAAATCTACACTCTAATTTAAGAGCATCTAATACACTCATTTTGATATGTTGTGAAAACTTCAAAAATAAAGTATCTCCAGTAAATCCAAACACAGAGAAATTATTTGACATCATTATATATCCATCATGGATGCATGTATATGCAGGATTTTCAGAGAAGATCTCTCAATTAAGCAACCTCACATTAGTTCACCACAGTCAGACAACAGGACAGTTAGTTTGGAAAAATGATCTGATTGCAATTTTTTAAAAAAGCTTTTAAGAGAGGGTTGCTCAAGTATCTTCACCCTAATTCAGTGAGAACTCGAGCTGAACTCTCACAGCAGGACTGTGCAATGGGCTGCCTGGTTGTTTAATGACAGCTAAATGTTCTCATGTAACAAAGAGCAGGTGGGATGCTATAATCTGAGGTTACTGCGGTTTTCAGACAGATTTCAAATAAAGGCCATGTTGAAAAAAAACCCTACAATAATCTAACCAAAAAACCAGACCTTTTTCTTATTACACATGAAATCTCAAACATTTTTACTTGGTTTGTAACATAATTTAGGAGTTGGATGTTTTATACATTTGCATTTTGTTCAAGTTCATAGATGAACACAGTGCTTAAAAAAGCAGTATTTAGCAAGTCCCTAAAATCTTCATCCCATAAATCAAGTGAGCAAAGAATGAGCATAAAGCAGAAGAAGATGGAAGACTGTGTCATGAGGAAGAAATCACAAGTTCTGTGTTGCATTATCCATAAGACTTTATTTACTCAGTTTTGTTATTTAAAATTGCTTTCTAAAACACAGCACAGGAGCAGAGGAGAGGGGTCAGGAGAGCTACTGCTGTCTTTGAGAGCTCTAGCTATTAAAGACAAGTGACAGTTGAATGTACAACTTGACTGTGCAGGGCGATTCAGAACAGATCCGAACTAACTAAATCCTGCTTTTTACATTTGGGCACCATTTGTGGACAGCGGGGGAAAAAAATCTTACCACAAAAAAAGTCTCCCTTAGAAAGTCAGTTAAACACAGCATCATAGTCAGTTCAACATCACACCAAATATGCACCCAGGATGCTCCAAAGTTTTGATTCAGATCCATAGACTTCATAAAAGTATTCCAATGGTGTTGCTTTACACGAGGCTACTTCAATACACATGGTAATTGCTAATATTGAGAGAGTCCACTCAGTGTGGTGAATGTTATATCTAATACAGTCTAAACATTAACCTCTCAAAAACTGGGTTTTAGGTAATCTTTCAGAAGATACTTCCCATTCTACCGTTTCAAATAATCTCCTTTTATCCTTTAGGAGGGGTGGAGGAAGGAGAGAGCATAGAAGGGAGTAACACCTATTATTTTTCTTCTTGTACCATTAGTATCTTCATGTTACATGTTTTGAAACATCTCTAGAAGCTTGGTCTTAAAAGGAAAACAGAAAGAAAAGCACCTTAAATGGGTGGTAGTTCTATGCATGCAAACCAAGTTTGCTGTATTTTTGTATCATAAATAATTCTTGCAAGAAATTAGCACCCATGGACTATACACATACTATAGAGGGTGATATATGAGGAACCCCTTTATAATGAAACTACAAATTGTCTTATATGTATTGAAAAATAGAAGTTTGAATTTAGAAAGAAATCCCTGCTACCAGAAAATATTAATTTGACAATCTCTTATTAAATAAGTGTAATCTAATGTTTAATATTAGCTGATCATCTCAGGTACTATGGAAAGCCTAAAATGCTCAAAAAACTTTTTAGAAACGACACAGAAAACAAACAGACATTTGTGTTTGTATGTCACAGCTCATTTTCTGTAACAAAAATCAACAGATACAATGTATTCCAGTTATTTCTCTGATATGACACTAATTAAATAGCACAAGAATGATGATAGATATTCACACTATTTTTCTTAGAATTATGACCTCATGATAGCCACTGATTATGGTACTAGTAACAAATGTTATTTTGAAATATTTCCTGACTCCACATGTAAATAGTACATTTCTGCTCACAGCCCATCCATTTTTGGATGACAATCTCCCTGGGCATTTCTGAGTGAGCCTCACTTGTCTGTCTTCTCCCTCTGCAGCCTGAGCAGCTCTCCAGAAACCCTGACACTCTGCTCTTCTGGGCCAAGGAGTTACACTGGTTTCAAGATAGATGATATTATTAGTGTCTGGCTTAGTTAAGGTAATTCCTACAATCAGAAAAATTCTCAGAAATACAAGTGTTCAATCTCTGAAGATAATGTAACTCATTGAACAATATTCCCCCTCCCTATAATATAAACAGCATATCATAATCTTGCTGTTCCCTCAAACCTGGATTGAAAAAAAATAGATTTTCAAAACTTCTATCCTCCTCGGAGTGCTTTAAATTTAGTCATTGTAGTTTAACATAAATGCTTACATGTCAACATTCAAAATGTTTTGAGCAGTGAGTCACCACTTAACAAGTCACAACACAAAAACTTAAAAATGCATTTGCCTGGAACATTTAATTTTTACAGTAAGAGGACATATTCAGATTGAGATGCATTCCAGAAAGAAGCCAAACAATTCACCAGTACTTTTATCTGTAACTGTTTTTATTTTAGGCCCTGATAAGAACACGTTAAAAAAGATAAACTTCAAAACAAGTAATGTCAGAAAGTACCATACAAAACCAAGAGAAAAGGAAACAAACTAGAGGAAGGGTTGTTTGGGGTTTTTTGAATCATTATTACTTAAAAGACTGTTATTAAATTACAGTTATCTAGGAAATTAAATTACTGCTGAGTATCCGTTGACATGGCAGCCGTATGCTAACAAAAACATTGCAGAAACCAGTATTTCAGACGCTGAAAAACTAAAAAATACAGATTTGTGTAACAAAATTAAGTATCATCTTTCCTCTGACTTTTCATATTATAATTAAACTTTCCTGCACTATCTACTAGCTACAGCAACTTTTATCTTTCCCACAACACATTCGCACTTCTTATGGAGGTATATTTAAAATAAAGACTACACTTACATAATGATCTACTCAATTTAAATTTCTTATGATGCTCAGTGAAATTTAGTTTTGTCTCATCTTCCACAATTACAGTATCTCGTATAATTTTTTGGATTTTTTGGTAATGTGTCACTTCAAGGCTCTATTCAGCGGTGAAAGCATTGAAAGACAGAGAAACAGTGCTTAAAACCTGCAGCATTGCAATCATTGATTATTCACAGTAACTGCACTTAATTGCATAGATTGGTACAATGTTAATACAAATAAAAATCTATCAGCATTTTATTGTCTCCACTCTTAGAGAAGAAGAATTAAATGAAAACCATTTGAAAAATATTGCTTGTTAAAATTAAATCCTGGTAAGAGAAATGAGAGAAGTCTTTCATTCTCCAAAATGATCTCTTTACCTGGCGGATGCTACTAAATATTAAACATGTAGCGTAAGCTTTATTACTGCCTAGAATTACAGTAATAAATTACATGAAAATTGCACTGCTATGTGTTTTAGCTTCTCTGACATTTTAAATATATTTTTGTTAATCTAGCAGAAGTCATCTGCTAGACTGTAAAGCCACCCTACATAACACGCAACTGTTAAAATGTAAATTGCCAAACTATTTTTAGCTGCTGCTGAAGGGAAAAAAAAAAAGGGAGGGGGGGAAAGAAGAATATTCCTGGCCTCGGGAATAATGATTTGAGGCATTGTGTTCATTTTGTTTATCAAGCAGCTATTCAGCCTCTAGTGGGGCCCAAGTGCTTATGCAAGCAAAAGCTTTTAAGAGTGCCTGCAGCTGCAATCCTGGCTTCCAGGTAGGCTGCAGGTTCAGAGCACAGCTGCCCCAGGCTATCCACACTATCTCAGCTCCATCTGGAAGTACTGTTAAAATAGGATTTCAGATCCCGGTTTCTGTCTGTATCATCGTGAGCAGAGGGAGGGAGAAGGGAAAGAGAGGGAGGAGAGAACAGGGGAGATGCAAGGACTAGAAGACACCATCCGTACTTCAGCTTCAATACAAAATAAAAAGCTCAGCCCCATTTTGCTCCCACTATATTACTGTTGCCTGTGCAGTATGTTCTATTCAGCCTATCCGGCTTTGAGTTATGACTCATCCAAGTGCACCTGCGCCCATGTGTTAAGTACTGCCAAATAAAAGCCCAACATCCATTTACACAACAAAGAGACGTATCCCGCAAGGCAGCGGAGCTTCCCCCTCCCCTCCTGTTTGTTCTGAGCAGGGGAAAAAATAATTCTGTCCTTCACTTCACTGGGGATTTTTCACTTCACGTGATTCATTTATAAACAATTTTCTTCCTTTTAAGAATAAAGCATATTTAATACCACAAAACACCCCTACAGCATTAGATTATCACAGCCATTAATGATTTTTCCACCAAAACCCTTCCAACCTTTTTTATCAAAGCCCTTTATTCTCGAAGGATAAATTTTCAAGCAAAGAGGGATCAACAAACTAGTTGCTTGAAAGCTTTCCTGATGCTAGGCTGAAGTTAGGAAAGGCTTAATGAAGGCTTTAAAATCCACCAGGGCTTCACAATGAACATCTGACTCGGTGATTTATGCATATTAATAACCTCAGTCCTACTGAGGCAAGCTGAGCTGTACATGTCCTCCGAATCTTAATGTCTTCAGCTCCACTGGGATTATTACAAATGTAAATTTCTAAGATTCTCAGCTATTAATCTCTGTCTGTCCTCCTGTTCAGCAACATAATGACTAATTAAACATCAAAAGACCTGTACAGGAGATCTTCTTTGACAGCTCCTGGCCCAGCTCTCTTCCCAAGAGAGGAATTCAAATGACAGGGACAAGTGGGTAGGAGCATATGAGCGAGCTACAAATCACTGCTATGAAATCTAAAAATTCCACATCAAATGTGTATTTAGTCCTGCAGAACCACTCCCAATTACCTAGCCTAGCTGCTCATGTCCAGCAGACAGCCCTCTTAGTGCTAAAGTTAAGTAATTTGTATGTATGGCAGGTAAAGAGAATGCAATTTAAGCCTAATTTTTATCACTATAAGTAAAAAATGTAGTACTTACAGAAGAAGGCAAACCAGGGGGCACCTTTCTTACTTTCTTTGTCTGTAGAGGATCTGTACACAGAAAAATAGCATTTCATCAAGTATCTACGTTATAGGTGAAAAAGAATAAATAGCTACACTGTTCAGTTTTTTCTTTCCATGACAAATTTCTTATTTTCCAGTTTCATGTATTTTTTATTCTCTGGCAATGAGATTTGTCTTTCACATCAATATAAAAATGTAACATACCGATGTTCTCTAAAATAAAGCTTTGCTGAATAGTTACTTTCAATTGTTTCCCTAAGGAAAACAGTTATTCCTAAAAACAGTTACTCTGAAGGGTACACTTATGACCTTATACACTTCCTAAGAAACAAAGTAAGGTTTTGAGACATACAAGGAGGAAAATGGGACTTATTAGCGAGAGAAATGCTTTTTCTCCACATCAGAGTAAAGACAGAACTATCAAAAAGGAATTTGACATGTTAAAATATGATTTATACTCTAAGAATACTAACATGATGTAAATTTTATAGGTTTCAGACACTACCAAGGTTGCAAATAAACAGCAAATTTAATGACCTAATTACTTTCCTTGAGTAATAAAGTCAATACATCTCAAATTTGCATGTAATAGTAAAGTTGGACGTATGATACCTGCTTCTTCCTTCCAATAGTTATTGTAATATAACAGAAGTACCCAGCAATTTCACTACCTAAACCAAGAATCTGAGCCAGTTTAATCAGATGCTAATACAATTAATCTGAAAACTGCATGGAAATTACAAGTTAACTGATGTTTTGAAGATGAGTATCTGGTGAGATTACCAGCTCTACAGTTAACCAATTGAGTCTTTAATTAAAACATAAAATTCCTATTTTGCTGTTTTCATTTAGAACACTGATGATGATATGACAAAATAAAGGTGAGATAAGGTGAAATATCTGCTGGATATCTTTACTCTCATCATTCCCCATCGGGCATGCTCACAAAGAAAAGGAAAGGACTTTTGGAAGAGATATTTACATTGGATTTAGAGTGTCACCTGGAAGAGAACACTGGTTGATTTCAGTGAAATTTAATATGAAATTTAACAAGAGCTTGTTATAATCCTGGTCAGACAACTCCTTCTCAGGGATAAAATGGCCATAATTTGACTTTGTTAGAAATTCTCAGGCAGCAGGTTTGTAGCACTTAAGAAGTCCATTAAAAAGAAAAAAAATTAAAATTCAGGCATACTTTCTCAAGCCATTGGAAAATACTTGAGATAAAAGTGTACTTCTTCATCCTCCTGACTTTCCTGGAAAAACATTTCCATAAATTTGTAACCACCACCCGCCATATCCCAGGTTACAATCCCCAGACTCAACTATGACAGAAAGAGGAATATTACCAGTTTGAACACGTTATCTGTCCTGAGCTTCTCTTCCAAAGAAAAAGCTAAATATACTCTGAAAACACCACACTTCACTTCCATTTGTTTAATTTAATAACATCAAGAACTTCCCAAACTCTATACAATTTGCATAGGAAACAAGAATCTCATTCAGGACCATCTCAATGACTGCTGCACACAGTGACCTTCCTGCAGGTCTCGAGCACCCTGTGCCCAGCACCCAAAGCCAAGCTCTAACAGCCCCCTGCTACTCAAACCCAGGGCAGGTTACTACTCTAACTAGCTTCTCCCTACAACTGATTCAGTGTGAACTAAAACACCATCATCATCATAAAACCCAATTCTTTTCTATTGAAGTTCAGCCACCCCTTCAAGCTGCAAACAATTTTAATGAACTTTTCTAAGACTGTTCCTTTTCTGAAACAGGTGTGAGGAACTGCTGTGTTTGTTCTGATATTCTGAGCAACAGGAATACTTACAACAATCTTCATAAAGACAGCCAACCCCAAGTTAAACAGCAGTTGGCTCAACAACAAGGTAAAAAGTCATACAAATATGGTATTTTAAAACACATATATACATGCATATATTAGAAGAGGAAACAGCCTTAAATTGCACCAAGGGAGATTTAGGTTTGATGTTAGGAAAAATTTCTTCACTGAAAGGGCTGTCAGGCACTGGAACAGGCTGCCCAGAAGGTGGTGGACACCATCTCTGAAAGGATTTAAAAGATGTGTAGATGTGGCACCTGGGGACATGGGTTAGTGGTGGACTGGGCAGTGCTGCATTAAAGGCTGGACTCAGTAGTCTTAGAGGGCTTTTTCAAACGAAATGATCCCATGATATATAGGATTAAGTTCCAAAGTAATATTTTTATAAACAAAGATTTAAAAAACAATTTCAAGCATGTTCAGGACTATTTTAGTGCTCAAGAAGTTTGCAGTTATAGTTAAAGTTACTTCATAAAGCAATTTGCATTTGAAAATTTTATTTTGGGTAAACTATGGTTGGAGTTACATGGTTCCAACAAACAAGAGTTTTACTATGGAATAGAAGTGCTATACAGAATGAGGGTCATTAAAGATTCAACCATATAACTTAGAGAAATTCTAATGACCTATCATACTAACAGTGAAATATATGGTAACTACAATATAAGATTATATAACTAGAATATATGGCAAACTAGAATATAAGGCTACGGTCTCTCTTTTTATACCAAAAAAGATTTTTATTTTAGTTTGCACACCCAATTATTCAAAAAAGTCTTATAGAAGATAGTATAGAACAGTTAGGTCATTCTTGATTCTCTGATTCAACAGCATTAGAGAGCTATAAAATATTACCACTGTCTATGACCAAGTACAAAAATTCCATTCACCTCCAACTATCCCCAGAATAAAATATGAATACTGTCACAGGATTATAGCAATTTTTAAGCAAGTTCCTGCCTGCATGTTTTGCAAGGTAGTTTGATTTTAGGATAAACTACTAGCCTTCAATTGCTAAGATCTTTAAAGGCATGTTGAACCAATTACAATGAACTATATATTGCCCTGAATAAAGTTACTTTTAGCATATAAAAGGATAATTATTTCCCCTTTGTGTCCTTTCCCTACTAAATAATGGTAATGACCTCAAGGTCAGGCATTTCCAGGAGTTAATGATGGCACGGGTTAAGGGCACTCAGCTGGTCATCAGCTCCTATCCATCTGTCATTATTGCTTTTGCAATTAAGGGTTTTATTAGAGTTTCTTGTTTGTTTTGTAAGCCATACTGACCAGTGTTGAATCCAAGCTAGTGTCTCCAAGAAAACATTAATAATTCCAGTTTTTCTCTTATATAGCAGTTTGGTGTAATTTCAATTGTTCAGTACAGAGCAATCTCTAGTATATTAAATGAACTGTCATAGAAAATAATAAAGTCTGCAGAAAAGCATCATGAACAGAAGTTTAAAAACTGTCTGTATTACTTACCGAGAGCTGATGAGTCATGAAGTGGTCTTCGGCGCTGATTCGTGCCAGAAAATGGGTAGTAGGGTGTTCCAGGTTTTGCAGAGGATGACAGCTGACCTGGACTTCCAAGCCCCATATCAGACCGAAGCAGACTAGACTACAAAAACGCACAGGGAAAAGTCAAATTAAGCTCTATAACAATGCAGCTGTTAATATGCCAGGCTAACAAACTATTAACCACACATACTGCTCTTGGCATTTATAAGAATTTACTGGGATTTAGTGAAGGTTCTAGAGTTTTAAAAAATGTAGACCTTTTAAAAATCAATGTTCAGAGTATGTACCACAGCATAATTGAGAAAGGCAGATCAAGTTTAGCTGTCAGCCTCCAAAAAAGCCATGACCATTTTCAATTGAAAACATCTGAAAGAATCAATTCATATTTAAATTTTAAACAAAAATCATAATACTTTGTTTATTTTACAATATAACACCTCTTCTGTTACACAATATAAACATAATTGATAAAAACTGCAAAGAGTTTATAGTGTGACATTAAGTTTTAGCACATACTTAGAAATCAAGACTTAGATTATGTTCATAAAAACATGGAATAAAATTGTCCAAAAAAAAATCAAATGCAGACAAGAGATAACAGAGTAAATTAATTAACAGAACATGATAAATTGACATTTTAAAAACTTCAAACTAACAATGTAGTTGAACCCTACTCTTTTTGTTCCCTTTTCATGCAGTAAAAATGAAAACATTCTAAACAATTAACAAGTGCATTATATGTTATTTGACCTCACATCATTTGGATTTCCTCTGTAAAACTGAAATGAATGTTGGTGATTTAGAAGAAT
Source organism: Corvus kubaryi (assembly GCF_017639235.1). Classification (NCBI taxonomy): domain Eukaryota; kingdom Metazoa; phylum Chordata; class Aves; order Passeriformes; family Corvidae; genus Corvus; species Corvus kubaryi. Next base: position 13,470,456 of record NW_024581133.1, on the reverse strand, counting down.
GAAGTTTTTCCACAGGTGGTGCTACACTTAGCCTTGTTTTAGTCTGAAAAATTCTGACTTGGAGTGAAACGCATGGAACTGTACAGAAAATGTACCAGGTGGTAAAAATTCACTGTGTTTCACTCCTGGCTGTTGCATACAGCTTTCCTCAGAAAGGAGCCTCAGAAGCAATTTGATTTCTTCAGCCATGGTCAGTACATAGTGCAGCCTTCCCAGTATAAGGGGGCAAAGCATAGCTGTCAGCTGTTTTGCTTAGACTCATCATTGTCAGGTGATGCTAAGACAGAAACTGCTGACTGGAGTAACTTTTATACCAAAACCCCACCAAATTTCTCCTTCAGCCTCACTGTTCTCAAGCCAACATTTCTCATCCCTTCAAACTGCTCTCCACAACGAGCCCTCATGCCCCTGAAGGTTCCAGAGGTTTCACAAAACCTGCTTGTGGGCTGGATTATGACAGGAACCACTCCAGTGCTGCTGCCTGCTTGGGATACAGCAGCCCACTGGGATAGCAGCAGAGGCCATTCATTGCTCCTGCCTCTCCTCACCTTCCCTTCTGAGGCCCAAATACCTCATTCATAAATAAATGTATCTTTTGGATTATACTAGATCATCGAAGGTGATTCTTCTGGCGTGATGAGTTGTGAAAGGCAAGCTTCACTCGCACATCTTGCAGTAAGGTACACTAAATGCCTTCTACCTTGCCATGCACTGGGATTAGCAGAAAATGCAGATTTCATACAGAATTACAGAATATTTATAAAATAAGCTTTTTCTCTGCATTGTATCACCTTTGAAATTTCTCTCTCTTACTTGTTTGATGACTAATTTGAGCATGAAAATCTTATATTTTAATTGAATGGAGTGGGATGTGAAAGAATCACCACATCACAAACTAAAGGAGGACCCAAGATTGTTCACTATTTTATACAAAAGTGAGAAGATCAAAATTTATTAAAAATGTTAGTGCATAGAAATAGCTTCCCCTCAGTTCAGCTTCTTCATTGTTATTCTTACGAAAGTCTTTGAATCAGAATTCTTAATCTGAAACTCATATTAAAATGAGATACTCTGATAGGGGAGACAAAAGTACACAGCAAACACACGCAGGGGGAAATCTGCTGGTGGGCTGTTCCAAGGTCTTCTAATTTTTGTTTTGGTCAAATAGTTAAGAGTTTATTGTTTTGCAGAAAATACTATGAACAGCAGAATATCTGGCTTACTCAGTATAAATCTGAATTTAGCAAAGATACTATTCTAAACATTTACTACAGTTTTAGAGGTGAACACTGTATGGGAAACATGGCCAATGTTTTGTGAAAAGCAGCTCCTCCAAACCAACACTGGCCAGAAGAAGATATGAAACCAGTTCTCACTTAGCCCAACACTTGACCTTCTTGACCAAGAATACCCAGGACTGAAGGAAAATTTCTTTACATAGCCTGTGGGGAAGGGAGGAAGTATTACGATAGTTGTCATTTCAAGTAGCTGAGGCAAGGTCCCCCTCCCAGAATCACGACCGAAGCTGGTAGGGACCTCTGGAGGTCAGCTACTGCAGCCCTGCTTGCTCAGAGCAGCTGCCAAAAACAATTAGGAGCTACGGCCCATTCACATTAAAGACAACCCTCCCTCCTGATCACTGGAGGGATTTTGGAAATGCAATGGGATCCATACAGATGCTTCCAAAAAAAGGGGGTGGGAAGGCTCCTAGTCCCTCTGTTCCCCTACTCATTAGGAGATAGGGAAAGATTTTTAAAAAAAAACCAAAAAACCAACTAAGTAAAAACTCTTGAATACATTTCTACAAAGTCATTCTAAAAGGCATGAGTCTGTAACTTTTCCAGACTTAACCTCCAACCTTTATTTCATGGCATTTGCCACTCTTGCTCTTGTCCTAAGTGTTCCAGTTCTTGACATTTTCACCGGACCCTGAATTTCAAAGCAGCCTGGTTTCAATAACATTAAGTTAGCATATAATCGCTATAGTAAATACACAGTAAATCTCAAGCTGTGCAACACACTCTGAAGAAGTTTTCTGATCTATACTGTTTTGGGGTAAGAATTTTTTTATTTATAAAAAAGGATTAAAAAACCAAAACAACACAAAACCACAACCCTCTTCTACCATTGGTCCAATCAAATGAAACATCTGTTTAGAATTTTGTAATTGTTCCTCAATCTTCCAAAAGAAAATAAAAATAGATGTCATTAGTTCAGCTCATTGATTTTTCTGCCTGTTTGAACCAATTGAGAAAAAATATTGATTAGGACTGATCCTTTCCTAAGGGCATCTGATAAAGAAAGGAATACAAAAATACCACTGAGGATAGCAAAAAAGCTTTGTATTATCAGCATCAAGCTTCTCCTAACTAAGTGCCCGAGGTCCCTGCGCAGAGGCAGATCACTTACACATGTAGTTAGGGGCATTCTCCACAGAGAACCTGCATGCTCACTCTGAACCTCATCTGCCAAGCACACATCCAATTACTAAAGAATAATCAATGACTGGTTATTCTCCTGAATGCTTGTCCGAGTCCTTGTCTGTATTACCATTGTCAATAAACAGGCATCACCCCTAAAAATTTAACTGTTTGGATTTTATAATGCATATAGCCAGTCTCAAGATACACAAAAAGTTATTTAAAGAAATGTTTTCCCTAAGGAATGAGTGTTCAATAACCAACTGGGAAAAAAAAAAAAAAGGAAAAAAAGGCTTTTATTACAATCAGCTAAGAGCACGGCAAGCCTGATTCCAAAGAGAAAAGAGAAAAAGATGTAAACATGCCTGCTTTACTTTTCTGATTTATCCCTTTCAGAGAAACCAAGAAACAGTTTTGACAGCCTCAGGGGAAACGGCCTGACCCAAATAGGAAAGTCCTTCACAAGGGCCACTATATCGACAAATGCTTTAAGGGGTCACTATCCTAAAGAGTATTCTCATAAAAATGAAATGCAGGGGAGTCACCTATTCAAGAATTGCAAGGGTGAGGGAAAAAGAATCATATCTACTTATAGGGGGTGGATTTATGCACTTTTGTCACAGAAAACAAGTAACTTTGCATTGCTTGCACAAAAGTGCAGCTGCAAAGGTAACTTCCATTCAAACTAACAAGCCAATCAACCATATGCTTATATCAAAATGATATACCTGAGATTTTAAAGAAAGCTCCTTAGTCAACTTATTTTAAAATGGTTCTTAAATTGATTCTTTCAAAGAATTTAAGCATGAAAGTAAAAAGTAATTTGACTAATTCCAAAGTTTTCTTCTCCCCAGCCCAACTCTGTGACTCTTTAGATACCATTTGATGCCAAAACACTGCTCTGCCTTCAGTGAACTTCTAGGACACCAGCCAGCAGAATTCTAATATGTTGGTAAATAATTCTTTGATTTTACTTTGATATAAAAAAGAAAGCGGACAAGTAAAAGCCTACAGATGTCCTTACGTAATATTCCTTGCAGCTCTCTAGAATTTAGGCTCTATACAGACAGGAAAGCCAAGCTGTCCTGAAAAGTACACAAGCAGTTTTAACAAATAGACTCTATACATTGCCTATATAAAGTTTTACCTATTCAAAAATGCATTTGTTATAGGCAGGTAGCCTTGTGCTTCTTGGTCAAAATCTTGTTCACATTCTTTTCTTAAACACAAACATTGGCAAACACTTTTAAGAACTCAAATTTTCCCAGTGTAACCATAGCCAAACTGTGCAATAGTTTGATCCAAATACAACTGTGTGCCTTTACATTATTCATTATTTTCTATCAAAAGAAGAATATGGTTGAGAATAAAAGCATTAGCCTATTATATGCAACTGATTATGACAGGCCCATTATGCTGGCATAATAAGGCAGGCTGCTTTGGCAGTGAAATGAGAGCTGCAACTCACCAACCGCAAACTTAGATCTTGAAAACCTCCCCAACAGTCAACTAGATTCAACTAGATTTTATTTTTTCTATTTTTTTGCATTAGCTTCCTTTTCATAAAGTTTATGCTTTCAGTCCTAGTAGTCAGGCTGTACCTACTTAAAGCAGGAAAACTGTCTAGAGGTAAAAATAAGTACTTGAGTGTTTAGTTAAAAATTGGGAGCTTGGATACTTTTTTACTTTTACAAAATAATGTAATGCAACACCACTCATCTCAACCAAATCCCTCCATTATCCCGCCACAGTCGCTGACAAACTCACTTGGCATCTCTCTATTTCTCAGAATTACACAGAGCAGATGGCAAGTGCATTCCATGCCTTACTGTAAACTCGAAATGTTGTCCTGGGTAGAGCACAAGTTTCATGTGCATGTCGTTTTTACTCAATGAGCTCTTTGGTTGACTTAGAGCATGGATATAATGTGTCTCAGTATGGCATGTCTTGCCTTACAGATAAACCTGAAAAATTTGCATAAGCTGGGTTAAAAGAACATAACAAAAAAGAAAAGCCAAACTCTAGTAAACTTGCAAAATCCCTCAGCAAAGTTGTATATTTTGTTATGGTGTTTCCAAAGGAACACCCAGCACAACACTAAAACATTAACAAATAATTGCTCTGAAATCCTAGTATGGTAGAGAGGTTAGAGCTGTAAAAAGACCATTCACTCAAGTTCCACATCACGCAGTTTAAGACAAAAATATAACTAAGATATAAAGTGTTGAATTTCACTTTACTCAAGTCTCCAGTCTTTGGAAACTGTAATGAATATGCACTCCAAAATAGGAGCTGAATTTGGGAAAAACACTGACATATGATGTAAATTCATTTTAAATTTAAATTTTAGAGATATGTTTGCAATTATCAGCATGTTGTTAAAGAATCTCATCCTGAGAATATCATCAAATAGTAATGTGAAATACAGTGTTACCATTTTGAGAACAAAGGGACTCTGAATGAGTAATCAATAGCAACTGGCAGAAAATGAGGCATTAATTATGATCCTCTCTAGTGTTTTGTCTCAAACAAGGTTTCATTAAATATATTGTGGTAACCTGTACATCTTCAAGCCATTACCAATAGATTTGATCAGATACATTTTTGGTCTGTTTCAGGTGGAGGAAAATATCAGAATTAGAAAACCAAAACAACATCTAAAGTGTTATATGATAACTTGAGCTTTTTTTTCTTGATCAATTTAAAGGAAATCAGGGGTTGCTAATAAAACATCCCAGGAGAGGATCCTCTAACAACATGTTGATAATTGCAAACATATCCCTCATTTTTAAAAAATACTTAGGTCTTATAATCTCAATGTAGTCTCTTGAAAATTTAATTATCATCTCCTATACCTAAAGTATCATGCAGGTTTGAGAAGATAATGACAGTCATCCATCAACTGCATCCTGCCAGTGTAATCAGGCTAATCTAGCTCACTGGATTAAAAACCAGCTACCTAGGGTACTAAATACCAAAGCGATGCAACATCGTAAACAAAATAACATTTAGCCTTACTGTCTTTCCAATTAATGTTTACACCAATGAAGATCAAGTTATCAATATATTCTCTTTTTATGCCAATGCTTTTCCAGATCACCATGAGCTGCTTATTCATGTGTGTACCTAAGCAGAGGCTGCTACCATGGCAAATTCTGTTCATGTGTAAATACACTGGGACTGAGCACAGAGACAGAAGAGAGAGAAGAAAGGAGTTTATTCAGAATTACATATATGGGTGGGGGGGGGGGCGTGTTTAGCAGTGAGGAAAGCAAAGATTAAATGCAAAGGGAAGGAATTATTTTGTATTCTTTTTGCATCTAAATGTCTTTAAAGCCCCTGATTAATACAAATATTTTGAAGGGTCCCTTCCTTCTCCTTTGCAATATTGGCTTTCTTGCGCTGATGCTGCATATTGGCAAGACTACAAATTCAGTTTTACGCTTCTAAAGCAGCACCCTGCTGATGTTGGTGTCCAATCCCGGAGGTTATGCTGGCTCAGCTTGTCTTCGTTCATCCCCCCGGGCAAGGTATTTTTGCGTTGCTGACTGAATTCTAGGAAGGCATTACTAAGCATTGTGATTACAGGTCAGGCACCCCCCTCCCTTTGCCTTTGAATCTTTTCACTACATTATGAAAACAGTAATTTGAACAGCTTCCTTACTATGATTATACAAAAGCCACTTTCTGGAGAACTCCAAAATTCTACAAGAGAAGCTGCTGAGTGGTTATTCATTTATTTTTTTAATTTTTATGGTACCAGCCTCCTTGCTTTCCTTTATGATTACAAGATATTAGCATGAGGAGTCAATATTTAAATAAAAGATGTTATGCTGAGTCTTATTTACAGAAGCCAGACTATAAAGGATAGTATAAAGCTCAAACTATGCATCTGTTCCTCCCTCTGCATCTTCAGCAAAATTATTTAAAAATATTTCAGAACATTAGTAGATCATCTCATGCATACAGTATGGAAGCTGTACATCTCCTCTCCCACACAACTAAGAGAAAAAAAATATCTCTTGCTCTAAGCACCAAGTCAGAAAATTATTAACATGATGAGGGTACATTAATAAAGCAACCAGTTAGTTGTTAGGACTTAACATGGAGAAGTCATATGTTTTCACATGTGATCAAGGGAGAGCTCAGTTCAATACTAGGGTGCTAGGAAATGGCCAGGAAATATCTTAGGCTACAGTCCTCTCTCCTGAATAAATGTTATGCTTCTCTCCCTGCTTTTTAGAAACCTGTACCATCAGGAGCACCAGTGTCTCGAAAAGCACTCCACAACACAGCTGAAACCAATACAAGCTGGATGGTTTAGTTCCATGAAGGAGGAAGGTAAATGAGAAATCCTGTGCTTCCTTCCACCACTGAGTGACTGCCCAAGCTCTAGTCTCTCCCACCCATCCCAGGAAGCACTGCTCAGTAAGAGGTTACCTACATCACTCAACTCCCCCATCCCAATCCTACTCAGGGCCTCTACTCTTGACACCAGTTATTTGTGCAGATGTGAAGTCTGGGAAGGGACTTTACCTACCTATTAATTAAAAAAGGAAAGTAAATGGAGGCTTAACATACTAGAGCAATTACAGACAAAAGGAATACATACTTCAAGAAAATCCAAAGGGCAATCCAGCTCATTCAGAAAAACAGGCATGACTAGGAGTACAGAGCTGAGCTAATATTTTCCCCATCCTCCACTAATACCATAAATTTGTAACTGAGAAGCACCCAGCTCTGAGGCAGTCAGTTTAGCTGGATGCAAATAGTAATTCACCAAAGAAGTTTTATCTGCACTCTGTGCTATAACATTATTTTTACTTCCTTATGTAGCAACATGCAAGATAGTGTGTATATATATTAATTTACAGAATATTCATAACCTTAAATACAATCAAACACAAGCAAAAAATAAAGGTGGCAAGAAAATTTGACAACCCTAAATAGTGTGAGAAAGAGAAGGGCAAAGACAAGAAACTGTTTGCCTGGTAAGGCACTGAAAATTATTCCTTACGGAACTGCTCACCCTTTAAAAATAGCATCCCTCCTCCAACTACAACAAATTCCTAACACCTGCTACCCACTTCATTCCAGGGGGAATGTCTTCCCTGATTAACTTCAGGTGGTCACCTCCAGCACTGGAAAAAGAAATCTAGCCTGTGCCCCATACATTTTTACTTTCTAAAAAGGTTCTGCAGACTCCTTATCTGCTGAGTGACAGGAGATATTTTCCCAATAGCACAATAAGTAATTCACTTCTAATAAATCATGGTGAACAGAAAGTTAATATTGCTTGATTCTATTCGAGAAGTAAAATGAAGCAAAATAAACTAAAGTTCAGGCATTCCATCTGCCCTAAAACTATATATCCCTCTCCCCAATCCCAATCTTTTAAGATGGTATCAGCTGGCAGAATCCAGAGTCACTGCTTCAGTTAACATTGTGTCAGCCTTTCCTTCAGCAGCTGCATTTCTTAGAGATTGATAGCTCAGCTGTAAAAATCTGCTTCAGGGAGACACCTGATATCAAAAGTGTCAGAGAAGGAGAGATTAAAAAGAGAAAATTTACAAAATAAAATCAGTTTTTCAGCTTTAAAGTTATATTGGTATTAAAAACCCCACACATGTACAAGCCTTAATATTTTTTATACTTATAACTCAGTATTACTTGGATTTAAGGAGACATCATGTTCTCTATACTGTTTCTAAAACTGTGAGGAAGGAAGAAAAGCAACTGGTGCCACTGCTTGTAGTCTTTCTAAGGTCTCACTCATCAGAAAGGTCCAGAAAATGATGTAATCTTCTGCCTCATTGGAAAGATCCATCTAAAGTGTCCTCAAACATACACTAGGAGTGAGGAAGAAGAGCTTTCTTGTTTAATAGACACTGGTTAGCAGAAACCCTGGCAAAGCATCCTAGGAGCAACTGCAGTGTCAGGCTGCCATGCTGATCCTCGGGGCTACACCTGCAGCCTGAGGATGATTTATCTGGGTGCCTCCGTACCCATCTGAAGAAATACCACCTTGGAAAATTCAATGTGCTACAAATAAATTTTTCTAGTCTAACTCTTGCATTTTAAGTAACCCCTCAGCTGTCAGAAGCCACTAAAACCCTACTCTACCCTACTATTCATAATCACTCATTTCTTTCACTGTTGTCACTTCCGAATTTTTTGTTCTCACGAAACTTGCATTTCCAATTACATTTTTCATATTCTTCACTACTTTTCCATTTTTGTCAGTAAATCTCATTTTTGCTTCCCACATACATTTTACACATTCTTATCTCCTATCATTCACATTTTTGTCTGTATGCTTATTCTTACAGCTGTTTAATGTTACCTGATGCTTTACTAAAAACATTAAAATCAGTTACTCTTCTCCATTACACCAAATACACATCTTACAATTACATAGTTTAGGAACATATTAAAACTACGTTTAAGTTGGTGCTATTTTCTTCTATTAATTTTTCTCTATGCATTAAACTGGCATCTATGTCTTTAACTTTTGCTTGCTTAATCCTCACCACCCTGACAGTAATACAAAAAAGTTGCCATTTTTGCCTATGCACAATATGAACGGGCTTTTATGTTCTCCCTAGACAGCTCAAATTTCTGGAGTTGTACCCTTATACTTCCGTAGCTGTTAGAGAGTGAGCTCTGAGATAGTACTTGCCCCGACATTGCAGAATTGTTCTTTAGGTTTGAATTCTGCTCAAGCTGCTTTAAAGTCTCTTTAAATTTTTAAGAGGCAAATTACTGACTATGCAAAGACAAAGTAACACACACTTGCAGACATTTCTTTTGCTGAAGTGATCATCTGTTAAATTGCCCAAGAAATTGGTGCTAAAGGCATTTTTCGAGTTTATTTCAAAAGTTCTTGTAGTGTTTGCTAAGAAACAAATTTTTTTGCACAAAAATAAAACAAACTTTTGAGCCCATTAAGGATGTTACAGCTAACAGATACAGTCTTAACATGCCACCATTTTATTCTTTAATAAATAGCTAAATTTGCAGACAACAAGATGTAAACCTTTAAAGTTCCATGTTAAATGGTGAAGAAAGGAGAAATTGGTAAATTTTGAAAAGTTGTCTGAAATCACGTCTTAATATGTTTACTTGAAGTATATTCCCATAAGGAGCACTAAGTATGGTGTTAATGTGCATAAAATGCTACTGTCATACTGCAAAATTCAGGCTAATTTAATAAAGCCTGATGTGCCTTACATCATGTTGCAATGATGCAGTAATATGCTGCTAAATGAGTCACCTCACATTAGCTTCATGGCAACAGCAGAGTTGATGGCTATTGAAGGGAAAATGGGGTAGCAATATTACTGGAAATATTGATGGACCAGCTTTCTATTGAATTTTTTTCATCCAAGAAAAAGCTGCCTTATTTATTACCAACACACACAAAACTTATACAATAATAGCAGCAGAAATGAGTTAAAAATCCATCAGCCACTAAATAAAACATAGGTAGCATACACAGTATCATATAGATTGTCCATATGTTCTCAGTGTAGTGCTATATATTTCATGCAGTATGTATAAATATCAGGTACTATAGAGTAGTGTATATTTTATACATTATTTTGTATATATAGGATTGTATATAGTCTAAGTGAAATGTATTTAGTAAATTCAATCCGTAGCTCCTTCCAGCATTTGTGTATTCTACAGTTTTATCAGCAGCAGTTTTTTCTAACAGTTTTATAACTTCTGAAGTGTCCCATCATCACGTAGACCATCGAGATTAATGAGTAAGAAAAATGGAGTAAATTAAGATACGACTCTTTACAGGAAGGCCACGCTTTAAAGCACAAGTGGTGAATGCCTCTTTATTCCTGCCTAGCATCCATTACATTCAGCACTTGATTCTACCTCCCTTCCCAAACACAGGACAGTGTGTAGCCTTCAAATTATTATGAAGGGAGGATAAATGTGTTATCACCACACATCAAAAAATCCATCATGTCTATTTTTCATGCATGATTGTTTAGAATGAAAATAGAACATTAAGGGAATAGTCACCAACAATTTACTATCTTGAGCCTAGTGAGGCCAGTGGGGAGAGAATGTGCCAGGCACATGAGAACAGACACTGTGAGGCCAAAGGAGCATCCCCCCTGCCAATTATCCAGGGCACTCATGGGCTCCTGGGGATGAAGTTACCTTCTGTGAAGACCCACACAAACAATTAGAAGAATTAGTCTAACAGCTACACATGTACTGCACATTTATCTCAATTTCACTTTAAAAATAGTGCAGACCCCTGGCTTTCTTTGAGCTCAGACCTGTCAAACCAATGTTCAGTGACAGCTGGGGACCTTTTTGATGATACTGGAAATAGGAGTCATGAATTCAATATCTGAAGTCTAATCTTTCTTTTACATAAGCTACTGTTTTCAGTACTAAATCACACAAATGTGAATAAAATCTTTTTTTATTACATGAAGCTTTCTTAAAATTTAACCTTTACCTGATTTATAATTTGTGAAAAGAAGACCTTCCCAAAACTGCAATTACATGGCCAACAGGAATAGTGGAGTCCCCTCAAAAATCACAAACCACCACCCTACCTCCAATTCAAAGACACAAAAAAGAGACTTTGTGTCAAGTCATGTAGCATCACATTTCATTCTGACAGGAAAATAGAGTTTTTAATATTTCTTCTAAAAGCTGTCAATTTTTTCTCCAGGTAAAGATTTTCTATGTTCATCTAAATCAGCTCTGCATAAGCCTCAATTTGTCATCTTACCTATCCACTTAGAGTCTATATACTTTTGGATTCTCCTTTTTCGCTTGCTTAAAACACGTGATGGAACAAAAACCTGAAAACAAGCACTTCCTGCTAATAAAATATTCGCAAATTAGCCATATTTACATTCTTGTGACTAAATGTTACAGCTGAATCAGATTCCATTACCTAAATTGCTCAGGTTCTTAAGCTACACTGAAAATCAATCACACTTCAACTCCTACAGCCTAAATATAAAGCCTGTAGGTAGCAAACAGCCCCTACAAATCACTGCTTAGATTATTTTCAGTAAAAGGTGAGAATGAGTCTGAAACATTGCAGTTTACAGTGGTTTTGAAAATTTTCATTGCAGCCTTTTGTAAGTTCAGAAAGTAAAACTTAAAACTCCTCCCACTTCCATACCAGGTTATTAATCCCCTTTACACAAGTAACATAAGGAAAGGAGGTAGAAGAAGGATGGATTCAAGAGTATTTGGGGAAGTTAGGTATTTTCAATTCACCTGTACCCAATAACACACTCAGGAGACTGACTGGCTCTTGCCATTTTACCATTTCAGAAACCTTAGCCACTGTCCTTGAACTCCTGGTTCAGAGCAGAGACTAGAAAAGAATGGCATTGGTTGGTTTCTGAGAGGAAGAAAAGTAGTGGCTTATAATTCCTCAACAACCTAAATTTCCTTTTTTTTTTTGAAGAATATTGGAAGAAATAGACTACAAATTTCAGAAGATAATGAAGAATTGATAGTGATTCAGCTGGAATACAGTATTTAAAATTAATTTCCTTCTCAGATTGCATGAGGTGTTTTAATAAGGCTTTTACCAATTCCACATTTCACAGGTGAACTGAGGAACTGAGGACAACTAAAACTAATGCTGAATACAGAGTGAAGCTGATTAAAAAACAGCTAAGAGTTTATGATCAACAGTGGGTGAATGTATTAACTGAGACTTTGCAGGCATCTGTTTTGGGCATCATTCCACCTCTTAATTAGCGACTTGGATGAAAAATGAAGACTACATTTACTAAATTCACAAAGCAAATAACCCATAAGGATCTACAAATGCAGTGCAAGCCTGGAATTCAAAATTGCACTAACAAATTTAGAGACGGTAGAAGGAACGTGTTAAAAAAGTAAATAGATTTTTGTACATGGAACCTGTAAACTGAAAAATACAGGGTGAGGAATAACAAGCTAGCCAGCATTACCATAAAAAGGTATTGGGAAATTTTAGATCACTACGATTGAAATATGTAGCTGAGACTGGAGATTTGTTAGGAAAATAGGCAAATACCACACAGGAAAAAGTTCAGTATTGTCTGAAAGATCCAGGAAATTTCTTTTTGCCATAGTGTTAAAGGCCCTAGGTGAGCTACTTGACCTCACTTAAAACACTGGAATTCCCTAGGGTTGTGAACCTACTGGAGAACATTCAGAGCAAAGCATAAGCTTTTCTACTAATATTTCAGTCGGAGACAGAACCTGTTACATACCCACTGCTAAAATATACCTGCACTATACACACCCATGTAAAAATTAACTGCAGTTATGTCTATCTTTTCTAAGGACTCCTTATCATCTTAATCATCTAATGGTTTTTCCAGCCTCTACAGGCTTAAAAGAGAATAGATTCTTCTCCATGTCCACTGTCTGTAAGACAAGAGCTAGCTACTTTAATTACAATGATGTTTAGATAAGGCACCAGGGAAACTTTTTGAGAGTAACTACACTCAAGTAGTGGAAAACAAGACCCAGAGTGGTCATGCAGTCTCTTCCATCCCTAGACTTTTTTGAGAACTGAGCACATGAAGCCTCTGTAAGGGACAATGCAGCCAATTCTTCATTTGGATTGTAATGACCTCTCATGATCACTTTAGACCTTCTCTATGACAGATTTCAAACACAGGAGCTGCAATGAGAGCTGTATTTCAAGCGCTACCATGCCATTTACAAAAACCAAAAAAAACCTCTAAAGATTCAGAAATCCCACCACATTCCAAGTTAAATGAATTCAAACACTGTCAGATTTACCTGACAAAGACCAAAATAAAATACAGACTGTAATTTATCACATGAATCTAATGGAATTAAAATTTAATTCAAGGTTAACTCTATGTTCACTTTTTATTATCCTGAATATAAAACCAATACAGATTTACCTACAGTAACATTCTCCCCACATACTAAACATTTTAAAGAAAAAGAAACTGAGGGAGATTAAATAGTAGAAAGCTTATCAAAGTGATAAACAGAACTAAAAGAGATGTTAATAGAAACAAATATGTGTAAGATTCTAAGTTTAAAATAGCTATATGTAAAAAATTAATATTAAATGGTACTAGATAGAAACAATCCTAAATATATAGAGATATAAAAGGATTTTCCTCACTGAGAAACCAAACAACAGAAACTACACTCGTTCCTGCAAAGCAGAATAGAATTTTATGCAAAGTTCATATAAAACCATTTTCCAATACAAAACATTAACTTAATGAAAGAGTATTGTGGAAATTAATTTGCTTCCAAACTAATGTCAAGCTTAAGTTATTATATTTAAATACAGTACATACAGAGTTATTTCAACAATAGTAACAACACTAATACAATGTTTTACTGTCTAGACTGGCAATAATGTGACGCCCGTAACTTTAAGGTAAAGAGCTATACTGCTTTTTGGGAGAATGTTACTGAAAGCTCACCCATACAGCTACAAATGGGTCTTTGTTTGCCACATCTGCGTTGCAGAGAAGTAGTAAAGGCTATGAGAATGATCCTTTCTTAATAGGGGAAGCATTGCCACATGGTGCTGCCCATTCACACTTCCCAAGCTACTAGTTAAAAACCAAGATGTCAAACTCATATGCTAAATTTTATCCTCCAGAAGAAAGACACCCCTGAAAATATCAGTTCAAAGGAAATAGTCAACCTACAGTAAAATTAAAAAAAGATTCCTCTTTGAGAAAATAAACATAAAGCAGTATCTTAGAATTATAAACATATTAGTTATTTAAATCTTTATCAACAGACACTGAATGTAATCACGTGGTAATTATACTTTTCAAACAGTCAAATTTCCTGTACATTCGAAACAGACTTTTAAACAATGATCAAAGTATGCTTAGTCTGGCTCATTAGAAATCACATGAAGGAAATCATCACTCTAAAATGAAGAGACTCTACTTACTTGACAGCCTGGTAAGCCCGTGTCTCTACCATACAGTGGAAATGGACCTCTGTCTGAGGTTTTTCCTACAAAAGAAAGAAATTTAAAATTTGGTTATTTTTAAACTCCCCTAGACATCCACATCAATTGTCTGTATATATGCAATTCAGAAAATCTATTCACATCATAGTAAATTTACAAACATCAAGTTGCATGAAAAAAATCAGGTTTTTATACATCTGTGTTTCACACACTCAAACAACACTACAATAATAGATTACATATTTACCTAATAAAATTCCTTTTGTAACCAGTCAGATACTATAAAATATTCCTATTCAGTATGTTTAAATACAAAAGGCAAAGGTCCATTTTCATTTCCATTATCAACAAGCAAAGGTAGAGACACTTTGAGACATTTCTCCTTCCTGCATGAAACTAACACTTAGCTGGTATCCATCTTAGACAATGAATATACTGAGCAATAAAATAAAACCACATGAAAAGCAAACAAAAACTTCATTCAGAACAGTAAAACTCACGCCAACCTTAAACCACGGCTGATTCATTCAGCTCAACACTCACCCCTACATCCTTAAAAATCTTTTTGTTTAATGTACATGTTAATGTTAATGTTTAATGATAAGCAGGTATAAAACTCAAGCAAGACAACTGGGCAAGACAGCAAAACATACATTATTTTTGCCAAATATGCAATCTTTGCCTGTAGGTAGCACATACAGAACACTGTGCCTCATGCAGCCTTCTGATGTTGCTGTCTGAGGTCACAAGACATTAGCAATGGGTGTGCCAGTTCCAGGAAAACTACTTAGTGCTGTATTTGTTAGGTATGCCACCAAAATGGCATATTTGTATATTAAAACTCAGTGTGCAAGTTCTCCAGTAGAGCTCAGGATCAACACCTTGAAAAAAATCTTGAATAGAAGCCCGCTGAACAATGCCAAGCATCAGACATTCATCAAGTATGTGTATAACAGAAAACACCGTGCATGTGCCTGCCCTAATTATGACACAGTTAGGACTCAGTAAAACCCTGTACCACTACTCAGAGTCTTATCCAAAAGCAAGCATTAATTAACCAGATCTACCCATTTGAAAATGAATGCTATCTCACCCAACTAGGCATTCCCTTTGCAAACAATGTGTGTGTTCTCCTGTCCTAATAAGAAGAAAAAGTAGCCTTTCTTCCACATTCCCATTTCAGGGATAAATAGCTACATGATATTGCAATTGCACTTCAAGAATAGGACTTCCTTTGCTTTTTCTGATTTTTCTCTCTTACTACCAAAAATCCCTAAATATAATTTCATAAGAGGAGAATATAAAGTATGCTTTTTGGTCATTTTAAAAGTGCATCTTGTGTAAGCAGGGAGGAAAAACAAGTCTGAATCTCTTGGAACCACATCTCTGCAAGATTGTAATCTTGATAACTAGCACTGGTATGGTCAACAATAGTTTGCTTGAAAAATGGCAGCTCTGCTGTAACAAAGGGAGGAAAAATTTTACATTTTTCTGCCGAAGCAATTTGCCTCTAACAACTATCAAGCACCAAGCAAATAAA
Source organism: Corvus kubaryi (assembly GCF_017639235.1). Taxonomy (NCBI): domain Eukaryota; kingdom Metazoa; phylum Chordata; class Aves; order Passeriformes; family Corvidae; genus Corvus; species Corvus kubaryi. The sequence goes on along the minus strand of NW_024581133.1, from coordinate 13,454,525 downwards.
ATACCTAGCATGCAAAATTATAAGTAGTAGGATGAATCATGCTGTTCATATTAAACCAGACTCAGCATTTTCTTTCCAGAAAATGAGAATCTCATATCACATGATAAACAACTTTGACTGAAGTATGCAGTATTCCAGGCAGGCTTTAAAACAAATATTTGTACAAGAGTCAATTACACAGGCTCGAAAAATTATGATGTAAATTATGGTTTGTGTAGCAAGCAAGAAATTGTTAGATAAGAATGCATAAAATCAAGTTATTTAAATGTTATATTTTTTTAAAGTATGGCAGATTCATATTAAAGGAGAAAAGCTTACTAGAACAGCCCAATCCATGGTAAATTTGGTTCTGAGAAGTGACCAGGAAAAGTCAAGGCTTTCTGATGCTGTAGTGCCTAAATATTTCTCAAAAATTTGTTGGAGCAAATTAACATTTAACCTGTGTTCAAATGCCTCAGCTTTTCAATGAAGGGTTTGGAAAACAACCTAGGATCAACTATGAGAGGATGCCTTTCACAGATAGTGTCCCAAACACATTCCCAGTGCAAGCACTTAGACAGGACTCTCAAACTTGCAGTAGTGCCACAATGTTAAAGGTACACATTTTTTAAACACCAAAAATTAACAGGCACACACTACAGCAACACACATCGAGCCCACACTCAAGCCCTGCTCCTGGCTGTCTCTCAAACTATGGAACTGCACCCTGTGGTCCCTCATGTGGGACTGGAACAATGTCAGCAACTTCATCGCCACGTTAGCACAGCACAAGGATGGGACAGAGGTGAGCAATCCTGGGCACCATTAGAGCACATTACAGGAGTTCACTGAAGCCCCTGAAGCTTCAGTGAGAAAAGATCAAGGTTGCCCAGCATCATGCTGTCTGGCCATAGCACTTCACTACCAACACAATGGAAAAGGGGACAGTACAGATTTCAAATTGCCTGTTGTCATTTCAACACACTTCAGCTGCTCCAGTCTAGGCAAAATGCTAATCTCACTATTTAAACCTTTGTAAGCTAATGTCACAGGTAATGTTTATTTCTCAATAGAAAGAGAAAATACTTAGCAATACTTCACAAGTACTTGAAAGGTGGGTAACATTCTTGTTGTTTTACAAGAAGGTAGGTCCCATACACACTCTCTGATCAATGCATGGGCAGCCTCTAGCATCCAGTAAAGTTCATACACATGGCCAAATATATCAAAGGAGAGTCCCTTTGTTGGTTTTTAGCTTATGAAATACCTTTCTTATTTACTCATACTCTCTACAGATTGACAGAAGAGCATAAAAATGTAGAGGTTACAGTAAAACCCAAACCTACTGGAGTGCCAGTGCTTATGAGAATGCAAACTTTAAAAATACAGTGAGACTGAGAGCCAAAGCAGACCCTGAAATGACTTGCAGGTTTACCCCAGAAGACTTGCAGTTGGGTCTTTTTCACCCTCTCTCAGGTCTTGTCCCAGTCAGTGCTCACTACACAGATAGCAGTAGTCTCTTTTGCATTACAGCTGGAAATTCAGAAACACTAATGCTCGGCATTTTGGGGACATAAGGAAATTCACTATGGCACCCGACATTAATTAGAAGAAGGAGAGGAGTCTGCAAAAACCACTTAATTACAAAATCCTCATTGAACACTTTCATTTGCACAGGTTTGTGTAGACATGGATGTAAGGAAGTGTGCAGACATATCAGCTGGGAAGGTAAAGCAGATGCCCAGATGAAGTTTATTTCCTCTTCAGATCTGATTTTATTTTCACACAACAAAAAAGTTAGATGCTGTCATTTTAGAATAAAAATCTATGTCTTGCTTACAAAGAAGCATCATGGTAAACTTTTCTTCAGTTTATGTACTAGTGGCTCTACATACCAGAGTTGTGCATTCCAAGCAGATTTGGAATAAAGCAAGAGACATTTAAAAACAATTGAGATGGTTATATACAAAAAATTTACATCTGCACAGGTCAATTCACAAGGGATTTGAATATTTTAATAACTTGGAATTAATGTGCTTTATTGGGCTTTTGGGGTTTTTTTGAATTTTCATGTGTTTTTATCAGGAAAAACTTCAAGGACCGAGTCACCACCTAACAGGCTCAAAGTTCAGGGACTATGGAATTAAAAGAAACCCAACCAAGAAAATCCCACTAGGCATTTGGAACCACAAATATTTCCCAACAGTGTAAATTTAAAACCTTGACACATTCTCTATCAATTCAAACATTAATAGGCATTTAGTAAATAATTTTTTTCTCTTGCAATCACTTGTCTAAATGTGATATGCTCACAACTTAATATAGCCTTTGAATACCACATGAGGAATTGTCTTCCACAATACATCTACATGTGTAACAGCTGTGCAGCCTAAATACTCTTAACACAGAACGAACTGAAACAGCAAGATGCAAAGTGATAGTGAGCTGAAAACAGCACTACATTAACTCAGTTGAGGACTACTTCAGTGAATGTGCTATAAATGCCTGCCAGTATAAAACAGCCTTTTCCCACTGCTAGATAATGCTTGGCTTATGAGAAGATGACAGAACTCTCAAAAAATTATTTCAATTCCCACAGAATTAACCCTTTACAGACTGAAGATCTTTCTGTGCATTGCTAAGAATTTGTTTGGTTGGCAATATGGAAAGCAACAACATCTTTTAATGAAGCAATGTTTATCATTCAGTATGAATGCTATAGTGACCACAGCTGGCAGCTGCTCTGTTTGTCAGACATGAAATATGTCTGCCCTACTTGTACAGAGAATCCAAGTGAATACTGAAGCTTGTTTTTACAGTTTCTAAACATCATTTCATCACTGATATAACACTTTGAACTGGTCCCTACAGATAGCCTACCCAAAAGTCAGTTTATAACAAAACATTGTTGACAACTTCGAGAATTTATTTTTCTTTTCAAGCTATTAAAATAGTGTTGGTAATTCATCTAGAAATGAATTTTTATACTGCTTTCTCCCCCTCCACATCCAGCAAAGTATGTGTCTTTGTTACCCACAGAATGAATACATTCAAATAATTTTTCATATGCGGATCCAATGTATCAAGGAACAAGCTTCACAAGCTACACTGACAGGCACATACAAAAGATACAAGAAAAACCTTCAACAAAGACATTTTTCTACTAATCAATATTGCTTTCCAAATTACCATGAAGTAGAAAGTACACAAAGTTCATAGAATAAGATTATTGCAGGTCTGCTCTTTATTTTTTAAAATTTTGTTGGCATTAAAAATTTCTTATTCAGCAATTATTCAGTACAGTGGAAAAAAAAATTGTTTGATTAAAACACAAGTCCATCCCTGCTCCTAGGACTTGTTGTGTTGCCTTCATTGAGGCAAGACTGACACATGCAGCCATAAAAATTTTTACTATATATCCATACATTTCCCACAGCAGCAGAGGAATAATTTCTTCCTTTTCTACTGCTATATAGCCTACTCATTAATAGAGGCTGTAACAGTTTTAGTATCTTCTCTCTAGCATTTAAAAGATCTGTAATGCACACATGTATATATTGTGAATACATATCAAAATACAACATACATTTTTCCTTATGATATTTGAGACCAGAGCTCCTGGAAATGAAACAGATCTGGAGCAACACAATTTGAAGAAATGGCTTAAAACAAATGACCTCCTATTCTCTTCATGACAATGTTTAAGTATTATTGGCTGATGTGTGCCAAGCATGCTGCTGGCTGCACTAAGGATGTTTAGCAACCCAGTGCCAACAAGTGCAGCTGCTGGACTTGCAGCACCCTCCTCCTGTTCATCCCAAGCCAAATTACTCACTCAGCTATGAACAATGAAGCAGCAACACAGGAAAATGCCAAGTGCAAGTGAGATTAGTGATAAACTACAGGATCCCTACAGAGGTCAGTGATTAGCAGGTCCCCAGTTGTAATCACTTTCCTAACCTAGCCTTTATCTCATCACATGCTCCATCTTAGCTCAGTCTTCTGACTGCAAGCAGCTTCCCCAATCAATATCCCTCTAAGTCTTGCAAATTCATCCATGCTCTCATACCTTTTAACAAAGCAGTCAAACCTACACAATACGGAATATCTGCAAACTTGTAGGACAAATTTTTAACCTTAAGTTTAGTAAGTAACTAATACACAATAAAATCACATTACTGGAAAAATTGTAATAAAGTAACAGAACAGAAGAAAAACTACAAACATACTTACCCGGAAATGCCATGCCCAAGTGTTTATCAGCAATGCAGTCTATATAGCTCATCATAAAAATTATATGTACAGACTGCAATTAGTGAAAAAATGTTGGAGTATTTTTCCCCATACTGTGACACCTTCTAAGATTTTCCAAGACAGCAGAAGTAAACGTTTTAGAAAAACTTGGTTTTAACACTACAGATTTGCTCCCTCCTCCTTTTTTTGGCCAAAATTTTGAAAGACTGGGATCCTATGAAATTAATGATTGTCAAGAAGTAAAAGTCTAAGATTTTGAATGAGATTTATGGGATTTAACCATCCAGTCTCAGGTCTGCCAGGAATCTCCAAGGATTCTCCATGCCTTAAATTCTCATTTGTAAGAAGAGAGCATTATACTTCTGTTAGCTAGTCCTATTACTTATTTGGAGCAAGAAGTGCTTTTCACATTCAAATAATCCAAAATGTGAAAATTCTGAAGATGGAATTACCTGTAATCAACCTCCCATTATAACTTTTGCAATTTAGGAACAAATATTGAATTATTGTTTTTGTTGACATTTGGACAAGATGATCTGGAAAAAAAATTCAGTTTGTTTTCCAGAGACTCTAAATATCAGAAGTTTTTATATTTATATTTACAGTTGTGTCAGCATTTGCAGATGCCTTTCACTATGAAAATTCTACTGATTGAACCAGCCAGGCAATAAATCTCAGAGTATATTTATAAAGACGTTAAACACAGAAGTCAAGGAATTTCTCACAACTTCTTTAACACAATATTTTTTTTAAAAAATAATGTCAGTGTGTGAAGAGGTATTAAAGACCTGCTTCTCAAAGACATGCCTTTGACACATCCATCCCATTGATTTGTAAGTACATCTAAGAAAAGATGGAGTATTTTGTCAGTTTGCAGATCACTGCACAGATCTTGTGCTATAAAAACAATTTATTAACATTCTTATGTACTTCAAATACACAGGAGGTAAAGGTGGACTAAATTCCACATTATATTTGGATTGACCCTATGAACTCATAATTTATATGCTCCTGTCAAACTAAGAACATTTCTATTCCAACAGAGGCTGATCCATGAGGGCTCCTTCCTCAGTACTATTCCTGTCCCTCCACTTAGCAGGCTTACACTGTGCTGAATAACAAATCAAATGTTTGCAAGGCTAAAAGGCACTGAAGTCGCTGGCAGGAAGAATGCACAGCAGTAACTGAGGGAAGAGGGGTACAAACCTGAAGAAAGAACTTTCTTCTCTTCCTCCCCCAAGCATATGTGGGCAAGTATCTGAGATCCAAAGAGTTCCTGAATAGCTGTTTTATGTAGTTTCAAATTCTCCACTAGTATGTCTACCCCAGGCTAACCTTACCATAAATAATGTTAACACTCTATGAACCCATTAATATGTGTTACACATAGCGAGAACATCCAGTGAGAAACAGATTAAAAATATACCAAAAATGAGGGAAATCGGGGATATTGAATATGCAGAAAACAATAAGCAAAGTGAATTTGCATATGAACACACAAACATTCCACACTGGTGGCATTTGTCATATACATTTACTCACCTCACCTATCCATCCCATGTTTTTCTAGAGTATCCAAGTGTCTTCACTTTGTCTATTAAAATATTTCTCCTTTTGCCATCTTCCCCCACCTCATCCCCAAGGGATTCGGTTAAAATTCTCAAGTAACTAACAAAGTTGCTACTTACAGTTAACATGAAAAGCATCCCTTGCTCTCCTGGTGTGGAATTTGTCCCAGATCTAAGCACAAAAATTACTTTGAACATCAATTACATTCTTAAGTCTAAAGTCAAGAGGATTTTTTAATTGGAAATGAATAGAGAATCCACACTTTACAACAAACTGCTACACCTGTCTCCAATTAAAAGATTATTTTGGTGACACTACTTACTACAAATTACTAGATTACTTCAGATATATATATATATATATACACACACAAAAAAAAAAATAAATTCTGCAGATATCTATGGCTTCTCTCACTATCCAAGATCTATTAATTCTCATTAAATGTGAAAAGTCAGCTTGTCAACAAAGAAAGATTCCCCCCTTGCCCATTTTCTGTATAAACACAGGCACAAACACAACAAACATTTATAACCATCTTCCATAAGGCAAATGCATACAATAGTCCTTCATTGTACAACACCTTTGACTGTTCTTATTTGAATGACTTGCATAACTTTTTCTAACTTCACCCTTCACAGCCATCTCAATTGCACAGAGGTTTGTAAAACAGGAATTCCCAAACTGTGGGCTCCAAACTAGCAGTATCTAGTTCTTCAGTTAGCCTGAAGAAAAAAAACCAACAACCATCAACAGAAAAAAACCCCACACCCCGCCAAACCACCCAAAGAACCAAACAACACAGAAAAACAACATAGAAAACCAAACCCCAAACACACATTAGATGCTAGAACACATTTTAGAAGACAAAACAACATGTTAAGTGCTTTCTGAGTATTACTTCTTCTAGAAACAATTCCCACAGGCACCACAGAATAATCAAGTTACCTGTTAAAATAGGAGGGGAAATCCTCAGGAGACAGTGCCTGAAAGGAGCCATCTCCTGTTTGGGGGCTGGAAACTCCTGACTATTCACATGCATTATATGAAGGCACATCGAGCCAAAAGAACGTGAAACAGAAACCCCATAAAGAATAATTAGATAGTCTAGATTAATGCAAAATACTTAAAATGCTTAGAGCTTAAAATAGGTGTTCTTATTTTAGTAGAAAAACAGTATTTACAGTACGAAACTTTAGACTGTTCAAAAATTGAAAGCAATCTTCCCAAGCCCTGAACCACTGACAATAACTGCACAAGAGAACATCACTGTCTGCAGAAATGTAAACTGCTATTGGAGCTACACACAGAATGAACTTTTAACTGTCTACCAAAAACCACTGAAAAAATACAGAACTCTCTAAACCATCCCTCATCTGTAGGCACCTCACATCTCCGTGTATTCACGAAAACACCAGTACCTTACTGCCAAGGCACCTCAAGGATGAATACTGGATTTTTAAGTCACAGTATTTATAAGAGATAATAACAGGTGTGGGAACGCAACTGAAGAAACATTAAGAGTAATAACCCAGGTCCAGACATAGTCAAGGTGATTAGAAGTCTCAGGTTTAAAAACACCATGGAACATGGGGAGCTGCTCAATGAACTAAAGAATAAAACTTCATATATCAATGAATACTACCTCTCTGCTTGGCTACACATGCTTTCCAGAGGCTTTAAATGACCTAAAGCAGATAAGGAAAACACTTTTCTTCAGCATGTTAAGAACAAAAAGAACACTCACTGCAATATTGGTAATTATTTTATGGAAATGGTCATATGAATAAGAATGATGAAATACTTTCTATATCAACAGTAAGGAGAATGTAAAAGCAATTACTAACACTCTGCACGTCTGTATCAGCAGGTTGAGGTAAGGATTAAAAATATTTTTTTTCAAATATATATAAACTAGGAGGTTTTCTCAGATATTAAGACTGGTTTTTACTAAGTCTTAGAATACTCAAAGTGCAAAATCTCCAGAAGAAAGTTCATTTTGTAAAATATTTAAAAGAAGCAAATATGATTACACAAATAATTTATTGCTCTGATAGCAAATCGTAACTACTGACATCACCAAAATGGAATTTTATTAATAAAGGATTAATAGGCTAATGGTAATGCCCTTCAGCCTGAATTTGTGGGAAAGGTGTGTTTTTTCCACTGTAAGCTGGCACAGTACAGTATCGATGTACCTGATTCTTGTAAGCTATGTGCATTGATAAACTGTTTGACAATAAAAGGATACATTTTAAAAGAATAATTTAAAGGTATAACCTTATTACTCTATTAAAATAATAATGCACAGAGAGAGTAAAAGCTAGGCACCAGACAATGTTTTAAATGCAACTGAAAACATCAACATGACTCAAACCTTGCCCCTAAATTTAGTCTTTTTTTTTTTTTTTTTTTTTTTTTTAAAGCATCAGCTTGTCAGTCTAAATCTCCAATTCATTACTGGAAATTCAGAGCTTGTTGGCAGATTGAAACAAATGAAGACAGGTCGGGGGAGTGCTGTGAACTGTACTTAAGGAAGCAAACTGCCTCTTACTCAGCCAAGCGCAGAAGGATGTCTGTGGGACTGAGACATGGCCCTGGCAGCCAGGACCTGGATTTACCCTTCAGGAGGAGGGTGGCAGCTATAGAAACTTTCCATGTTCCTCCATTATCCTAACCTTTCCTGTTGGCTTACCTCAGAGCTCTGTAAAAGGCCTACTGGCCTTGGAAAATCCCACAGGGAACCTTCTGAGGTGTTCACTAGAAAAGGCCAAATGTCCACCTTGGTGTTAAGGATATGTGGTTATGGTACCTGAAAGTATTGCAGACTGAAAATCATCCTTCTAAGCCTAAACAGTATTAATGAGTGAAAGTAAAACCACATGGGTTTTGTATCTTTTTATCTATTTTTCCTGCTTGTACTTCAACTCCCCAGACTACAGAACAGGTAGTGTGGAGTTCCCATATTGTTGTGGAAGCCTTTAATACAGAAACAAGGATTAATTTCAAAGACACTTCCCATTTCATACCTAGCTGTTATCTCTGCTGTAAGCTTTCAACTACACATTAGTTCTTGATATCAAACAGTCATAAACACTTAGAAAACACTTTTCTTGATCCTGTATTGAGTAACTCATCTAAGTCTCAGATTCTGAAGCACCTATTTTACTTCTCATGCAGATTTTTCAACTTAAATGTATGTTTTTATCACTCTCCCTTCATCTATAATTCTGTTATTACCAACTATACAGTGTATATGGAACCTTACTTGCTTATTGTCTTTATCAGCCTGGAGGAAAACACAGAGCACACCCTAAAAGAATTTGCACAGACCCCAGTTTCAGAGGTGCAGCTGGTATACTTGGAGGCAGGACTACCATTCAGAGGAATAGAAACAATCTAGAGGATTGGGCCAACAGGAACCTCATAAAATTCAGCCATAACAAATGTAAAGCTCTGCACCTGGCATGGAGCAGCCCCTTGCACCAGTGCAGGTTGGGATCCAGCTGTGTGGAGAAGGACTGGTGGTCTGAAGGGGCAGCTACACGAGACAGCATGGCCAGGGCAGTGACCATCCACCTCTGCTCAGCACGCCTTACACCAGATCAAAAATATTGCATCTAATTTCCAAACCCCCAATTAAAACAAAACCTCACCAGCCCACAAACACCAACCAACCAGCCTTAAGCTAGAGAGCAATAAACAGAAAGAATCCCACTGCTTTCACTGCATGCAAAAGTTCCTTTCTTTTAACTAGTATCACATCTATTCCAGAATCCAGGATTCTGAAATCCTGCAACTGGCAATTCTCCCCCCAACTTCCATCAGGTCAAACTAATTCCAATTTCTTCAGCTTCCTTTTGCAATGACTTTGTATATCTATTTTTCTGTATTGGTTTCTCCTTGCCTCTCACATTTACTCTTCCCTCAACATCAAAATTTAGTGCAACAAATTTAAGCTTTCCAATTCAACTGAATTAAGTCCCTTAATTATTCACTACATACTGGCTCTGCAAAAATGCTCATGCATTTAAAAACCCACACAACACCGTTCCATACCTCTTTTCTTCTTTGCCCATGAGAGCACGCTCTTGGATATCCGATCTCTGCAATGAGTTTGATTTGTACTATGCTGTACAAAACAGTAAATGATACTGAATGATGACCAAAACTACCCTTCTTTGAGCACGCCATTTGAAGAAGAATCACAGAAATTATTAAGACTGATATTGAAATGTCTGGGTTTCTCCATTTTTTAAATTAAAAGTTGCATAGTAAAGTAAAACATGGAATCATTGTAGGAGTTCTATGCCACAGTTGTATCTTGAAATTTCACTACTTCTATGTTTATTTAATTCACACATATATTCTAATTTTAAAAAAACAAAGTAGTACCGAGGTCATTTAAATTGCTGCATTTTTACTTCTAGGGTTATATTCACAAAGTCTATTTTAAGAACTGCTTTGGAAGCAACTGATGTTTTATGCAGCGAACTGCTATTTTCCCAGATGAATAGAATATCCATTCTTTGGCTCACAGTTTCCATGACACTAAAAACAAAACATTCATCGGCACCAGCTCAGTGTTTGATGGTAAATGCAGCTGCAGCTCACAACAGCTCGCAGTGTACCTCAGCCTGCCCCAGCTGAACAGAGGCACTGTATTTCCCCAACGCAATTTCATTGTTTTACAGACAAGCCCTTTCTTGCCAAACTCAAACATTTCAAATCCTGCTGCTGTTCTGTCTTGAAATGAAAAGTTATTCAATTCTGTAAGTAATGATACTAATGCTAAGTCTTCCAAATTACCGAACAAAGTACATAATCAGAAACACGGCTCCGGTAACAGTAGCATCTGCCCCCATAGTTAAAAAGAAATTTTTGGCCAAAGAATTTTAAACTTTGCTCCTTGATATAATTCCAACTCACTTGCTTCAAGTAAGCTGTTGAAGAAAAATTACAGGGACCATTTTAAAACTGGCAAATGGAGAAAGTCACATGGCAGTCCAGAGACAAGGAATGGCACTGAGCTTTCAGAGCTGCTTCCCTCCCCAAAAGGAGCATTAAAGCATGCATGTCTCTTTAGAACAAAGATATTATAAGAGACAGTCTTCTGTTTTAGGGCAAGATGCAAGACTTCCACTTGCTAATAGTTTAATCCTGCCCCATATTAGTTAACTTTTCATCTGTTTGAGATTCAGTTTAAGTATATGGTCATTCCCCTTTTCACACTGGTCACCATACTACTGCTAAACAAACACTGAGACTTAATCCCATTGCTTTGATTCTGAAGGTCCCATTGAAAACAGGACCTAATCAATACTCCACATTTATTAGAAGTAGGTTTAGGCATGAAAACAGTAAAGCAACTAAGCACATATCTACTTCCAGGTATAGAAATGGACTAAATTCAGCAGGGACTGCTCATACGAACTACACACTTAGGAGACTGATGGGGGACTGCAGGCAGATCACAGAGAAATCTGACAAAGGAAGACACATCATCCCAGCCTGCTCTTACTGTAGTTCTCAAGAAATTCCGTCAAAATTACTGGAAATATTGAAAAAGTACTAAGTCAATAATAACCAGTTTGCAACTTAACAGAAGTGCTATTTTAAGGTAGAAATGAATTTCTGGTTTTGCCATAAATACAGTAGTAACACATCCACCTTCTCGAAGGGCAGAAACATGGTGGCGGCTCGCAGCACGCCGTGTGAGGAGCGGCGGGGGCCCAGCACGCCGTTCCGGTGTGACAGTGCCGTCCCGGTGTGACAATGCCGTCCCGGGCAGCGCCAGCCGCGGAGGCGGCGCCGGCGCGGTCCCGTTCCCGCTCCCCGCGGCGCGGCCGCTGCCGTGCCCAGAGCGCCCCCTCCCGGCCCCGGCTCTGCAGCGCCACAGAAACCGCGCATGGAAACTGTCACCTGGGGTAAGGCACCGCCTTACACCGGCACGGACCGAGACTCCCCTTCCGACCGAATCCCTTTAAAGTACAGCTCCGTAAAGAAAAACAGTAATCCAAAGGCTGCAGCAGTATTTAGTAATAAATCATTAGCGAAACAGAAATTAAATCATTGCTCTTTATACCCAAACCGTTGACTTCAACTTGAGATTCAGCAGACCCTTCAGGATCAAAGAGTGTTACAGCAGTTTACTGTCAGAGGCCAGTGGAATTCACTTTCAAGCATTACTCTTAATAAATTTCTATTGATGGCCTTTCTACTGACAACTTACTGGACTTTTATCACATCCTCACACTAAGCCATTAACAAGAGTAGATCATCAGTGCACTCCCCACAGGCCACTACAGATTACAAGATCAGAAAAAAAGTGAAGCTTGCTTTTGTAGCTTTTCCAGGGCCTGAATAAGAAACATGCACACAGAGTGCAACATTCTTATTGCCAACACAGCACTTACAACTTCACAGAACTCCAGTGACTGGGGTATAATCTATGTTGCAGGTAGTCATCACTGTAACCTAGGAAGAACATTCACATTCTTTTGCAAATGAGAGTCCTGCAGAAGTTCTTTGGTGGGTCAGTAAATGCTGATACAGGACAAAAATGCTATCTTCAAAATTTCAATTTTATTAAGTGTTTGCTGAGGGTTTGACTCCTTTTTTCCCTCTGAAGCTTAAAAGGAGACAAGAAGTCCAGAAGCTGGCAGAAATAGTCAACTCCCCTTACAGTTCCTGGAAAGAATTTTCTTATCTATAAATTCTTCAACTTTATTGCAACACTGGTGTGCATTTCCCTATCCTAGTGTTTCCCAAACAGCAGACAATAAATTAAAGATCCACCATCTCACTGCTATATTGGAGATGATGTTTTTGTTCCTTTACATCAAATATGGTGCCAGTTTTATTAAAAATGTTAAAGATAAATCCATGTGTTTTCCCTGTCTTTTTGTAGCTGTAGTGGCAGTAGCAAATAAGGGACTTCATAGGAAGAATACAAGCAACAATGTCTAAATCCATAGTAAAATCCCACCTGTTTGTGATTATCACACACAGAGCCAGGCATGCAGGGGGAAGATGAATGAACATAGAGAAGCTTTTTCAAGTATAATTTGCAGCATGAAAACCTGAAAGAAACCCCACATCTTAAGCTAACACAGATTCTTCATAGGTCAATAGTTAGTGATCCTTTTTATTGCTCCCTTCTCAAATGCAGATTCTTTATAGCTGTTTACTTTCTGAAACTTTGGATAATATCTAAATATGCTAAATTGTGATGTCAACCTATTAAGTCAGTAACAGGGGAGGAAGACTGGACAGACAAACAGTACCTATTATAATCACAACCAGTATCTCTCTTCCCCAACCATGAACCATGTCTTGTCCATCTGCTCAGGTACTTACCTCAAGAGATAATTGAAAAAAATTAATACATTTTTACCTATGTGATGGTGGTTCAAAGTGAAAAAAAATTAAAGCAGCTATTTTGGATACAGAAGGTCAAAATTCACAGTGTCTCAAAAAAATAGTGTTTTAAAAGAATCTCCAAAACTCATAGCTAAAAGATGTCTGCTTTTCAGATAGCAAAGTACCCAATATTATTTGAAGTATAACTCAATCACAAGTCCACAGGAATGCTGAAGCCATCTCATGTAGCTCTATTTGAAATCCTAAATATGGATTTATGACCCTGATCCTTCAAACAGCTACATACATGCTTAACGGGATTATGTGTGCTTAAAGTCTCTTAGATGCAGAAGTATTCGTAAAATTAGGACTTACCTTGGGCGTGCGGATCACTAGGACTCATTAGACTTATACTGACTTTTGTTATACTTCTAAGACATTTGGACACTTCTATTATATCAGGTAAACAGTGAAGTAAAACTATTTCAGCAGTATTTTCTTTGTATGTATCTCAAAAATCTTACAAAGATTATTGTTTTCCTAAAAAAACCCAGGGTACTATCAAAGCATTACCAGAGCACCACAACGCTAATTAAGTAGTCACTTTGCTTATGACAAAAACAGCCTTTAATAAAAATCAGATATATGTTTTAAATAGCTTTTTTCACACTATCCTAGAACATTATGTATTTCTAGAACTGGAGCTACACTGAAATATTCTGAAAAGTGAAAGCACGTGAGATATTATTTCAAAAATTATGCGCATGTGTGTAAGTTACACTTCACCTATCATGTTTCAATGTATCCAAAACACTTCAGCTACATATATACACAGTTTCACTAAGATTTTTCTTCCCTGAATAAGGCCCATTCTTTGTTTACTACTTTTTAATTCTTTTTTTAAAAGTCTTTTTTTTTTCCAATTACAGGCAGGAAATAAAAAGAAACGCAACTCTTTTATGTAAAGTAAATCCATCTGGATGTTTGCTGCATCCTATATTATAAACTTGTGATCCCCAACCAGAATGAGTTATAGTGAAGCTGCAGGCAAAATTGTCTCCATATACCACAATCCATTATCCCTGTCAAGTTAATGTTCCATGTTGAGCCATATGGTGTGGGTACACACTCAACAAAGGAAATTCCTTAAACTTGTTATAATCAGCACTTACAGTCATCCAAAAAAACTGACATAAACAGCTTTATTGTGTTTTGTGCATTTCAGTTGATATCCATGACAAAAAGAGGAAGCTTCGGTGGGAGGGAAAAAAAAAAGAAGAAAAAAAAGAAAGGAAGGAGGAGGCAGTAAAGTTGCAATAATAAAAAGGGAGGGGAAGAGACAGAGACTGTACATTTCATAATTACACAACATTTTCCTTAGCAAGTGATTTTCAATTACAATAAAGCTCAAGGCTCCTGACACTGATAGTGTGCCAGATTAACAAGAGACAAAAAAAAACCAAAACCCCTACATCAATACCTAATTTTCAATGCAAATAACATATTCTATAGTTTCAAACTCATGCAAAAGATTATCAATGTAAAAAAAAAAAAAGGTGAATAATTTTTAGTTTTCCTGACTTTAGAAAGAAGGTTTGCCTTCAGTTGTTAGATAATTATCAAGAATTTAACAATCTTTCATTAGCACTATGGCAATTTCAGTAAATATCTTTCTATGCATTAAGTGTAGGTCACAGATGAATTAAGGACTCCCAGAAGCCTCTGCTACCTGGCACAACCCATCACATCAAGCCTAAGTCAAGGTACAAGTAGAGCAGAACTTCATTCCAGCTCCCGCAGTGACAACAATAAAACGCTGAGAAAACACACTATCAAATACTGAACTCAGCATCAATTTCTGTTAATTACAGCCTTGTCAGCAACGTGATTATTCAAACAGCTCATGCAAATGTTAATGAGTCCTTATTTGCATATTTATTTTTTCCTTTGTTGAAATGTCATTGATTATTACATTCTACAATGATGAATGCTGCTGATGATGTGCTCTGATATGTAATTAGTCATTAAGTGGAATGAATAGATCAATTATGAAAAAGGAGTGAGATTAAGAAATATCAAACAAGACCGCCCAATGTAACCATAGAATTTTTTTTAAAGGAACTAAAATAATTTCTTGGCATTTAAAGTGCAACATCAGTAGTTTTCAATAAATAAACTACTACTTTCCTAAGGTTAAATAAGATCTTCCACATGCACTGCTACTTGGGTAATCTAATTACAATAGCAGAGCGCTTTTGTAAAATCAGTAAGAAATCTGCAGTGACATGTAGGTTTTGGGGTTTGGTTGTTGTATCCCGTCCCTCCTCCAGTTTGTTTTTTTTTTTTTAGAAAAGCTGCTCATGATCCCCCCCCACCAGACTATCTGATCTCTGAGCAGGAATGAGAGCAGTGCTTGCTGCGCTTGCAGCAGCTCCACTTTGTTCTCAAGGCAAAGCCGAGCTCTGCCTTTTGCGACTGCCTGCTCTGACTCCCCAGCCAGCACTCGCGGCTTGTGGATGAAGGGGAAATGGGAGAGAAGAGGAAGGAAGAAAAAAAAAAACCCTAACAAAAAAAACACATTACTGCAGACCAGATGGGAACATTCCACATGACCAAACCAATCAATCACCTCGGTGGGGCGCAGGTGCAACACAGCCGTGTAGCAACACACCATTTCACAGTCTATCGGGCACAAACACATGGTCACCAATCAATGGCACCCCCAGGACCTGGGGGGGAGGCTCTCTCGAGCCTTACTGGTCCATGCCTGATGACTTCATAATCACACATCATTTCATTCACTGGAGGATACAAACCAGCATTCTAATAACCTTCCCCCGAAACCGGTCATGTTGTGCATATTAATAGAGTGCCGGGTAGAGCTCAACCACCGGCTCCACGCTGCAATTCGAGCAGAGCCTGCAAGAAGGAAACAACCTGAAGCTAAGAACTTCGGCCCGAGGAAAGAGCCGGCTCAGACCCAGATCAATGGCAACATTATTCATTTTGCCAAAATAAACTCTGCACGATGCTCACACCTTCCACCAAAAGACCCTTGAACAATAGCAAGCAAGCAGAGATAAAGGACAAAACGGGATGAAAAATCAATGAAAGAATGTGCTGCTGGACCTGGTGATACGCAAGACAAAATTCTGAAACAAACAGGAACACCGGTAACAACAAAAAAACTATTAAAAAAATTATTGATATGCTTACCAATGCTCTCAGGGAAAGAAATAATTTTATTTCTTTTAGGCCAAGTATCACAGATTAGTTGTAATACAAGCAGATAAAAAAGTGCATAATGTGACGTGATCCCAACACACCAAGACTTGGATCAGGGCACTTGCTGCTTTTGACTAGTTTGCAAAAAAGGTCAATTACAAATGTTAATTTATGTTTGTGTTATTAATGATTCAGGAGTACAATAAACACTACGGACATAAGGATACGGCGACATTTTTGCCAGAGCATATCACACTATACTGTTAAGATTTGCACTGTTAAAAAGAAACTCAGGAAGCAAATGTGATAAGGAACACATCTTCTCTTGGAATTACATTACGCCTCGGGGCCAAAAGTTAAGTGAGTTGCAATTGAAACATAAAAGACTAAACAAATGACTAATACACACATATAATGTTAAGAATCCTGTAAGTGCCCAGGTAGGTAGGATTCCACCACTTGGTACCAAAGCCAAGAGCTTAGTTTTATTTATGTATTCCTTAAACTGATTATATGAAGAGCAGACACTTCTAAATTTTACAGTTAAAAATTACACAAATGTAGCATCTACTGAACCAACTCAGTTTTGCTTTTGGGCATAAATGGCTGAGAATTTGGGAAAATAAGTATAGTAGGCATGATAGGAGTACAGTTGTTAGGTTGCACTCTGAAGCACTACATGTTGCTTTAGGTCAATGGCAACTTCTCCTAGCCTATCTGGGAGGCTACACAAAGGACCTACAGCATAATTTAATTCATTAATACAAGGAGGGGGGAAAAATAATGTCAAAAGCAAAAAGCACACTTTTTTATAGTTAGCACCCAGATAATTTGGTGATTTGTGGTGCTGGAGGCCTTCTAATCTTCTTTCCT
Organism: Corvus kubaryi; assembly: GCF_017639235.1. Classification (NCBI taxonomy): domain Eukaryota; kingdom Metazoa; phylum Chordata; class Aves; order Passeriformes; family Corvidae; genus Corvus; species Corvus kubaryi. The sequence continues at coordinate 13,437,266 of NW_024581133.1, read as the reverse complement.
TGACTTCCTTCGTTCCCTATTACAAAGATCTCAGATAAATACACAGAAGTATTTATATTTTGCTAATAATTCAGAGTCTGGGTATGATTCACAGAACCACAGGGCCAAATCTGATTCTGTAATAGAAAAACTACACACAATAAAAAGGGGGCACACTTGGCGTTAAACAGAAGAGCACGGAAGGGTTAAAGCACAAACATGAGTATTATCAAAGGAATATTCACATCCTTTTGCAGAATTATGTTGACCAGCAGCAGAGGAAGTGTTCTCCCTCACTAGAATACAAAAATCATTAATCAAAAAAAATATTAAATTAAGGGCCTGACGACTGGTTCTATTTCGGGCACTTACAGAATGCTAATTACTGTAGTGTTTGGGGAACCTATAGTGTTAAAATCAGAATTTCTCCCTTAATAAGATCCAGTTTTTAGATTAAATTCAGCTCCTTTTCATTTGAAAGCTCTTGAAAAGAAATGAAAATCATATAATGAATTAAGTACTAATATTCACTACACTTCATATGCAACACAGGGCAAGTTGATGGCTATGCCACAGACTTGACATCTCTTAAGAGCCAAAAAACTAACAGCTGGTGACATTCCCAATGGAAAGTGCTGGGAGGAGTTTGACAAAGAATCTCATCCAAAATCAAAGAGCCTCAGTAAACCCTACCCTTACCTGGAAGCATTAAGTAAGATGAGCAAGGGGACGGCTCATGTTTCCAGGTCCATCTGAGCATCTCACTTCCCTTCCCTGTGCTAAAATTTTGTCTGAGTGAAGTCAAGGGCATAGGGGACTCTGGTAGGCAGCACAACCCAGCCACTAAACCTCCTCTGGTCCTCAGATAAAACTGAGCCTCTCATGAACTAGGACGGGAAAGCAGCAGGGCTTTGCTTGCGCTTGCTTGTGACATAATTAGACCTTTAAAAGGTTCAGTTCAACACATGGAAACTAGAGCACAAAAGGATTAAGATTTACCAAAAAAACTTCAAAAGAAAGGGTATTCCAAGACAGCAAAAGGTGGTACTGCTTGTGAGCAAGGGCATTTCCACAAAGACAGGATGAATGCACCAGAGACATTTTAGTGAACTTCTGAGAAGAGTTTTTAAAAAGTGCATGGCACAGGTATCAGGGATCTAATTGTTATGGAAGTTATATAGGCTGTAAGGACATCAAGATTAATATTAACAGATTTTAATCAGTTTGTTGAAATCAGTGAAGGAATCATGATAACAGTAACACAAATTTAAATCCATAAAAAAACCAATACATAATTCCTGAAGCATTTTCTACAGCAAAGGACTCAACTGAAGATACATTATAATTTGTATCCCCAAAATATACAGAAGCAAAGTTATCAATAAAACATTATATATAATTCACAAGTATATAGTATATAAATTAGCAAATTTATCTTGCAAAAAGTAGATTTGATGTATTCATTCACTAAAAATTAGACAAGCACCGCTGTTTGGAAAGAGGGAGCTAGGAGTTAATGAACAAAACAGTTACAAAAAAACCGAAACAGCCCCATCTTGTCAGTGCAATATCCTGAAATGGATTTCTGTAAGAAATACTCACATTATGAAAAATAAAGCAAAATTAATATTTACAATAAACATAAGCAAGAACGTGTTGAAGCTTATGACAGTAGATAGCTAAGATTGAAAGAGTTTTGCAATTTCTTGAGTGAAAATGGTTAAATGAGAGGGAGGCAAGGCAAACATCACCCTAACAAAAGACACACATTTGCCCAATATTAAAAGAAGTCTTAAAAAATTCATTCCACGAATGAAAGTTAAAACTGAAAGCACAGCTCAAATTAGAACTAGACTTCCCTCCATGAAAGCAATTCTTTCAAGCATTCAAATCCAAAGAAAATCTTCAGTGCTACTAAGAATTTTCTTTAACTACTGCAGAAACATTCAAACCCAGCTACATTGAATGCTTTAGAGTTTAGGTACTGCCTAACTGCTCCCTTCTATCTAATCAACTGTACTGATGTTACTCAGCTTTATCCAGGGTCAACAAAAATGAATCATTCTGTGTTTTTCCTAACTGGACTCCTTATGATCAGTTGTTAGCGTCAAGCTGTCTGATTTCCATTCAGGCTTCACAGCTGGATTCATCATAAAAAAGGGAATATTAAACCTTGGGCAGGCGTAACTGGCTTTGACTTCCAAATAAGCATTTTCCTAAACTAATCATGCTATACTTTCAGGTATTAAATAAGACATTCATTCCAATACAATCTTTTGAATGTGACATAGACTGCATCTATTTAAGAGCTGCAAATGTGAAGAAGCTAACAAAACCAAAATCTTTAATGAGAGAAAAAGAATCAGGACAAGGACCAAGAATTTATCTTCTATAAGTAAAAATCTCCTTGCAAAGAAGAGCTGGAATAGCATGGAGGCTGAGGGTGGGTTTGGTTTAACTTTTTTTAAAAAGCTATGAGGAATATTTTGGGCTTTTTTTTCCTGTAGTTACTGAGCTGGTTCTTAAGGAGTTGAAATCTTTTACATTTTCAACAAAAAGAATTTCTAAGTTATGACAGAGAGAATGTATACACTACTCAGAGCTATTTTATATTTAAAGGATGTTCTGGGTAGTGAAAATATTTTCTGCAAGATGGATAGTTATTTAAAAAAAAAAAAAATCAATATCCACAGGGGAAAAAGGGGAAGTATGGGGAAAAGTTTTTAATTTGTATTTGTCTTCCAAAAAAGAAAATAGATGAGAAGTTCTCCCATCAATGCTTATTTAAGCAAATATTTGAAAAGGGTCAACAGGACAGAAAGGAGAAAGGTGGCCTAAGTTAGAAAAGGTGGTTCTTTGTACAAATGCAAAAGATGAAATACAGCCATCTAATAGTTTGTAGTTACATTGCCACCCCCTTTTTAAATCACTACTGAGGTCTGCTCATGGATTTTCTCAGGGGGAAGGAATAGAGCAGGCAAAGGGCCACGTCCTCCTCCTCACAACAACAGACCTTGAACAGGCTACAAAGGGAGTTAGGGACTCCAGTGATCACACGGGAAGGGGAGAACACAGGAATACATATTATCATAAAGACAGCCAAACGCAAAAAGGCAGGAAGGGTAAGAATATAAATAATTAATAATGGGAAAAAAAAAAGAAAGCTGAAAATAAAATTTACTTGCTGCCATTTGTCACTTCCTATGTCTTATTGTTGATACACTACTTCTACAGAGTTGTCACAACAAAGTGCTCAATGCATGTTGTTTCAGCCCACGGGATTTGTAAAATGAACAGCAAGATATGAATTTAAGTTTACCTACCCCAAATTTTGAACTATTTAAAAAGCATTAATTGCTTTTTAATCCTAAAAACATTTAAAACATTTATATTTCAAACGTTCTTCTTAGAGTGGTCCCCCAAGTTCCCCACAGCAAGTTTATGGACCTCTGCAAGAAAACAGTTAATCAGATATCTGTTCAGTATCTTGAAACTTCAGGTTTTACTACCAGCTGCCACTTACTCTGTTTCACAGGCCAATACAACCAAATAATGTATCCAAAGAGGGACACGATCAGGAAAGCCACAAAACTCATTACACACACTGGTTTATTGGCAGTATTTAAAAAAAAAAAAAAATTTTAGAAAGGGAAAATCTAGAAAAACACATTTTGGATGGTATCCTGCAGTTATAATAATTTGATGTGATTCTTGTGACAAATTAAATTTAAAAAAAAAATTCAAACAAGTTCAAGGCAATACTGTTTTTTTAAAGCTGAACTACTTCTCTGCATATGACCTCTTTTATTATGTACAAACAGAAATAAAAATGTGAAAAAGTTTGGATTTAGTACTTTACAAACTGGGCACAGCACAGTTAGCTCAGATGGCCAGTTGAACAGAACATCTTTAGGGAGACAGAGCCACCCCAGAGGCTTTGTGGGCAGAAAATCTTTAGGCAAAGTGATTCATCATGTGTGGCAAGATGACTGTGACATCTAAAGATTCTTGCCTTGAGCAGCATGGTACACGCTACAAGGGATCAAGCATTCTGAAAAACATCCACACACATCTCAGAAGCTTCAGTAAAAAAGACACGTTTCAAATAACAAAATACTGGACACTAAAAATGTGTATGTGAATTTGCTTTTTGCAGTGGAAAACTACAAAGTTCCCCTTCAAGCCATACTGTTGGCCTAACACTGAAATAAGCAAATTTTTACTAATTTTGCATTCAAACTCTTTCAGGTCTAATTTTATCATCTGGCTCATATTCCTTCCTCTAACTTAACTAAGTCGTAGCCCTGCAGCTTTGATGTCCTTTAGAAGTTGGCCATCAATAAATTATTATTTTTCCACTTTAAAATGTATTTTCCCATATTGGTTTTTGTTAGTCTCTTCTCCATTCACCACAACTTCTAGCATTTCTAACAGAGAATCACTGAATGCATTACTATACATTACTATACTTTACTATAACGATATTACAATATGAAATTTTCATCTTCCAGATCTATTGCCCAATAATCTGTCCTGTGAAGGTGAGAATTTACACTGCTACACAGCACCCCTGTTCAGAATCTGCACTTAAAGGCCTCTTAGAAGATGCCCATTTTGAGCATACAAATGTCTCACAAACAAACAAAAAGACCCATGCTGGAGAAAGACTCCTCTACCATGGTGTCCCACCGATAGCACTGGCCACTAAGAGGTGCACAGAGAAAGAACCACAAAAACCCAGAGAGAGTGTGAAAAAATTATATGGTCTAGACTTCAACAGTCAGGCATTATAGCCAAGTGCATATCACATGGCAAGTAACAGAGCATAAACAGTTTTAGAATTTCTTTATATTCAAGATGAAGGAAAAAAAAAAAGAAACCTTTACAAAAAGCAACACATCTGTACAAAACCACAAAAAAGTGGTCTTTTGTTAAAAGAGCCAAAACAAGTCAACAGACCAAGGCAGGCAGACCGACAAGCCAGGTAAAGACAGGAAAAATCCCAAAGTGCAGCTGAGCACAAGCCTCATGAAAGTGCTCAGGCAGAACAGTGTACTGATCCAGACGGGTGCATTGAAGGGACAAAAATATGAGTTTAACCACAAGTAAGACTACAGTAAAATTATACTCTATAGATTTGAGGACAGATAATTCTATTAATGATTTTAGTGTAAACTAAAGTTTACATTATTTCCTACATCTGAGGCTTCGGCATTTTTTGAAGAAAATAAACTGGACCAATGACACAATTGCATTGCATTAACAAACAAGAAAGCAACATAAAAGTACCATCAAGAAAGAAGGAGAGATCAGTAGAAGGGCAGTGGCAACTTTAAAAACACAGCTTTCAGTTCAATAACGGTGCTGAAAGTGATTATCAAGGGAATAACAATGCTTGAGAGCACAGGTTAAAAGAAGAATAAAAGTTACTGGGGCCTGGATAAGATTTTCTCCTGATGAATCACTGCCTTTCCATTTGGTGTTTTATTTCACATTGGTTTACTGGCATTTGCACTATGTCTCTATCATGAGACCAAGCTGTGTCTGAGCTGGGGAGAGAGGAGGAGGCACACAAAACAGAAACTCCGAGGCGCACAGTAACAGGCAAGCGTTCCTCCCTTCATATTGTAGAATGTCAACCAAGCCAACTAAACGTAGAACCTTGAGTTCAATACATTTGGGCTCTAAATTTTCTTCTATGTAAGTAAAATGAGACAAATCAATACAGAAAATATTCTATATTAAAATACTATTTAGCTTTACTCTGTCCTAAATAAATAGCTGAAAGCCCACTGTTTATGGTCTATACATACGCAAACTATCCTAGATAAAATGGTCACCAACTGGAGAAACACATGGGCTTTTTCCTCCTGCCAACAAACCATATTCCTTTTCATAGTTTGCAACTGTGCTACTGAACCAACTAAACCCAGCAGTATTTTTCAACTGGCCCATCTTGTTTACCCTGCTGTCCCCAACTCCAAAATACTGAAGGAACAAATTTATACTAAACTCCTTTATCTGATTTTAAGTGGGTTTGTTTTTTTTTTTTACCATGTACGTTTTGAACCACATTTCTAGGAAGATACACTTCCAATGTAATAGCAAAAATGTAATTGAAATAAAGAACATACAAGTATACTGGACAAAACTATTTGTTATAATTGTGCCCAGGGCTTAGTGCCAGATAGCTGTCAAACAAAGAAACAAAATCATACAGTTGTTTGGCACTCAAGGCTGAAATCATTGTGAAACATGCGCTGTTTATAAATTGTCACTGATGAATAAAAGCAGTGAACAAAGAATTTTAAAAATGCAGCCAAGCCTCAGAAAGACAAGGCAATCATCGCTCCTCCTCCCACCACTCTGTAATCAAACAAAACAAAATAACCCTCAAGCCCCCGCTATGCTGGGCAAGAGCAACGTAGTGGTGCAAGGTAAACAGAGCATTACATGAACAAGTGACCTCAGGCTGTGCTCTCACAGCTCAACCTGCAAAGTACCCAGCAAAGTGATAAGATTCAGACACACACACAAAAAAAAAGGCATGTGGATTTCTCAGCTTTATTATATCTAAAATAATTTTTAAACATTTTCTAACAAACTAGTAATGCTAACAACATTTATCTTAAGCTTAAAAATATCAATCCCAGAAGATGTAAAGAAAAAATTGTTTCAGTGATGGGGTAAAATATAGTAGCTGATCTTTCACCGCAGAACACAGCACTGCTGGAAAAAAAAAAAGTCACCTCACCTATCATTGAGAAGAAAGGTCTAATTCATGCCAGATGAAAGGATGACATTTCTCTAAATATAAAGTAAAAACTGTATCCTGGAAAATAAGCAAGAGCTCAGTTTCTGATCTAGCATATCTGTACCAATTTCAGTACCTTTCAAACGTGAAGCTGTATAATAATGCAGCACATCCATAAGGAAACAAAATCTCCTCTAAAATTAAAGCAAAAAGAAATATGGGGGGAGAAATTCTCATTTTTTGACTGATAGGTAGAATATTAAGGTGTGCTAAGTGCTTTCTATAGTAAAACACATAACAGCTTCTGCAAACTCCTTTGAAGTTAGAATTACATGATCAGAAGATTCTCTACAGTATTTCATAATGCAATGCAACTTTTAAGACAGGTATGGCATCATTTAAGAAATATGGTTCTGTAAGGAGTTTACTTTTGTGTATCTTGATTCTAGCAGGTCAATCAGTTTAAGCTGGGAAGTACCTCTAGGCTTCAAATAAATATATAAATAAATTAAATCTGAGGTGACAGCTTGTAATGGACCAGCAATATGTGAAATAAATAAATGATGTAATAGGAAAGAAATTAATTCAGTCAGAAACAGAAGTGTTATTTATTACATCAAAATAATAAGACAAACTTCTCCTACCATGGAGCAAACATACTTAAAACTGCAGTATCCTGATAAAGAGCATACAAGTACACTCCTTCCTATCACTGCAAAACATTTTTTAAACATCATACAAGTTTATTTATGATACAGTCATGCACTCAGGTATTCAACACAGACCCCAGGGGTCAGCCTTGAAGCCTACAAGACTGTTAAAAGTCACACATTACTCTCAAGATTTCTGCTTTCTATGTCCCATTATCTAAGAGGAAGACATTGCAAGGTGCCTTACTTGTCTTGCACATATCTGAAGTGCCAGGATTGTTTTAGAGGTCCCTACTACAATGGGAAGTGAATTAAAATTTCACTGCAGTTATTCTGACAATAGCACTAGTTTTGCCCATGGTCTGTACAATTCCAGTTTGCATTTACACATTGTACATTTACACATTACGTATTTTATTGCACTTGGTTCCCTACTACCTTTAGTCTCGTGGCCAGACCTTGCCAGTTCTGTAAAATCAGTCAACTCATCTTAATAGTAACCACTGTGTTTCTTCCTCATTCCCACTTCAACGAACCTTTTTTACTTTATCTCTCAACTTACGGCTACTGCTTTCTTTAAAAGATTCAGTAACAGTAAACCCAAAGAGTGTGAATTTCTTTAATTGTGTATGTAACACATCATCACAAAATTATGCATCAACTCTCCCTCCTATTTCATCTGCAGATGGAGGACCCATGTGAGCATCTTCCAAAAAAACTCCAACCAAACAGCACCATTCCTCCACCAAAGGCCATCCTGGTGAAGCTTCCACACGCACTATTTCTCCAAGTGACCCTCCATCTGGATGCCAAGGAAATAACTCTGCAGAATTTTCCTGATTTCCTGATATACATGCACACGTCAGAGCGACAGAAGCTGCACACCTATGGGAAAGCTACAATGCTGACAGCCTCCGAGAAAGAACATAAAAAGCCAGCAACCAAGAAAGCCTTGCAAATAAAGCAAGATATAACCATCTCTTAACAGAATGAGTTGCAGTTCCTCTGGTCTTTGCACATTTCTGTTACATGAAAATCTTTCATCCACTTTTCCAAAACACAACTTTGATACAACATTAGATTGATGTGAAAGTGTCCAGATATTCTTACCAAAAATATAGATTAAAAATTTTGTTTTCTTTTGATGATACTTGACCTATTAATCTATTTTGTACCTGAAGCACTACACACCTACAGCAGCTTACAGCTCTATGGAAAATGCAGCGGCTGCTCAGGCAACTCACAATACCATAGTATTAGAGGTCCAACACCCCTATGCACCTGAAAAATAAACCTACATCTTTTATTTTTGTTTTCCCCTCAGAGATGTCTGTTATCTAAACAAAGTCAGGTTTCCAGCAGAAACAAAACATTTGACTCACTAAAACCCAGTCTCTAAAGAAAACTATTAGCAACTTCAAATCACATTAATGCAAATACTATAATGTGCCAAATCACAAAAGCCACTTTTTTTGGCATGAACAGCCTAGTTAGAACATTTTGGTTGATCAGTTCAGAATTTAATCACTGGATACAGGCTGCTGCATTTATTAAAAACTGGACTGCAACTCACAGGCTACAGCTACATGCATGCAAGAACAAAAAAAAATTCATGGAATGAAATAGAGATTAAGTAAATGATTTTTATGCACCTGGCGATAAGCAAACATCTTTATTACAAAACAAAGACAAGCCATGAAAAATTACAAAATTATCTTTTAATCACCAGTGAGCTTTCTACAGTCTCCTATTTGAACAGGATAATAGTTATTATGTAGATCCCTAAGCAACTGCCTCATGGGGAAGTTACATCACCAGTATGGGAAAGAATCACCCCCTCCCCCCTAGAAGGGAGCTTGGCGCCTTCAGACAGACTCAAATTTAAAAATCCTACAGCTTCACCCAGCTGATCCCATCCACTGGAACACATCTACAAGTGCCCAGGGATGGCAGGAACCACAGGAGAGAAATATGCCCTTTCAGCATTTCATGCACTGATGAGCCTTGTAACAGATAAACATACCCTACAGCAGCTAAACTGACATGTTGTAACAAAGAGGAAATACAAGACTTAAAAATTTCATCAGATTACTATTTATTCCCCTTTCAGAGGCAGAGTACACTGTGAATAAATCAACACTCAAATGTATCAGACTGCATTAACTAAAACCCAAGCTTGGCAGAACAAATTTTATCAGAACTAAAATATTTCAAAATGTAAAAGCCACAGACTTTGCATATTTATTCCCAGACTGGCAATTCAAAAGTACTTAGTATGACAAAAAATCTGGGTTCAAGTGTGAGACCATTTTGAAGGAGGCAACATTTCATCTTCCTCCAACACAATTAGCACTAGCTTTTTCCTCCGTTAGTGCACAGTGCAAGCACCACCACCGTCCATGGACCCCCAGAGCTGCAAGTTCTGCTTCTGGGACACACTGTGCATTGTGAAGATACCTGTGGCACTGGTAGTATCCAGTGAAAAGAAATCATCAGCTCTTCCTAGCACACTCTTTAATCATACAGCTTGATGGGTTTTCAAGAACAAATTTATTCACTTGCTTATTTGACAGAAAGAAAACCTTTCTGATGTCTTCCTTGAACCGCAGCACTGCAGACTAAGCCTGTTAACAACTCCAACACTGATCTGGAGATACAAACATAGTCTAAACGTGTACAATACTACAGCATGGTTAAGGATGAAGTGTCTCAACACTCCAGCACACTCCTGCAGCGAGCAGATCACCGAAGGGGGGGGAAGGCCGCCCACCATGCACCTGCTCACCCCTCCTCACCTTCCTGCGCCGGGAGCTGCCAAAGGCAGGAAACGCCGCGTGTGAGCGGAGGCAGGAGAGCAGGCAGGCAGCTGTGCCCACGCACCTACCTGGCACAGCCACACCTGAGCACCACCTGAGGAGCTCTACCAGGGCCCCTCTGCTGCAGCTGCTCACCAGGAGAGAGATCAAAGTCTCAAGGGGCAGAGAGCACACGTGGACACCTGCTACAGCATAACGTTACGAAGGACACAAGCCCCCCGCTGCGTGTGGAGAAAGCCTCAAGGTATTACTGCAGTTAAAGAAATGTTAGGAAAGCTATTTGATTGAAATATTACCGTAAACAAAAGGGAAAACTAAGCTTAACACACGCTCTCGTGAGCAAAAACCCAAGGGTAAAAATGCCCTGCACTTAGCACTTTCACTAAATGACTGTGTAATTTAATTTCCCAGAAACCCATTAGCTTTCACAAAAGGAAAATTAAGAGCAGATGAGAGCAGTTCTTTGGTGTGAGTGGAATTTATTTAATGTAATACCTGGGGAAAAAAAAAAAAGATAAATCTGAAACTGTATGAACAGATACAAAACACCGCAACTCTAGAAAGCTTCAGCCCACAGAGCAGCGGCTCTGTGCTGGCAGTAACCACTGTGTCAGAGCCCAGGTCTGAGAGCTGCCTCTGCCCAACACACCACGCCAGAGCTGGGGCACAGCCAGAAGCACAAACACTCCAGAACAAAAGAACTGCTAGCACTCAAAACAGAAACAAACAAACAAAAAGGAACCTCAATTTATTTATGGCAGTTTTATATATTCATATGTGAAGAAAATTATTCAAATAATTATCTGGAAGAGAGGAAGAAATAATTGAAATTTAACTTAAAACATTACTCTGTGTTTGAAATTTCATTATAAAACCCAAAATACCACAAAATTCACAATAGGCTTTTAGCCAATCTATATCATATAAAACCAGCACCAATTCAACAGTGACATGCCCCAAAAGGAAAAGAAACAATCTTAGAAGGGAGTTTAAATGGAAATCTTCAATTTGCTAGATTCATTATATGCAATGATTTGGAAAATGTTAATTATCAAAAAAACATAAGCCTATCAGAAGCAAAAAGACAAGAAGCATTACTGGGGTGAATCAATGGCAACACTTACTTTGGGAAAAGTAGCCATGATGTATTACATAGAGGTGAGCCAGCACCTTGGTATTTTTAGCTTTAATATTCAAAACAATAAGTGATTCAAAGAAATGTAAACATAGTACTGTGAAACTGCACAATACAGTTATGTATAGTGAATGTTAAGGAACTTTTTCAGCACGGGAAGTTTACAATCTATGGCTTGTGGTGGACTCAGTACCACTACCTCTAAGTATTTATTGTAACTCTGGATAATGTTATACTCGTGTTTTTTACTAGGGAAAGTTTTTTCTACACTCAGTAATATTTGACAAAAAACTATGCAAAATGTGAATCTTATTAGCTATCCTTTTACATTTTTCTTTCAACTTACTGCCCTGTAAAATGAGATGGACTAAACCACTTGTCATAATCTTTGTTATGTCACGGTTTTGTCATTTTCTTCTTTTAACATTTTCCTCTTTCTTCCTAATGAATTCTCCAAAGGATATAAAATACTCTGTCTACACCATTCTCCAAGTTAATAACAATGTAACTGCATATAAATTATTTCAGATCAATCTTGCTATTACTCACATCTCTGGAGATAATTTCCATTGTAATGCCTGGTTTTTTTCATGTTTTGAAATATCAATTACTATAGAAAGCAATTCAAGGAAATCTACTATTATTTTGGACAAATAGAGGGTCCGCCAACTCCCTACTTGCATCTGCCCTCTCCCTTCCTAAAAGGTAATTAAAACAAGATTCCTAGCAAAAAGTATAATGGCATCATTCTTAATGTGTGCCATTTTAATAACTATTTACCCTTGCTGGTTTCCTACTATTCCTACTAATGCCTTCACCATTATAAAGTCATTTGATAACAAGATCTCTCTCTTCAATTCCAAAATTCTTTTATTGAAGGGTTACTGAGGAAGAAAACTACCAATTTTCCTGAAGATTAGTTAGATTCTTAACTGAGTACCAATTCAGATGCATGCCTTCTTTTAATTCTATTTTAAAGTTCAAAAGCCTCTCCTTTTACTGAGAATAACCTTTCACAAATTATGGTTTTAAAGGCTTACATCAGCTGTTGAAGAACTGTATCAGTACTGGAAGGCTTACAAAGGCTTCAGCTATTTACCATGTTGCTTCAAAGAATGCCCTCCAATGTTCATCTTTAAAAATACCTCCTACTCTATCCAAGCCAACTGGAGTGCTTAAATTACAAGTCAAAGAATAGATTTTACAATAAAAATTAAGACAGTAATTTCAGTTTGAAAGATGCACTGGCAGAAGCCCAGCCATTCTCAGAAACCTGCACAATAAGGCAACCAACTCAATTAAATTAATAGTAACTCTAAAACCAGAAAGCATCGCAATCCAGATATTGATCACTCATTCATATGATTAATACACAAAATCCATTGTGAGTTTCACAGTAACCCAAAGACTAGGTCTGAAAATTCTCAAAATTTGGCTTCCACCCATGAAGCACCTGTCTGCTCCTGCCACCCTTCACACAGTAGTTTATACAGCACATACCTATTAACCCCTGCTACACTGGAACAAGACTGCTGAACAGTAAGAGAGGGTAAAATTCATGGTGTATATAGACATAATTTACTCAGAAACCCTGTTTTGTGATGCCTGATGACAAACCACACAAGCAACCCAAATGCATCAAGTACAACCAACGGGAAAGGAAGTCACACTGCAAAAACCCCAACATGTATTACCCTGCTTCCACTTGACAGTACTATTTTTGGTTCTTTCACCTATTTATTCCAAACAGGAAAAGAATCAGGCTTACCCTTTATATTCACATTATAAACAGAGTAAAAGAAGCTGTATTTTTATTATCAATCTGAATAATTTATAGCTCTAATTATTGTAACAAGTTTCTACTCCCACCATGTAAATACAGCTGTTACGTCTTGACTTCTCTACATGGTCAGTCACTCCATCTCTTAATGTTGGCCATAAGAAAGCACCATGGCATTGCCCAGCATACAGCAGAAGCTTGTTAGGAAGAGGAGCAAAGCCATCAGGATGCTAAGAGATGTGAGTGTTACAACATCACCAGATGGTATGAAAAAAACTAGTAACTACAACCTGAAGCTGGTCTACTGGAGTCAGTGAGTAAATGAGGATGGAAAATGAAGATAATCTAAAATCCTCCATTCTCATACATTCAAAATCTCCGATTTCATTGACAGGTCTTCAAACCTTGTTGTTAGCGCAGAAATACCTAAAACTCTAAAACGTAACCCCATTAAACTTTAAAGGAACTAGTTAATGAAATAATGAGAAAACAAGGAAATATATTTGAAAGAAAACTTGGAAGAATGATCTCTCTACTTCAAGTGACTGATTTCAACATGGTAAGCTGATATCCAACCACTGTCTTTTCACTCACTATTGACTAAATTTTTAAATGACTTTTTGTCATATACAACCTTGTGGAACTGTGCAGTACACAGATGATGAACATGGAGCACAAAAGTATGGCTGTTATCCTTTCTACCTCTTGTGGAAAGACAGACACACAAAAGAAAGTAATTCGCCCACTTCAAATTTTCAAGACAGACCAATAAAAACCCCTTTAAGCTATATTCAAGAATAATCTGCTTTCTTTCTTCCCGGTAAGTAGTAGTAAAACATCTCAGTAGAATAAAGTCCAGGGAGCAGTACAACAGCAGATACAATACCACATGCTTGAAGGGTCCTCGCAAAAACTGACCTCTCCTTGCAAGTGCAGAGTACTAAAAGGCAGCATAATTACAGAGAAAAGAATCTCATATACTTGTGAATAGTTTTCTAGAATGTAATTAAAAGAGAAGTGTTGAATAAGCAAAGATTATCAAGTCTAAATGGAGCTACAATACCACCAGTATATCTTAGCCTGATTTTCTACATATCTCTATGGATACCAACAGACTATGCTGGTCCCAAGAGGATTCAGTGGTTTTACTCAAAATATAAGTAACGGCCTTCTTTTTTTATACTACCAAATCAACACGATAATTCTGGAATTCATTAGTGAAGAACACTAACTAATCCAGCATAATAGCTTTACTTCCTCTGCAAAACACTTCAAAAAATATCTAAATGAATATGGAAATGCATCTTTCTGCGGTAAATTGTTCATTATTGAATCATTATCAACTCTTGTTAGACAAAATTTCTCTCTTTTGCAATGTACAAGATCATTAAAATGTTTGAGAGCTCCATCATGAAAGACAGTGGCACTTTATAATCCACTATCTCTTCAGGCAAATATGCTTACGGCTGAACATAATACACAAAACAACAACATCCCCTTGACACACAATTCTTTCTTTTAATGGTGCTCTTAAGTGTTGACAGCAATGGTGAAATATGTTGTTGCTCTCTCTTCTTCTTTTTTAATAGTTTTTAACTATTCCAGAAATGTATTTCAGTCATGATAAAATGTTGGGAAGGGATGTATTTCTTAGATCTTCATTGTGGAACCCCAGATGCTCAATCACTGCTATTAGCCCAGTGAGATATTTCCTATAAGCTCATCAAGTTTATGTTCTTAGCCTCCATCTCCTTTTAAACTCCAAAGATCACAAAATAATGAACCAACACCTTAAATATCATATGTCTACATTAGCTAATAAAATAAATGTGTTCATTCTGCTTATGGGAACGTGTCCACAATTTGATATTAAAAAACTTTCAGTATCTTTTTGTCTAAAATACCTTTAGAAGAATTATCATTTTCTTAGTAATAAAGAAACTACAAACAGACAATAGTACTACACAGAAAACTACTACTCTATGTTTTCATGAAGCTTTTATCATTCCTCTCTCAAAACTTTCAATTAAACCATCAATTAAAATACAATGCATAAGTGTAATATACAAAGCTGCATCCTATACAGTAACATAAGTAAAATGAACAAAATTTTTTGTTATGACAAGCCAAAAGCCACAAGTGGAATACTTTTAAAGGCATACTTTTAGAGTTTTGATGTGATCTTATCTTAGCAATATATACTGAAAGCTTTCTGTAATTCTTGGCTGCATATAGAAGGAAATGAAGTATTTTTGCTCCAAGAAAATAAAATCCCTAAGAACTCTTAGCCATAAAGCTTTACAAAACTATTTCAGTCCTCAGCTGCTTTGGGTGACTGACACATACATATCTTGCAATTTGTTAATCCTCTCTACAAAATCATCTAAATGGAGGCTTCGTCTCAAATCTGTATTAATGATGTAATTCTATTATATCTAATAGAATCATCTTTTCAATAAAAATGAAAAACCAAGAACATATAGTTGCACCAATTATTGTTGTCATATATTTAAAGGTATATATTGTTTAGAAATTGGATGGCTTAAATTAAAAACACAAGCAATTAATTTGCCTTTGGTAACATGAATTAAAAAAAAAAAAAAAATCAAACTTTGCTATATATTTTTGTAAAATAAAATCAGTATCAGCTACAAAGCCTAGAGACATTCCATACATGCTACTGACCAAAATACTGGAGAAGCAATTGAAGTAACTTGTCTTTTTTTTAGCTTTTTGCATTAGCAAAAAGACAACATGTCTGAAAGAGTATTCGGGGAAAGTGTACTCTGCTTTAGCAAAATAACTACTGCATTTTAGCTTTGCTGTCTTCAGATAGAAGTGTCATTGACCAATTGACATGTACTCTCTCTAATCAAAGTCTACAGAGATGGGCATTTTAAAACTGCGTGTTTTCCGCTTCATATATGAAGTTTAAACAAAATTCTGTTTCCAGCAGTAACTGAGCTTTGTCTGCCTCTATTTCAGAGAAAATTAAAGTAGTAAACAAAGACTGAGCAAAGTAGAAAGATTTCCAAAAGAAATTGCAGACCACCAGGATTTGGATTTAAGTAATCCACTTAGATTACCATGGCTATGTCTTAAAAGGACAATACTGAGACCACAAAATAGGTCATGTCTACAGGATGGGGAATATAGAAGTGAAACAATGTGAAATGTACAAATTCAGAACAAATATTCAGAGTCATCCTGAAATCTAAGATACAAAACAAAAATGGTCCCAAGACCATGTACTGCCAAATTAAATATTTTTAAATCAACATTTTTATGTTCCAAACTGGAACACACAAAAGGAGATTTTTCAACCAATGCCATCAACACATTAACATGTTTCAGGTAACACAAAGTGCAGGCAATGAAACAGAAGCTTTCAGTACCTAAGGCTACAATATAATACACCATTTGCTTGCTTTTTTCCCAGTTTCAAAAGCAGAAAATGTCAAACAGGTCTGGAAGCAGGAGTTTCCATCTATTTCTTAAAAGTGACAGAGTTTCTAATATAACAAATATGAAAGAAATTAGAAAATTAAAAATAAGAAGCAAGCCCTCAAATTATTAATTGAAGAAAGCCTACAGTGAATTGGTAGGTCGTTCAGGAATTGAATGTTAGAAAAATATTCTTTTTTTAAAAGCACAGATTAAAAATTGCTATAAATGTCTTCTCAAACAAAATTAAGAAAAATTAATCTTTAAAATAATTTAGAATTTACATCAAATCAAAATATATCAGCTTTCTAGATCAACTTGAGAAAATCTTGGTATTTCCTTCTTCTAAAAAGTCCTGGATAATTGCCTTTATGAGGAACTCACCCAACATAAAAAGATTTGAATGGGAAAGTCAGTGTTGCTATGAGAAACAGAGCAACTTCCAGATGCTTGACATGTCAGGGCTAGACAAGGGAATGAAAAATGTCTCTTTCTGACCAAAGAGGCTTTGAGGGGATACTCGTAAAGAATTACCTACTTACCCATCAGATTTGAGTTCATGAAAGGTGTCGGGGACAATCCTTCATGAGGCCCTAATCGACTGTCATTCAAGTGATCACTGTAATGAGGACTGTCTGCAAAACCCTAGAGAAAAAAAGACCAGAGTATTAAACAGATTATTTGGCAGCCCTGCTAATTGAGTGTAATGACACTTTCCTAATTAAATGTGCAGAGTCACAATTGGTCATTAATCACAAAAGTTGGCTTTCAGGTCTATCTCACAGAAATTACTCTCTGCCCACATATTACTTTCTCCCCATCAAAAAGAAACCACATAGTTTCTTAATAAGCTGTGTCCTCATGGACAAGATTTCTAAAAATTGAATAATACAGAGATATTTTGATATTTGAATCCTCTTAGTGTTAAGTCACTAACCACAGAGAATAAAATTAGTCTGAAGAACTTGCAACTGATTTTTTTTTTCCTAAGCTTTCTGTTTGCATTAATAAAAGACAGTAAAAAGTTCAGGAAGAGTCACCGATGTTAAGAAAAAATGTTGGTGTAGATGAGAAGAACAAACTCCATTTCTTCTTGCAGCCTGCTATTAATATTACAGATTAATAGGCATTTTGACACTATCACATTACTAAAGAGCATAGCTCACTGACAAAAGGTTTACTTCCATACAGCGATTAAATAAACAACTTTGTCATCCGATTTGCAAACAGGCACTGAAAATGAAATACTATTTTGCATTTTTCTACCATTAGCACAGCCAGCTTACCAGACTGGGAGCGACCCTTACACAGTCAGGAAACACTGGCTTATTGAAAGCTTACACCAAAGGCAGAGGAGATGGAAAACAAAGAAGTCCTTGGATGTACGTATTATTTAATTAACCCAGTTACGTAAAGCTCTCCTCAATACATTTCGAAATGCCGTCAGTTTTTCCATATTAAGGTATGAATATGCCATTTGCCATTCAGACTTACGAAACGCACACTGAATCACTTACTCTGTACCAAAACATGAAAGACCTGACACTCAAAATTGTACTTCCTTTGTAGCCAAAGTTCTGACAAACATTTTGTAAACCTTATCTTACAATTCACACTTAGTCACTTCTTGTTCAGAAACCTAAAGCTCAGGCCTAATTAAGGGAGGAGAGAAAATTGTTCACAGCTACCAGAAACCATCCCAAGTGCCCTGGTACTATAAAATCATCAATCACTGAACATTTATCATTTCTCCAGACTGCAGGCTCACATTCAAGACAACATTAATGGGGCTGAAACAGGCCTCCCTATCTTTGCAGGCATGCTGTCAGTTCTACCAAAGGGCTGCTAACTGAGGGCTAAAGAACTGTCACAGCACTACCGCTGCTTATGGATGCGTGTCACAGCTCTTGCTGCTGTTCGGCTGCACAGCAATCTTCCGGGAGAGCCAACTCCCCACTGAATCTTTGGCTGACTTTATCTGCTTCAGAATCAGTGATACACTTGTGATAGGCATTCAGAAACAATCTTAGTGACATTTACAACTTGGTTATGACCACAAGGGTGTCCTCTGGAAACCATGACCTAGCCCCGTCTGTCAGACAAGCAGTGTGTAGCAGCAGCTGCTGAGGAAATGGAGTGGCTCCTAGCTAAGGTCACCACATGTGCTTTATTTTTATGCTGAAATGAAACAAGAAAGAAATTAAACCTGCTGAATAAAGACACAAAAATTTACAAATACAGGATGAAAACCAAAGCTCCTAAGTAGGTAGCTTCCTATTTGTGTCTCTGCTTGTACTCCTTATCGTGGTTGTTTTTTTAAAACCTTTTCCCCTAAGGAAATACTTCAGCTATACTTTATTTTTAAAAGAAGGAAACTATAAAGGACACTATCAGTGATAAAAGAGGATCTATATCTCTCAGACATTCAGTAAGTGGTGCCCAAATGAGGCCCAGAAACCAAAATCTTTAAGATATCTTTATTTACAAAGTAAATAAGAACTACTGAAAATATAACAGGAGTAAGACTCATTTCATATACAGTTGCACATCATGCAACACAATCTACCTAATGCACAGGATTCTTAATGGTCCTCCCCATGTTAATATTGCATATCCCATTCACAAAATAGAGGAATTGGAGAACTGGGTGGGCAGTTTACATGAAAAGGAATATTCTTCCTTCTATCATCAAAATTCCTTCAAAGAATACTTGATATCATGCTCTTCTCATATACCCTCTCAGTTTCCCAAAATGCACTTGCAACCAACTACCACAGCATCCAAGTTGTATTTCTACACCACCAGATAAATGAACTACTTCATCTATGTGGAAATGCTCCAAGTTATCCTTCACAACACCAAAGCCATTGAAAACAAAGCATTTGGTATACAGGATGAAAATGTACCAAGGGATATGCAAGCCTTTTAAACTGAATTGGTCTTTTCTGGACTTCAATGCAATTCCTAAAATTAATTGTATCAGGCATTTCATTATTTGCCACTACAGAATTTACACTTGTGCAAATTGTAACCTATGCCTTCATCTACAGTGGACCAATGTAAAGAGGTCTTATGTTGGCCACCATGTCTGACACCAGTTATTCAGAGTCTTAGTATTCAGGTATGGATTATCAACTCAGGCTGCAGAGTTTTGTTTGGGATTAGAAACCCTGGGCTGGTTCCCACACACAGCTCACCCACACTAAATGAATGCAAAATAACCACAAACAAGTGCAGTTTTGATTTAACAAACAATTTTTGTACTTCACAAAAGCAAATTAAGAAAAATCAGAAGAGCTCTAAGGACAGTGATTTAAATTACACAGTTTTTTCAGAGCATTCTTCACATTTAAGCTGTACTTCAAATAAAATTGCATTCCTGATACCATTCCTTGCTCTTGCATCTGTATTAACCTACAGAGCAAACAGCACAGCTCTTACTCCTGCCAAGAGTTGTTAACCAAACACAGATAAATCTTTAGAACCTTCCAATATCTTCTGAAAAGCTACTGGAAGCTCCTAGTCATACAATCAAAGCTTTAAAAATGTATTTAACAACTACAATAGTGCAAATTGACAACATATGCTTACTGCTCAAAGAACAACACAGTTGAGAGCTTTAAAAAGTCTGGAATACCAATGGAGGATAGTGTTTTTTTAAAAGACAAACCCCACTTTTTTGACTGAGTAATGAAGAGAAGACACAATCAGCTGGCAAAAGCAACAGAAGGTGGGAGGGGATTTATATGAAATTCTATCAGAGACCCTTTTCAAATCCACGTTTTAAGCAAGACTCAATAATATATGCTGCCAAATTTCATTCTGCCTTTCTGAGAAAGGCAGGAAATCTCAGTTCCTGGCAATTTTGAAGACTAATCTACTGAAGCTCGCTTAAATATAGCTGGATTGGGACAGACTCCACGCAGAAAAAGGAACTTATCAGTCATGCCAAAAGTTACTGTCCCCTCTTGGGAAGAGCTATTTGATGGTACATATTCTGGCTGGTGATGTCATTCTTTGGACCACAGGTGGGCTTCCAAAGCCCTTTGGAGCATTTCTACCTCCTGTTACCTGCAGGGCACGTTTAACATAGAAAGGCTGGAAAGAGACACTCCATGCTGAGTACACATCCCCATTTCTGCCTCTGTGGCTCCTCAGCAAACCTACCAATGCATTAGTATACATCAGAGCACACAGTTGGAGTGTTTAGCAAATAACTGGCAAAAAATCTACAAAATAGGAGTTACTGGACAAATTCATTTCCTGTTCTAAGCACCCTGTTCTGAAGGGACTGCAGATAGCTCAGAGCATTTTTCTGCTTGCAGAAAGCAAACTGATTTTGAATATGATTAGATGACATAGCTGTAAACTCAAAACTATCTTGCTTGTTCCAACCTCTTACATAGCTATTACAAAAACAAGCTTTAACTTTCCCAAAGGAAGACAAAACTTCTCTTTCTGTGCTGTTATAGCCCAAATAAAGTGCAATTGGGGTTAACTGTTCCCTTACAGCATTCTGTAATGTTGTCACTGTTCATTTTGCACAGGCCTCTCCCTGGATTTCAGACTGACTGAATGTTTGTGATCAGAAGACCAGGTCAGATACACCTACAAATAAAAGCAACAAATATTGTCTACTAATACCTGTTACGAAATGCAGTAGAAAGACTACTACTAATTCGTGCTGCAATTTAACTGAGTAGTGAAGGCACTATCAACATTGAATGCTCTGACTTTATTCGTTTTTCAGGGATTTCACTGGATTAGAGTGATGTTCTCTAATCATTCCAATAAATAAAGTCCACCAATTAAAAAAATTCCACAGCTGTAACATTCATTCCTACCTCTTTGGGGTAAGATGCCCCAAGTGCCGGAGGGATTTAGGCATGTATCTGTATCAGGATTTTCCAAGCACAGGGATGCTAACACAGCCAAACCAATTAAAAATCTGACACTATTTACAAAATCATAAACATTTGTACACGTGACACCTGAAAATTATCTTATATAATGTATTATTCTAGAAGACTCAGAAGTAAAAATGGGAAAAAAAATCCCAGCCCATACACCCAGAGGAAACACATTCCTTACTAGGCATGTTTATCCAACCAAACCATGAGAGAAGGCCTGACACAATGAGTCTATACCCCATTTTACAAACAAAGTGGCAATTAACTTCCTAAAACTCTGTATCTTTCAATGACCATTAAAGTTCTGTCATTTTGGTTAAAGTTAATTACAGAACTCACCTAAGAACAAGTCAAAAACCTTTCCCAGTTCACTGTCCCTATCCTTTTTTCATTGCACTGGTTCCAGAGTGTCTGTGGGATTAATCCTCTCCCATTTACTTCCCCTTCAAAAATACAAAACTATTGTCCCATAGCAATTGTTTTCTCAAGTCACACCAGGATTTGTCCATGCAGAAGCAAAACTGTACTCCTGACCCTAACTCAAGTTGTGGGGTTTTTGGTTTTGTTTCTAAATAAGCAAAACATCCTGTTTCCACTTCAGGGTAAAATTCGAAAAAAGAAGGCACACCATTTTCCTATGCATTTATTGAGTTCATACTCAACTCATTGAGTTGTCCTCCCTGTATGATTTACTACTCCACAGAATTTCATTTGCTCAAGTCTGCTAGACTAGAGATAACAGGGGTTTTGTTTGTTTCTCCTCCCTTAGCCCCAACCCCTCTCCTACACAAGTCCCTGGGAACAGACCAAAATCTAAGGCTCATAACCAAACTGCCAGATCACTAAGCACGTATTTGCATTTTAGCCATTTATGATATGGTTCAATCATTGCCTTTAAACTTAAGACATTAAAATTCCACTAAAATGAATGGTTGAGTTCACAGTTTGATGTGGCTGCAGACCAAAAGATTAATCTTAGTGAATGCTGCTTTCAATTCCTTGAGTTTTATAGTTTGGCTGACTTTAAATAACAAATATTAATTGTTTAAAGCTCAGGAATACTGAGGTCCCTTGCAAGCTAAATTTGGCAATGAACTTATGAATCAGGCAACAGTCATCCAAATGACTAATGTGAAAACAAACAAGTGAATCTACTGCTAAAATCCACTTTCTTTCAGATTATCTGGCTCTTCAAACTAATCTGAAAGTTCTAAAGACAAACAAGAAGGGAAAAAACACAAGGGGGGGGGAAAGCGAGGAAAGAAAGCAAGATGCAGAGGCAGTGAGAGACAGACAGACCAGAGAGACTGACTACATCCAGGAACACTGTGCTGAGTCACTGACTGAAGGTTAGACAAGAGGCTCTGTACAATCAGCCATACCAAGGTGTCCTAGTGAATTTAAAAAGATTATGGATTATATGATCATGTATGCTTCCAGAAATACACAGGGGAAAAAAGGAGGGGAAAAAAGGGGGGAAAAAGAAAATAAAGAAAATAAAGAAAATAAAGAAAATAAAGAAAATAAAGAAAATAAAGAAAATAAAGAAAATAAAGA